>NC_073693.1:333347186-333678023 GCF_029784155.1 Uranotaenia lowii
GTCATTTTTGTCATTTTTGTCATTTTTGTCATTTTTGTCATTTTTGTCATTTTTGTCATTTTTGTCATTTTTGTCATTTTTGTCATTTTTGTCATTTTTGTCATTTTTGTCATTTTTGTCATTTTTGTCATTTTTGTCATTTTTGTCATTTTTGTCATTTTTGTCATTTTTGTCATTTTTGTCATTTTTGTCATTTTTGTCATTTTTGTCATTTTTGTCATTTTTGTCATTTTTGTCATTTTTGTCATTTTTGTCATTTTTGTCATTTTTGTCATTTTTGTCATTTTTGTCATTTTTGTCATTTTTGTCATTTTTGTCATTTTTGTCATTTTTGTCATTTTTGTCATTTTTGTCATTTTTGTCATTTTTGTCATTTTTGTCATTTTTGTCATTTTTGTCATTTTTGTCATTTTTGTCATTTTTGTCATTTTTGTCATTTTTGTCATTTTTGTCATTTTTGTCATTTTTGTCATTTTTGTCATTTTTGTCATTTTTGTCATTTTTGTCATTTTTGTCATTTTTGTCATTTTTGTCATTTTTGTCATTTTTGTCATTTTTGTCATTTTTGTCATTTTTGTCATTTTTGTCATTTTTGTCATTTTTGTCATTTTTGTCATTTTTGTCATTTTTGTCATTTTTGTCATTTTTGTCATTTTTGTCATTTTTGTCATTTTTGTCATTTTTGTCATTTTTGTCATTTTTGTCATTTTTGTCATTTTTGTCATTTTTGTCATTTTTGTCATTTTTGTCATTTTTGTCATTTTTGTCATTTTTGTCATTTTTGTCATTTTTGTCATTTTTGTCATTTTTGTCATTTTTGTCATTTTTGTCGTTTTTGTCATTTTTGTCATTTTTGTCATTTTTGTCATTTTTGTCATTTTTGTCATTTTTGTCATTTTTGTCATTTTTGTCATTTTTGTCATTTTTGTCATTTTTTGTCATTTTTGTCATTTTTGTCATTTTTGTCATTTTTGTCATTTTTGTCATTTTTGTCATTTTTGTCATTTTTGTCATTTTTGTCATTTTTGTCATTTTTGTCATTTTTGTCATTTTTGTCATTTTTGTCATTTTTGTCATTTTTGTCATTTTTGTCATTTTTGTCATTTGTGTCATTTTTTTCGTTTTTGTCATTACTGTTTTTTGTAATTTTTGTCATTTTATTTTTTATATTCGTCAGTTTGCCATTTTTTTCAAAAAATATGGTTTTGTTTATTTTGTCATGACTCTTTCTGTTTTTTCTCACATTAAATTTATTAAGCAATTTTTCAATTCATTTTTTTGAAGATTGCACCTCAAGCAAAGATTGTTTATCAATTTGAAATTTAAAAATTCTGCAGATAATCCAAATCCCTCAAACGAGAGACTTGAACTTCCTCATTGTGCTCCAGCTGAGAAAAAGAAGCAAACCAAACAAATAAAGTACTCTAAAAAACAGGAAATCCCCTGGCTAGCAAATCCGGGTGGAGCAAATTTCTTGACTTTAGTGGTAGAAAGTAGCGGGAATACCGAAACAGGAAAAAAAACGGGAACAGGAGGTGGTGCAGTGTGGTTTCATTTATTTCAATTTGCGTTGTTGATTAAGTTTTAATGAGAAAGTAATTCAAAATGAGCTTGACTTTTCTTTCGGCCCTGGCGTTTGGTGGCGTTTTTCTCGTTCGCTCCCTGGAGCAATTGAAGCATCGAGCCTCGGTTGTTTACCAGTTGTATGCTTCTTACTGATGGAGCACTTTTTTCTTTTCTTTTTTGCAGTGTTTAAGCTCAACGCTGGTTTTTTCGCTTTCGCGGGGGGATGATGGGGAAGCCGGATTATTGGATACATACATTTTGTTTATGGGCTTCTCGACAATTTCAAGAAGCTCTGAGGTTGCGGTTCCAGCAAGAAAGGAAATTTTCACTTTTGAATATCAATTTGAGTTCATTAATTCGAGTGAATTGTTTTTGAAAACAATTGGAGCTAACATGTTGGCGTAAATTTGAAAAAAATAATTCTAACGAATTCTCTAACACAATTTTTTGGATATGATCATCAAATTGTGTTAGAGATTGTGTTGCTCTGAAAAAGGAAAATTGTTTAGCACAGCTAGTGTAGTCTAGTTTTGATCAACAATTTGAAACTCCAAAAAACAGTTTTTGCTATTTGATTTCTACATTGTTGTCCTAAAATCTGGGCATTATCCAGCAAACTTTGGTAAAAATCCAGAAATTACTCAAAAAAATCAAGAGAAGTTTAAAAAAAATAAAAATTCCGTCAAAATTCATCAGCATTTTTTAAATCGTATTATAGGCTTCTAAAAATCTTTGATGATTTTTTTATGAAGCTTGCTAAAAGTTTTGTTTTGGACGCATAAGAAAAAAAACACAATTGGGTTTCTGATTTTCGATTTAAGAATGATGCGATTTTTCTGAATTAAACTGGCAACAATGACAAATCTTTAAGGCATCCTTGATCACCTTGGTGCAGTAACCTTTAGCACAGATTAAGAGAAAAGAGCAAAAAACACGTCACCGTACCATTGTTGCTCCTGTGTCGTTTCCCAAATCCTGCCTCAACGAAAACGAAAGTCCAAACAAGGCAAGAAAAACACAACAATCACAATCGTTTCCCCAGGGAAGCCGCGATTCTAATGAAAACAAGGAAGTTTTCTCCGCTTCCGGTTTGTAGCAACAAACGCTTGGAATTTTATTTCCAAAATTGAAGAAAAAATTGCTTTCACTTATTACTTTGTCGTACGACCATGTACTTAAATTCT
The DNA here is from genome assembly GCF_029784155.1 of Uranotaenia lowii. Lineage (NCBI taxonomy): Eukaryota > Metazoa > Arthropoda > Insecta > Diptera > Culicidae > Uranotaenia > Uranotaenia lowii. The sequence continues at coordinate 333,349,937 of NC_073693.1, forward strand.
TTATTTACCATTGTGTGCATTTGTTTTTCTCTTCCGTTTTCAGATTCGATGCCCGGGATACCCACGAGGGCTCTCACAGGACCTCGAACACGTCCTTCGAGGGTCGGGCCTACTTTTATCCGAATCGGTTGCCAGCGGCCGTCCTCGAAATCCGGCAAACCAAGGCAAACGACAGCGGAGTCTACCGATGCCGGGTGGATTTCCACAAGAGTCCTACCCGGAACACCCGGGTACAACTTTCGGTGATCAGTAAGTATAGTTGAATCAACCATAAAATTAGAGTAAAGTAGTTTTGTGCCATCTCAAATGTTTTAAAGGTCTCTTAAATGAATTGAGTCAATTTTCAATCAATAGATTTTTCAACTCACTTGAATAGCTGATTGACAAAACAGGCTTTACAAACATTAAGTGTCAAAACTCTTGTCTTGATTGTATAAGGAAGGACAAATGCATCGATTGAATCCATGTGAAATCCAAAGAAAGCAATCATCTTTCCAGAAGGGCAGACAAAAGCTTTTTCCTTGCTTGAATGCTTCAATTTACATGATTGTTGGGAAGTAAATTTTAGCAAGAATTGCCATTGTGTGTGTACCTTAAAGCAGAGTACATTGCTTAGGAAGAGGAAATGTGTGCGTGTGTATGTATAGCAACAATTCTTCGGAGCTGGACCGAAAACTAACCCAAAGAATACAATTCAAATAGCTTGGTCAAACAAGGTGGTTAGCCAATCGTGTAAAAAGCAAACTTAAGGCAGACGATAGAGTCGTTCTAAAAGATAGCAAGAGAGAAAGAGAGAGAGATACCCAACATTTCGATGAATTTATGCCAATTTATATTCCGGAAAGGGCGAACTGCATCTTCTTCATTCTTCCGGTTTTGATCCGGTCGGAATGCTTTTGTTGGGATTCCCTGCTGAGCTGAGGTAAAGTGCATTATGTAACGATTGGCTTTGATCTGACCTACCATAATGGAACAACTGCTGTTAAAGGGGGATTGCTGCATCAAAACTAGGAATTCAACGCAATCTGTTGGGAATTATTTTTTTACCTCAGTCAGTAATTGAGGAGCATCTGCTTAAGAACTTGCGTTAAGTGTTGAACAGAAAAAATAAATGACAAAAATGCCAAAAATGACAAATATGACAAAAATGACAAAAATGACAAAAAAGGACAAAAATGACAAAAATGACAAAAATGACAAAAATGACAAAAATGACAAAAATGACAAAAATGACAAAAATGACAAAAATGACAAAAATGACAAAAATGACAAAAATGACAAAAATGACAAAAATGACAAAAACGACAAAAATGACAAAAATGACAAAAATGACAAAAATGACAAAAATGACAAAAATGACAAAAATGACAAAAATGACAAAAATGACAAAAATGACAAAAATGACAAAAATGACAAAAATGACAAAAATGACAAAAATGACAAAAATGACAAAAATGACAAAAATGACAAAAATGACAAAAATGACAAAAATGACAAAAATGACAAAAATGACAAAAATGACAAAAATGACAAAAATGACAAAAATGATAAAAATGACAAAAATGACAAAAATGACAAAAATGACAAAAATGACAAAAATGACAAAAATGACAAAAATGACAAAAATGACAAAAATGACAAAAATGACAAAAATGACAAAAATGACAATAATGACAAAAATGACAAAAATGACAAAAATGACAAAAATGACAAAAATGACAAAAATGACAAAAATGACAAAAATGACAAAAATGACAAAAATGACAAAAATGACAAAAATGACAAAAATGACAAAAATGACAAAAATGACAAAAATGATAAAAATGACAAAAATGACAAAAATGACAAAAATGACAAAAATGACAAAAATGACAAAAATGACAAAAATGACAAAAATGACAAAAATGACAAAAATGACAAAAATGACAAAAATGACAAAAATGACAAAAATGACAAAAATGACAAAAATGACAAAAATGACAAAAATGACAAAAATGACAAAAATGACAAAAATGACAAAAATGACAAAAATGACAAAAATGACAAAAATGACAAAAATGACAAAAATGACAAAAATGACAAAAATGACATAAATGACAAAAATGACAAAAATGACAAAAATGACAAAAATGACAAAAATGACAAAAATGACAAAAATGACAAAAATGACAAAAATGACAAAAATGACAAAAATGACAAAAATGACAAAAATGACAAAAATGACAAAAATGACAAAAATGACAAAAATGACAAAAATGACAAAAATGACAAAAATGACAAAAATGACAAAAATGACAAAAATGACAAAAATGACAAAAATGACAAAAATGACAAAAATGACAAAAATGACAAAAATGACAAAAATGACAAAAATGACAAAAATGACAAAAATGACAAAAATGACAAAAATGACAAAAATGACAAAAATGACAAAAATGACAAAAATGACAAAAATGACAAAAATGACAAAAATGACAAAAAATGACAAAAAATGACAAAATATGACAAAAAATGACAAAAAATGACAAAAAATTACAAAAAATGACAAAAAATGACAAAAATGACAAAAATGACAAAAATGACAAAAATGACAAAAATGACAAAAAATGACAAAACTAACAAAAATGACAAAAATGACAAGAATGACAAAAATGACAAAAATGACAAAAATGACAAAAAATGACAAAAATAACAAAAATGACATAAATTTCTATTTAAAAATAAAAAAAATTGTGTCCATAAATTTTCTTATTGAACTGACAAAAATGTGTACCTTGCTTGAATTTTATTTTTCAATGGCTAGGCTATCTAAAGATGTGGATTTTTGTGCATTTAAACTTGGCTGAACAAAGTATATTTTTGTATCATCGTGTGGAGAACATTGATTCAAGATTCAATACTTTTCAAAAACCACAATTCATGATGTTTTTTTATTAAATTTATATAATTCGAATCAATAAATTCTTTCTTGAAAATCAACACACTTGCAAAATATGACTAAAATTATCAAATTGATTCACCAGAAGACCGAATGCCGAGTTTGAACATAATCTGACAACGAGGAGGGGTCGTTAAAAATGTTATATATGTGTAAAAAAATTCTTAGATATTATGTTCTGAAGAAGCATAAAAACTGGGTTTTCATTATTTTTTTTACCAAACGATTTCTTTTGGTTTTGATATTCTCAAAGGTATTTTTAAAGTCGAATAAGATAAATCAAATAACCGTTTTTGCATATGTGCCACAATCAAACGGTTTACAAAAGAAAATATAGTTTTCGCTGTTCAGGATCAATATAATTAATACAAGCACCAATTGATATGTTTTTACGTTCTTCAATGGCGATAAAATACAACAACAATCTTTTTTTTTCATTATAAAGTTCTCAGGGCTAGATGTTGGTCACTTTCTAGTAACTCAGTCACTTTTTTAAGCTGGTCACTCACCAGTTTTTTTGCAATTTGGTCACAATAGCCACTTTTTTCATTAATTTACTTACAATTCACTTTTTATTCATAAAAATTATTCATTGAAGTGATTCTCCGTGACTCAATTTTTCCTATTTCTATAACTCAATTATCTCAATGTTTATTTGCAAAAATCTTTCATATATTTTTGCTTTGTTGATTCCACTGTATTTTTGGCTTATGGCGTTTCACCAAACCCATTGAGCGTATAAATACAGATCTAGCATTTTTTTTATTTTAACATTCTTAAATGTTAACATTTTTAATTCTTTATGAAAATTCAAATTTTTATTAAATTTATCATCCTAAATTTAACTTGAAAAATCATCCAAAATTTTCAACGTTTTGAAAATTTATTTCCTTTTTCATATTTTCAATATTAATTTCCTACAAAACATGTTATGTTAGACTGAGTAGATTGAGAATCTTTTACGTGTTTTTTAGGTACTAAGATCTAAAAAAATTGCATTCACTGTCTTGTAAGTGATATCTTAAAATGCGAAGTCTTCGACAAAGTTCTAAAGAAAAAATGTCATTCAAATAATAAATAAATTGGCAAAACAGGATTAGATAGCTTGGATTGGAGAGTAAAAAAAATCTTGATCATTTTTCAGAATTCAAATTTTTCTCGTACAATCATTTAAGTTGAATCTTAACACATGAAAACGTCACTTTAAAATGTTGCAAAAAACGTAGATAAACAAAACGGAACCTCAGGGCCTCAGGACCTGAGAAATTAGAAAAAGACCCTAAATTGACTCAGCCTGATGTCTCGTGTCATGTCATGTGCCATGTGACAGACTGTATTTTTTTTACCAAGAGCTAAGAAATCGTTTTTTTGCGAATCAGAATTGACAAATTAATCATTTAATCATTCGGTTGGAATTTGTGAGAGCATATTGATATAATTTTGCAAATTATATGATCACTAATATTGACCTAATTTCGTTTAAAAGCAACTATTTTGCTCTACTTTTTTGCATCATTGTCGCTTCTAGCCTTGAGTTTTCTTAACAAACAAAAATGACAATAAGAACAAACGAAAGACTAAACATGATTAAAAAAGACCTTTATTAATAAAGAAGAATGTCAAAACTAATAAATCTGATAAAATAAATCACTGTTGAGTTGAGAAATAAAACCGTTCGATTTTAGAAACACAAAATATACGGGCGTGTTGCCAAAATTGAACGGGGTCTGTAATTGCAAAAAAAAACTGAAAAATGATTACAAAATCATGCCAAAAAAATTCATATTGTTATGGAACTGGCTGAAAATTTATCTTTATACATAGGTACAAATCAAATTATCAAATGATTTAAAAAAATTAGACTTTCTGTTTTAGCTTATTCTTCAACGATAATTCAAAATCTTCCTGAAAATTATAAAAAGATGACATAAAATAACATTAAATAACACAAAAGTGTTTCAATAGTGACCAAGGTTGTCGAAAAAAAATTCTGTGTTTTGACGAAAAAAAAATTCTGATTATCTGTGGTTTTACCAAAAATTCTGTAACGGTTTTCTGTGAAGCTCTTTCCATTAATTTCATTCAAAAGTCATGTCAAATTGCGCCTTTTATACATTTTACTTAAGAAAACTCAATGAACATTACCAACTTTATCCATTTTTTTCCAATTCGTATATAATTATCCAAAATTAATATTTCCATAGAAAATTTGAAACGTCCAAAAATTTTAAAATTCTGTGAAATCTGTGAATATTTCTGTAATTCTGTGTGACTCAAAACTCATTAAAGATGGTTTTAACTTCGGTTCTCTATTCTACTTGAGTTGTATTTTTAATTTAAATCAGTATTTCAAAATTGAAGCTATCATTTTAATTTAAGAAAATTCATTGCGGTTTAAAATGAAATCAAATTTCAGAATTCGAATTTTACTCTTCAACTAGGGCCGGATTAAGCCATTGAAGAGCTGTAGCAAATTTTTCGGGGGCCTTATGGTTTTTTTCATACACCGCTTTAAAATGATTATACTTTAAACATGCAAAAAAACATAAAAAGTGTTGATTAAAAATTTTCGATAATTTTCGACCGCCCCTGTACTGTAGAAATAAGATTTTCTAGAGATCAAGTATGTTCTATGAAAATATTTATCACATTAATGGGAAAAAGTCAAAATTTAGTTTAGAAAATCGGTTCATTGCGAAATGACATACAGCTTATCATTGAAAAAATTGGATGTCTTTGTTTTAAGAACGTTTTCTTTTCCACCGGAAAATCCTGGATAGAGGTCAAAATTTTAATTGGACCCCCAAATCGTCGGGATAGATGAATTTTTGCCAAATTTTAAAAACTAAAGAAACACTCAAATACTGCAAAGCTCTCAGAAATTTTAAGCACTTTAAAATTAAGTCGGTTTTTTGGGACTTTTTCATTCGAAACCAACTACAAACAACCTGGTTGAACAAATAAAATAATTTTGAAATATTAAAAATGTAAAATAAATTAGGTACCTACACAAAGAATAAAAATTAATCAACGACAACAAACTACAATTCAAATTTTCTTTGAAACGGATATTTTGCGAACAGTTTTGAAGGATTAAGCTTAAATTTCTCATCAGATTAAACATTAACAGAAAATTTTAGCTATCGTTTTTCTAAATGTGTAAAAAATTGCTTTCAAAAATAGAAGTTCTGAATGGAAATAAAATTTTCGAACTGAAAGAAGAAAAGATTAAAAACATATTTATGTTTGAAGAATTACTCAATTAAATTCCCAATTCAACCAAGAGAGTTTTTTTTTATGATCAAAGTAATTTGAGAATGGTCAGCTGGAAAATAATATGCTGAATTCAGAATATTCGCTTAAGAAGATTTGCTTAATAAAAGTACACCAGAATCAATAGTATCTAACTTTGGTTAAATTAGTTCGAAAAGTTTAAATAAGAGTTAATATCTCAGACTGAAGTTGAGATGGAAATGTGAATTAGGAACTCAGTATTATCGATTTTTCTATTCAAAGCAACTACACAAGTTTTAGAATTTTTGTTTTTTTTTAAATTAGTTATCGGAAAAAAATGTAGAGTGTGTAAACCAGCAAAATTTATAATAATAATAAAAAAGCTTGTTTTGGAGGACTCATATGCTTAAACGAGCATTTCAGATTGCCTGGTTTTATTGATTTTAATTTTACCATGGCTTAAAAAGCTTGAAGTTCCGAAGAATTTTTAATGTTTTTCACTGTCTACTGAGTTTTTTTTTGTATTTCAATAAAACTCAGCATTCAACCGGATGTTTCCCGGATAAAACTCTTGAATGTCAATTAGAAAATCTTTAAGTTAATTCAAGTAAACATGAATTAATTGCAAATTCATAAAAAGATTTAGGCAATCAATTTATGTATATACAAAACCCCGATTTTGGCTCCCTCAAACTATAACGTCCGGTGAAAAATTGAAATTATTTTGAAAATATTTGTACTGATTAGCTCAGCCCACAAAAAAAACTGCAATTCTTACCCAAGATGTCCTCCTTAACTTAGTATATTATAGTGAGCCGACTCGAGATACTCGACAGGGGGGCCCCTTTCAAGCTATACTTTACGTTTCAATTCCAAATTGCTAGTTAAAATTTTTCTAGACCTTAGAAAACTTGAACGAACTTAATGTTTAGAAATTTTCTACATAGAAGGGCTGATTGATTCCCCCCCCCCCCCCCCCCCCTTAATCCGGCCTAGTCTTTGACTTCTAAATCCGTATTTCCATGAAATTTGAATTTACGTGTTTGCTTAATTTTTTAAATTTTGAATTCAAAGTCTGAAATATTGATGTTTCTTCCCAAATGTTATGAGGGTTACGCTGCTTTCGATGAAGGACATACCATGCTATCAACGATGAAATAAAGTATCTATTTTTGTTTTTTTCTCTACAAGAAAATTGTTATTAAATAAATGAATTGAATTTTGCAACTTACAGCTCTAATTAGAGTTTTCCTTTTCGAATTGTCATAGCTACCCCCCAAAAAAATTGCCCCGTACTTAATTCGAGCCTGCTCATTTATGAGATCAAAATAACAAAAATTGACAAAACACGACCACAAAAATTTAAAAAAAATATATTAATTCAACTGAGAAAAAATGACTCAAAGCTTCTCTAAGTTGGCTAAATTGAAATATAACAAAAATCATCAAAAATGCTTCAAAACTTGAGTGTCACCAGAGTTCATCACTTAAATAACCTCGAATTTTCTTGACAACCAAAGTCATTCGAGACACCATCAACCGCTTAGACATTTGTTTGCTCAACTTCTTAAATCAGTGCACCCAGTCCAGAGGGATCGCTCTTGGTAACTCGATGTATTCTGCGAATGATGTCTGCAAGTGTCGGTAATGGTGTAAATTTATTGCAGTTAAACGTCACGAGACGAACGAAAATGGGATCCAAATAAATTGCTCTCCCCTTTTATTCGGTGGTTGCTGTTGCTCTCTTTTCACACTTTTGCAGGTTTCCCTTCGGTCACACCGAGCCATTTTTCGGGATGATGATGATGCAGTTCTGGTTCAGGAGAACGGGAGCAATAAAACTTCTACTGGAATCAGGAAGTCGAGCTTTGGAAGGGTCTATAAGGGGTGGAGAGTCTTGGAATGGTGGAAGGATGATTGCTACAATTTACACAGAATTGGAAGCTGTTGCTGCTTATAGAATCGGCAACTGTAGAAGAAGGTGATTAAAAACCCACCAATCGTTTCCGAAGAGTTGAAAACTTGTTGCCTTTGAAAATCCTGAAAATTGAAAAACACTTACTGGTTTGAATTGATTTGGAAATTGAGGTTTTATTATCATAAATTGAAACATTTACAAGAGATAAAATTTTTATACTAGATTAAATTGTTTGGAAACTCAATCTTAAAAAAAACAATTTATTTTCTTTTTTGTGGAATTAAATGTTTGAACTTGAAAATTTAAACGAAGAAAAATTATGGAAAAATTTAAATCTCATTCATTCTTATTCCAATGACTTTATTTCAAGCGGAGATTTCCTTGAATAAAATTCAAATTAAATTTCATGAATTTTCCCTTCGATCAAACAAAAACCTTGGTCGTGTTTTTGTCCGTTGATTCCATGCCGTAAATTATTCCGAAGCAAACCCAAGGGCGGCCATCCTATGCAACGGGGGATCTCCTGGTTGCATCAGTCCGCTTTCAGTCCTTGCCCCGAAAACATTATTTTGCTGCTGTTGCTGCCATGAATTAAATACAGCCGGGGCAGCCGACAAAAACAGACACCTCTTCGCACCAACATAAATAAACATGACTTCCATCCCGAGGATGGTTTCCGAAAATCCGCTGCTGCATTCCAGAAGAATCCCTCGGAAAATGGAAAACCTTTCGGAGGAGATGTGTCGTCCTTTTCCGGGGAAAAACTGGGCGGCAATAAAAATAGAAGCATACCACCGCACCATGTCATGGCAGGGTGACAAGAGGCGGAGTCATGACATGGACAATGATGCCCAAGCGGGGGTGGAGCTAGTGTTATCTGGGGAGTTAAACAAACCAATCGACTAACCCATGTGTTTGTTTGTGTTTTGTTACTGTACTTCCCTATTTGGTGGCGCTCTTAGAATTTGAATTTGTTCAATTAAATAATTATTTCGTTAAAATGATTTATCAAATTTAGATAAATTAAATACAATTTTAATCAATTTTTTTGCTTTTACCAAAACTGAACCTGTAAATTCCAAATTTTAATTTTTACGGCTTAAGAGCTACCTTTTGGAATTCCAAATAACATATCCAAATATTAAGATATTTCAGATGCTCCCATTCATTGCGGGAATTTGATTTTGATAATATGACGAAAGTTTGTAACCAATAACATTTTTACCACCATTTTGCTGATGTGCCTTATTTGTTGAATGTTTTATAAAATAAACTGACTGAAATAATATGAGCCCCTTATGAATACCATGAAGTTATATTTTGAAAAAAATAAATAAACAAATGTGTGAGACCCATTTAACCTTTTCAGCAGAACTTTATAGGACAAAAATAAATAACCATATAAGAAAAAAAAGCTAAATTTTTCATTAAGGTATCTGAACACTGTAGATGAGTGGTTTTCAAACTATTTTTTAATTAATCTCCTCCTTTTACCAAATTTTGAGCTCAACGCCTAACTAACCCCCCTCCTGCCCACCGATCAAATTTTAAAAACATTTAAATTCTGATTCTTCTAAAACCATTATTTTTGGCACTTGAAAATAATTAATGATTTACAAATTTTAGAAATAAGAATATTTTACTATGTATAAAAATACATTAGTTGTTACTTTATGAAACAAAAGTATAAAATACATATGACTTCAAACCCTTAGTTAGAGCTAAATAAAGTATTTTGCAGCAAAAACATTTTACCTTTTTTTCTTAAAGCTTAATCACCCTTCCGAATTTTGATACACAAAATTCTTAAATAATTAAATCTGTCATTCTAGTAAACGATACATCAAGGTACTGTGAATTTTATTCTAAAAGAACACAAGCACATATAGGATTGTAGTGAATATATGCATAATTGTGTAAATAATAAAATGTGTATTGAATATAGTCATTGTTATCTATGAAATAAGGGGGGGGTTTCGAAATTAAAATTTCGCTAGAAATAATAAAAATACCAAAAGTGCATAAAAAATGTGAAAATAGATGTTTAAAACCATTTTCTTACTCCTGGCCATCACACAAACTTGAAACACAAAATAAATCATGATCAAAGTTTCAAATCAATGCTTTTTGAGATATCTATTGAAATTTTGAAAATTCACTAGATAAAATTGTACGCTTTTTTGGCAAAACTGTAGCATTTTAAAAATATTATGAAAACATAAATTTTTGACAAAACTTGACAAACTTCTGTGAAAAAAGTTATTGAAGTTTTCTTCTTGTAAATTTTTTCCCAAATTTTACACAAAATCAAGCATTTTTAAAAACTGTCAATAAAGATTTAAACTAAATTTATTATTGGATATTTCTTAAAGCATGAGTGAAATCGTATGTTAAATGAGGACTTAAGTTTTCATGTAAATTCATTAGTTTACTAGGCACTTTGATCAATTTTACTCAATCTGATCAATCAGTATTTAAAGTTCTAATTATCTTAATTAACATTTTCTACATATACAAGTTAAGGGTTGATTTAAAAAAAATCGCTGTATTCAATCATGGCTAGAATACTATAAATATCAACTCTCGATTAGAAATTTCCATTTTGAGCTTAACAGATTCTTTTCAAAACACATAGTTGAAACTTTACATTTTAGCTTAATTTGTAGTGAATGTAAATATTTATGTCCGTGCCCTCTACACCCTTGGCCTGTTATGTGCACCTATGAATGTAATTCGACAAATAGGATTGCTTACGAACAAATGGAATGCAATCCAAATTGTGTCTTGGCTTTAAAACTGTGTATTATTTTAGCTAAATTCTTTCGAAAAATCAATTGAAATATGGAGCATATTGTGGGTTTCGCTTCAAATTCTGTCCCTTCCTAAAATCCTTAAATTGACTGTCCCTAAAAAATACAAGCATCTCTATAACAACAACGAGCCACATGAATTCGTTCGTTGTTAATTTGTTGGATTGATGGGATCAGTGTATTGTATTGTTTCCAAATAGCCGGAAGCACGAAATTTCAAAACGAAAGATTCCCTTGAATTTAACCATGGTATAAGAGAAGTTCAGATATCGGTATGTCGATAGCAACATATTATCTTCTTCTAGTGAAAACGCTCACTGAAGAAGTCGGTATCAAAATACTGGTATTTGAACTTTTATTTTATGGTGGTGCATAAAAAGGAATTTTTCAATTGCTCTGATTCAGTAGAATAATTTATCTAAGTAGGTTCACAAAACATATTAGAGTATTCGGACTTTTTTTTACGAAGGCTTCAAATATCCGTTGGTCTGTACAAGCTTTCGTTCTTCATTGGACTAGCAATAAAAAATAGAATGGTATTCGAGTTAAACAAAAAAAAAATTCAACGAAATGAAATTTGCATTGATATAATGATCAAATCTAGACCAATTTATATTCCTCACTACCCGCTCATATTCACCATCTTTCATCCAACGTTCTATTCATCTATAAAATTTCATAATCTCAGATGTCCTTACTAAAAGGGACATAAATTTTCACCGATAAGGCCGATAAATTTAAGTTACAAATATAAATTACGGTGATTAATCCATCATAAAATAGGTTCAAATTCTTGAAAAATTCTACGCTTTTCTGATAAAACTTAAAAAATATTACAAAAAATTTCAAAATAAAGGTTTTTGTTTACTTTCCACAAGACCTCAAGTAATTTTGAAATCTGCGAAAAAACTGTTTTATTTGTTGAATTTTTCCAATCGTGTGAAAAAGAAGATTTTAAACGAATTTGAAGAAGTTTAAAAAAACATTTAAGATATTTTTATAAGAAAATAATAAATCGTTTTGCAGACTGCAACAAATTTATTATACGTAATAAAATTTTTCTTTTCTTTTAACTTTCTTCAGTCAGAATTCAGAAATACTTTTACTTTTTAAGATCAGACATCATCAAAATATTTTTTTCTAAATAGAATAGAGTATTATAAACGATTTCAATGATAGACAAAATCAGACAAAAGATTCCAGTGCAATGCGCAAAAATCTACCAAATCAACCATTAAAACACAGGCACCAAAAATCCTTTTTTTTTCTTCTTCAAATCATATTATAATTTATGATGAAATCAATCTTCGTAAGTTATGTAAGTTGATTTATTTTTTCGACTTTATCTGCGAAAGTTATTTTATTTTAGTAAGAACATTGTAAAATTATGAAAATTACAGGTGAATTGAAGGTTAGGAGCAATGAATAGATATTAATTCCGAATTTTCATTTTCATAAACTTGAAATATTCTTACTGAAACAATATTACTTTTATTAATATAGCCGAAAAATTGAATTTTCATTGATTTTTTATTTTAAAATGAGTTTATGGAATTTTGAAGTCAAACTTTTGACATTTTTATTTTGATATTTTTTAACAGTTTGCCTTTGTTTTTCAACTCTTGATTTTTGTGTTCAGCCAAAATCTTTTTAGAAGTCTTAAAATCTTCCTGTTGAAAAATTTCAACGTTTCACTCACTCTTATTGTTTTAATTCGTATTTATGGAATCCATTATTACTTAATGAAAAAAATCAGAATTTTCTAGCCTTTTATTTTGATAACTGGAACAGTTTGGAATTAAAAAAGAATTTGATTTCTGACTTTGATCACTGGAAAATAAAATTGAATAATCTCTCATTTAATTGATTGGTTGCTTTATTTATAGAGCCTTTAACGATAATCTTTTATTTATCAAATACTAGCTGACCTGGTTGTCTTTGCTACACCTTCCATGAAACAAAAAAGTTCGTTTAAGTTATCATAATTAAAATAAACTTAATTTAAAATGAAATTCAAACAATATTCAAACACAAACTATTTTTCATGGCACCTGAGCTTCTACATTGTCTTGAGTCTCAACGTAACTCGAAGGTCTGTAGGTTGAAGGAGCCTTTCTTTAGAAAAAAAAATAGGACTGATCTTTAATTTAGTAAATCAACCCTTCAAATTAAAAAAAAAATCACCCCTTTTGATGCGAGAGGAATTAAACAAGCAAATTTGCACATAACAAGAAGTGTGCTGAACTTTATGAAGAAACTAAAACATTGAATTTTTTTAATGGTATGTATGTTGCACTTATTGAATATGAGAGTTCATTCGTGAAAATGAAAAGCGTATGTCAATACAATATATGATTCAATTTGTCTGTGATTCAATTTTGTTAAAACTTATTTGCCAATTCAATAAATCATCTCATTATGTCAAAACGTTTACCTGTATCAATTTTTAACAAAAGTTCTTCGAGGATTGTTAAAATTTTGACAATTTTTGTTTACTTTTCATAGGAGACCCCCTCCTCCCTTCTGGATTTGCAAGGATTTGAAAGAATTTTGGAAACCATTTTCGTCCTAGAAAACGGCTACACACCAAATTTCACGTTTTTTGATTCAGCAGTTTGGTTCGAATTCTGTCAAAGTTTTGGTGGTTTAGTTTGGGAGCCCCCTTTTTTTTAAGATTCAGAGAGGGTTGAAAGTTTTATGGAAAGCATTTTCGGTATTGAAAACAGCTACAAACCAAATTTGAAGCTGATCGGTTCAGTAGTTTTCGGAAATTGTTCGAATTGTGTCATGTTTTTCTTAATTTAGTATGGGAGTTGGAGTGGTTTGAAAGTATTTAAGAAACCATCTCCGACCTCAAAAACTCGTACACACCCAATTTCAAATTAAACATATAGGGAAAAGACTAACATTCGTTTTTATAGATATAGATGAGTGCCCTCATTATTTAAATGGAAAGAGTCTTTCAATAAAACATGATATAAAATTTGATCAAAACTTGGTAGCCAATTAGAAAAAAACATCTCATCGTGTTTAAACCTTTATGTTTATCAATTTTTGATAAAATATGTTTTAAACTGTTCGAATTTAATTATTTTTTGAAAATTTTGTATAGGAGCCCCCTTTACAAACACGGTAAACGATTAGAAATCTTTAAATAATCTCATGACACCAGGAATTTTATTCTGTGTTATATCTGATCAAGATCTTTAGAAAATACAGGGTCCGGCAATTGAAGTGCTACATTGAAATAAAAATATTATGTGTATAGCACCAAACCGAATAGCGACAGTAGGACTAGCGACGCTTTTTTACTAGCGGGATTCCTGTCATTTGCAGGTTTGTTATTCTTTTTTCAGTCCAGTAGGCGATTTCAATGTAGTACTCGAACAATGTTTACGTTATTTATTTACATTTTCCCTAGGCCACCAATCGCATGCTTCAAGTCTCCTAGGAAACTCGCGATGCGACGTTATTATATTCAACGTCGCGACGTATGCGACGTGTCGCTAGTAGGCAAAGCTGCTATGATTATTAGCGCTCAAATTTTGGATTTTTCTGTATGCATAATATAAATAGATCAAAACAACAACTTTTTGTTTGAAATTCATTCAATTTCTTTTAAAACCTATTACTTTTTCAAAATTCACTGGTAAAGTTCGACTTGTTCGCCTTTGAGTTCAACCACTCGCTGCAGACGGTCGAGGAACGCATCGTATGGGGCTCGCAGGTGTTCTTGTGGTATTTTATCCCACATCTTCATGTTTCTTAGAGCAGAATTCGGCCTCCAACATAATCCAAACAGCGAAGTCCATGGGGTTTAGGTCTGGCGAACTCGCCAGCCACTCGGAGCTCGAAAAGAACCCTGGAATATTTTGCGCTATCCAAAGTTGGGTGTTCTTCGCCGAGTCCTGTTGGAAAACCCAATCCCTGGAGCCAAAACATCGACGTGCCCATGTTTCGACGACATTCTGTAGAACTGGTTTCCGATATGTATTTTGGTTGATCTTCACTCCTTCAGGGACAAAAACCAGCGGAGTCTGGCCATCACAGGTGATTCCGGCCCAAACCATCACCGATGCTGGTTTCTGTCGCCGGGTGCCCGTCAGCAAGTCGGCATGGTTTCGTGGTCTGTCTGGCAACTGTACGGTGAAGAGTTTCTCGTCGGTAAACACGATATTCTTCAACCTTTCTTCCGCGGCCCTCTTTAGCAGCTCCTTCGCTCTTTTTACCCGTTCTTGTTTCTGCTTCACCGTAAGGTCTTGAACCTTTTAGATCTTGTAGGGCTTGGTCTGAAGATTATATTTTAGGATCCGACAGAGACTTCGATCCGATATGTTGAGATCCTCTGCCAATTGAGTGGCACTACGACGAGGTTGCTCTTTAGGCGCTTCATGACGATCTTCGCCATGGCAGGTCTCCCACCATACCGTTTTTTGGCACTTCCGGTCTCTAGGTATCTTTTAACTTAAGGTTGCCAGAATTTTTTCCACTCCCATCCGGGCCTAGCAATTCCGGGCATTTTTTAAAAAAAACCTGGCAAAATCCGGGCATGGATTTCAATTTTTCAAATCCAAAAACCGGGCAAAAACCGGGCAAAAACCGGGCAAAAACCGGGCAAAAACCGGCAAAAACCGGGCAAAAACCGGGCAAAATTTAGGTGTTAATATATATAAAAGCAAAGAAAAAATGTTAAAAAAATTAAATTAATATTTAATTAATGTAATTTTGCAGACTTCCAAAAACTTTTTGAAACACTTAAATATTTAAAGGTATATAAAAGTAAATCAGCGAAATTATTTGAAACAACCGTTGAAAATTTCCATTCCCGTTAATCGATTTTGCCGAAACTTACTCAAAAACTTTGATTTTTTTTGGTTTCTTTATGAACATTGTGAAAAATCCGGGCAATATCCGGACTTTTTTCACAATATCCGGGCAACCGGGCCGGACCGGACTTTCTTGAAATTTTGCATCAAATATCCGGGCAAACCCGAATAAAACCGGGCAATCTGGCAAGCTTATTTTAACTGTACGGTATACAAAACTTCTGCACACACTTATATCGGACAGCTCACGAACTATGTCCTTCTGCCGTTTGCCAGCTAGGAACAAGGCAACCACAGCGCTACGTTTCTGTTCGAGGTCCATTTTTCCGGATAACACCTGATTACAAAAGTGACACTTACATCCAATGATAGCTAAGACTTCATGTAAACAAAGCGACGAGGGGTCGTTAAATATTGTTTCGTGTGCAAAGAAATAATAACTGTTGAAGTAATGAAGCAGTTCAACTGCCGGACCCTCTAGTTTTGGCCTTCTGGACAAAACTTCGGCTTAGGTGCAGCTTCTTAGCCACATCCCGAACGGAGGCATTCGGGTTTCGGTTGAAGGTCCCACCTACATGGTTGTGATTTTTGGTGTTGTACGGAATACTTTTATCCACTACTGGGCTTCCAATCGATGGTCAATCGTTCCTCGAACCGCTTAATCACTCGCGACACCGTGGAATTCGCTATTCCCAACGTTTAGCGATGGAACGATGCGAGAGATCCATGTTTTCGTGATGAATGCGCAAAATTTTATCACGCACGAGCTTTTCAGGATGTAAACAATGTACTGAAAACTAAATCCACCCAAATTTTCATTAATTTCTACCCAAAGATTAAAAAGTTTAAGCAGTTTCATAGTGTGGTAATTTCATCGTGGTCATTGTTTCATGTTTTTTTCAGATCCAGCTCTTACATTATGATAATTTGAAAAAAAAAACAATATTCATTTGAAGTAAAGATTGATTTGAAGTAAAGATTTAGATTCTCTGATTGAAAATGAAAATAAAAATTGGGAATAAGAAACTTCAGTCAATAAAAATAACAAAATATCTTAAGATTAATCACCAACAAATTAAAAATGGTGGAGGATCGATCTCCTGAGAGGGATTTCGTTTAATATTTGTAAATTTCTCTCTTTTATTTTTGTGATTATGTTTATCATTATCGTTTATAAAATGGTGAATCAAACCTTAATTTGGCTCTGCTTTGCTGCTCGGATAACGTATCGAGTATTGGAGTAAACGAAACAGAAAAGAATCGTTCTCGATTCTCCCGACTTGCAAAACAGAAACGTATGGAGAAATTCGCCGTTCCCCGGTACCTACTGCTTGTTTTTAGAGGCGATGTTTAAATACCGGAAACAAACGCAAATAATTGTTTCTCTGAAAATCGCCAGACCATGTTCTATGGGTCTGACGGTTGCTGCTAGCTGGTTTGAGAGAACCCGAAAAATGTCACTTCCAAGAAAGAATGTGCAAGAGAGTGGGGGACCATCTTTGTTCCGAACAATTGCCACAGAGCTTAAGCCAAGCCAAGTGCAAATGAACGGAACTGGCTGCATTACAGTCGTTGTTCCCGGAAGCCGGAAATGGGAAAGAGCTAGAGAAGCTGTTCCGCAGACCGTTGCAAAAACCAGTGCTTTTGTGTTGTTCCGGAATACATGGCGACCGTGCCACGGGTGACATGATAAATGAACCTTTGCTTGGGCCCTTAGACGAGAGCGCTGGATGATTGCAATCCGTATGTTGGTAGAATTATTTGGAATGTTTAAGGTGTCGGTAAACAAACATGAACAGAAACATACCCAATGAGGTTAAATCAATTTTGGCACCAATAATGAATTAGGATTGAAAAAACAATTTTTTCAATTTAAATAAATTTAAACCATTTTGCAAATTTTGACAAAATTGTCCATTTTGACAACTTAGGCAAATTTGAAAATTTGAACATTTTGAAAATTTTGACAGATTTAAAAATTTTGACAATTGTGACATTTTTAAAAATTTTAACAATTTTGACCATTTTGAGAGTTTTGAGAATTTTGACAATTTTAACAATTTTGACAATTTTGACAATTTTGACAATTTTGACAATTTTGACAATTTTGACAATTTTGACAATTTTGACAATTTTGACAATTTTGACAATTTTGACAATTTTGAGACAATTTTGACAATTTTGACAATTTTGACAATTTTGACAATTTTGACAATTTTGACAATTTTGACAATTTTGACAATTTTGACAATTTTGACAATTTTGACAATTTTGACAATTTTGACAATTTTGACAATTTTGACAATTTTGACGATTTTGACAATTTTGACAATTTTGACAATTTTGACAATTTTGACAATTTTGACAATTTTGACAATTTTGACAATTTTGACAATTTTGACAATTTTGACAATTTTGACAATTTTGACAATTTTGACAATTTTGACAATTTTGACAATTTTGACAATTTTGACAATTTTGACAATTTTGACAATTTTGACAATTTTGACAATTTTGACAATTTTGACAATTTTGACAATTTTGACAATTTTGACAATTTTTTTTTCTTTTTTTTTTATTAGGGACCTTTTTTATCATATAAATTTTATCCAATAACTGTTATATCTAATAATTTAAACTTATTTTTTTTCCAGCTCCCCCGGAAAAGTTGCTGATAGTGGATTCCAGTGGCCAAGGGATTCGGGATTTTGTCCTGGGCCCTTACAACGAGGGAGCATCAGTCAATTTCACCTGTGTTGCCAGTGGAGGTAAGTTTCATTAATCGTTTTCCATGCATGATCAAAAGACTGTTAAAAATTGTGTTCGCCCCAATCCCAAATCAACTCAGCTGAAGTGTCGTCGTTATGTGGTCCGGTTGAATGTTGAAATGGGAAAAAATGGCTAACCAAAATGGTCAACTGCTTTTGATTTGGTGCGTTTTTTTTTCCCCTGAATCCGTTAATCAAAATGCCACGCGGTTGCAGTGGTTGCGGATTTTTGCTTCAAATTCTCGAAACGAGAGAATCACGTAAAAACAAAAATCAATTACAAATTATTGCGATTGTTTCCAATGATGGCGAAGGCCACAACTTCAAACGCTTGAACTCATTTGAGAGCGTATGTGGTTACGGTCAGCTGTTTTTAATGTTTGTTTTTTTTTATAATAATGTTTTTGCTTTCATTTCATGAATCGATAATCTGCATAAATGTATCCAGCTGAAATGGTTTTAATTAATTGAATCTAACTCAATTAGTGCAGTGATATCCTAATTAATGTTCTCCTTTATGTGCTTTCGTTTTGTGCCAATGCAATCAGATAGGAAAATATTTTGATCGCAATTATCGTTATAGAATGAATATGAATGAAATTTGCGTTTCAAATCATTTTATTCATTTAGGAAAAAAAGGTTTTCAAGAATTTGAAAAATACAACCCTACAGATATAGTTTAAACTTTTTCCATCGTCTGGGTGGCAAAATGCGTTAAACTCACATGTCAGTCAAAAATGATTCAAATTGTGACGAGTAAGGCGAGCCATGGTAAATTTTAAAATCAATCAAGAGTTTTATAGACAATTGAAATTCAAAACGCATTCACCCATTAATTATTGATTCCGTTAACAAACATAAACAAGAACAATAAGCCTTATTTGATTATTACAAATGGTTCAAAACGGACTGCTGATGTAAAACAATTCTCAAAGCACTTTGATAATCTAATTTGATTCCTACATTTTTACGATGTAACTGGCTACATTCATCACGGATTAACAGTTGCAAGTTGATAGACCGTTGGTTCGTGATGAATGAGTACATTATGTTGTAATTCGATATATCGTATAATGTTCATTAATGATTGATTGATATCCATATTACATGTCTCGATTGGAATTATTAAATTTGAATTGAGTAGGTAGATGTTTCTAGTTTAGAAAAGGTTAAATCAATATCAATACATCAATGTCGGACTTTTGCAGTAATCTTCGAGCTTGAAATTTTCCTAATTGAATTTGTAGCTTAAAAGTTTTTTTTTCAATTTTTTTAAAACTAAAATTAATTTTTAAAGTAAGTTCCAGCATAATCAGTCAATGTTTCGTTTAATGAAGAAATATATTTTGTTCTAAGATTTTATTCGTTGTAATATTTATGATACTAATTAGAGGTGGCATGATCGAAGAATTTAAAGGTGAATTGCTTTGAATTAAGATGTGGATAGGTTAAGAGTAATCTAAGAACAAAACAAATGATAACAAATTTTTTTATATTTAATCGATTTTTGAATCACTAGAACGAACCACGCAAAGTTTTTCGACTTTTTATTTTAAGATCCATTTTAAGTTTGTATCCATAAAAACTTTGAAAAATGTTTACGATTGGGAACCATGACCTTTATTAATATTCTAGAAAATTGGCTAGGATCACCTCCACAAAAAAAGGTTGTTTCTGACAGCTTTAGCTCTCATTTGAAGGTTAAATCCTCAGAATTCCAGACATAGTGCGATTTTAGGGCCAACCTCATAGTCAGGCATAAGTGCACAGTTATAAAAAAGCTTGATAGGTGTTGAAATTTTAGACTTGAGTGCATGTTGATGAAATGCTTCGATCCCACCACAGATTTTTCTTGCTGAGCTTATTCTGCGACTCGAGTGACGTGACTCATGATATTTCACTTCTTGGTCCTGACTCCAGAAAATGCTCTAGGAAAGAAATTTGTGTATTGATGAGCTTTGAAGACCCATAAAAGCTCATCTCAACGAAAATATCGAGGCTATTGAGGCTATTCAAGCTATCAAAACGATATGAAATTTCGTGAGTCACGTCACTCGAGTCGCAGAACAAGCCCCATTGTTCAGTATCAGATCCAGTTCCAGTATTTCATTTTTTGTTTGAATCTTTAAAAAAAAATATATTATGTTTAGCTGATTTTATCACGGTATATAAATTAGGGACTGGTCTTCAGTATAATGTTGATGAAATCAAAGAGTTGCCGATTTATCCCAAACATGCTGACCCAGGGTGATTTTCTACACTTTTCAGATGTAAATGAAATTTGAGATAATTATTTAAATTTTCATGTAGTTGTGAAACATCCCAAGCAAAAAAGTCTCATTAAAAAGGTCGTACACAGCTTAATCAGCATAATCAATGAGCTGAAGTTCGTTTTATTCAGCCCAAAATTTAAGTTCTTATTGAAACTTTGAAGTTCCATTACAGATTTGAACGGCCTTCTATTCAGCCCACAAGTAAACGTTTAATCAGCAAAAACAAAAAATAATTCTCCTCTCCTCTCTTATTTTTGGTCATCACCAGCCCATGTGGTGCTGCCGGTTTCTCGGGGTCCATCTTTATTCCTCCCATCACCTCCCCCAATTGATCTTATTTAATTGCTTTGTTTTTAACTTTGAGCGATACATGCCAGCACGCACGCCAGTTCTGCTACACAATTATTTGATTCGCTTACTCAAGCAATCAAACAACCTAATGGGAAAAATTTGTCCTGGTACCAGATTTGAACCCGATCCTCCGAGATGATAGCCAAACACGCTGCCACGACGCCACGCCTAGATGTTGCCTTGCCGGCAGCTAAAATTCGAAGTGGTTATAAGCTTCCTAGAATACCCGCAAGAGCAGCCAGCGGCCAGCAGCAAAGACTCATGTTGATTATTACTAAGAAACATTACGAAACGGCATATAAATCAATCATCGGTTATAATAATATCGGTTAAAAAAAATGGAATTCCATGTTTATAACTGTTAAGCACAAAATTATACAAATTCTTGAGTTTAACTTGATATTTAATTAATGAACTGCTTCAACTGACTTTCTATGTGTGACAAATTCGTGGTAACTACAGTACCGTTAATAATTGTATAGACAATGAAAGCACACGCACCGTCACTTCGACTTTGAACTTCTATAACTTTTTACTGTAATGCTATCAATTATCACACTATTAAACCCCAAAAATTGAGCTTTCTGGAATTTGTGTGGCCTGAAAGACAGGAATTCTACGAAAATCGGACTTTTTGGACTATCACTATTCAAACTGCAATATCTCAGAAACTACGCTACATTTTTCATTGAAATTTGGCAGAGTGATTGTTGAAATATAAAGCTAGCAAGTCTGAAGTTTTTAGAAAGTTCTATCGATGGGATCAATAGTTACGCGAGGTACAATATTTCAGGCATAAACCTAGAAATGCGATTTCTATAGACAAGGCTGTTCGAGGAACTTTATGGAACTTGAAGATCATAGAAGGCTATTTGAGGAACTTCTTGGAACTTGAAGTTCACAGAAGGCTATTTGAGACCAAATTTGTAACTTTTATACTGTGTGGATGCGATTCACATGTCACAAAAAAGGCTATTTGAGAAACTTCTTGGAACTTGAAGTTCACAGCAGGTTATTTGAGGAGCTTCTTGGATCTTGAAGTTCACAGAAGGCTATTTGAAACCTAATTTGTTACTTTTATACTGTGTGGATGCGATTGACATGTCACAAAAATAGCTATTTGAGGAACTTTTTGGAACTTCATATCCATAGAAGGCTATTTGAGGAACCTTTTGTAACTTTCATGTTCACATTCGAGAAAATTCGGTACCAATTCCCTTTGGAACCTTTGTTCAGCGAAATTCAAACTATGAGATATGAGACTTTTGGTTGCTTGGGATATTCCATTCAATTTAAAAATACCTCGCATGCAACTTTTTCCGAAAGGAAGCTACATCATAAGATTCGAAATGCAATACAAAGATGGTTATTATCAATGCTTTTAATTGATTTTTTAAATTTTCATTTAAAATTTCCATAAAATTATTGTTTTAATCCTCATCCGTTCCTGAAATTTGTACCCGTTTCCTGGAGTAATAATTTGACAACTGACTTAAAACAATATAAATTTTTCGTTTTTCAACCGATTTTTGCAAAGTTTATAGTTTTGGAAACCCTATACGTTGCACATAAGAATGTATTTTTGATTTTTTTTAAGATGATGACCACATAAAATGTAAAAAAGGTGTGTAAACCCGTATTTTTGAATCAATGAACCGTCAAAATTGTTTGAGTAATACAAGATTAATTTTGAAAAAAAACGGATTGAAAAGTGGATGTTATTTAGAGCATTTATGCATCGTTAAATTTTCAAAATACGAAACACAGAATTTTCTTAAGAATTTTCAAAGGTAGGTTTGAACTTTTTGTCAATTTGCAATTTTTCAGATTTTATAACACTTTTAACTGGATTTCAATTTAATTATTGTGAAATTTTTGCGATAAATCATATTTGCGATTATTTATGTTCACCAGAAAGGAGTTATACGACGAAGTTTCCAAAACTATATTATAAATATTGGTTTGGAAACAAGGGGGATATACATATGTAAGTATTTTAACCGAGAAGTGTCAAATTGATATTCAGATTTGATAAGGGAGTTTTTTCCTGTGCTCTAAGGGCGATCCACAAAAAAAATCATAATTAAAGATTTCAAGAATTTTCTAAAGGCCCCCGAAAAAATTGTTTTATTTAGATGCAAGCGAATAAAGTTACAAGCCGCCAACATTCCAATAATGTCATAAGTATCGACACTCAAGAGCGGATTAGGGTTAAATCTAAAATAAGGACTTATTTGATTTGCTTCATAAAGTCATTAGTTGAACTAAAATGTACATTTTAATAACATGGATTTTTTTTCCCTTTCCAATGAAGGGAGGTGTTCGACCTGTCATAGAAACGTTTTTCGTATCAAAATAACCTAACTTGTCAAATTATCTATATTTACCTTTCAATCCATTTCGTCGATAAACTTTAAAGTAAACAAAAACTTGAATGGGTGATCTTCTTTGCTCTACTGGTCTCCCTACTCAAGGATAAAGTCAGGAGGGAGGGGCAGTGATGCCCGGTTAAGGGAGCTCCCAAGAGTGAATTATTAACATTGTTAATACCACATTACAGTTATAGAAACCAGAAAATGAAATCTTAAGAAATCTGTGTTATAAAGTAAAAAACAAAAGTTAAGGGAGGCATGAACGAATCACTCAGAAATTAAACTTGAATATACTACCAACTGTAAGCCAGATTCGTTCAGTACGTATCAAACCAGGCAATTCCTAACGCCTTTTTTTAATTTTTCGGATAAAAATTGAACAATTCCGTGCAAAATCCAGGTTTTATGAGTTTTCCATGGAAGAATACCAGTAGCATTTCAACCGCATTTTTTAAACTTAAACTTTAAACAAAAAAAAAAGAATTGAATAAAACTAAAATTAAAAGTGAAGTGTTAAAATTTGAGTTTGTTTTTTAGTTTCGGTATTTCATAAATTAAAAAGTTCGGACAAAAGTCAAACCAATTTTTCCAAAACTCTTGCCAACTGAATTTACGGGCACCTATATGGCACCTGGGATGCATACTTGAGAATAAGTTTCACATCATTTTATTACCATTACGTTCTTAAAAAACCATTTTGTACTTCTGCTTATAAACTTGTCAACATTAGAATAAGTTTCTTTAATTTTATTCCATTTACTTACATACAGTCCGAGATGTGAAATTCGAATGGAAAAAATCCAATTGCTTTAAACCACTCTAATTGCGAGCAAAAATGCCAACTATTTTTCAGAAAAATTTTGAATTTTAGAAAAAAAAAAAAAATGTCATGAAAATTCTAGGTGCCGAACTTTATAGGTGTTAACCTTATTTTTTTGATCATTACTTGAGAGTATGATCGAATATTCTATACATTATCAATGCCATTGTTGTAGTATCGGTAGTATTACGTGCTATGCTTAATTCCTTGTTTTAAATCCATCTCATCCGTTACATTTAATAACTTATTTAAAGCGTTTCCTAGCATTTTAGAATAAAAAAATTGAATGTTTAATGTTAGGTACAAAATTTGATGTCTAAACACAAAAGTCTGGAAACGTCTGGCAGAAAAGTCAAAAGTCTGGAGATCTGGACATCCAAAAAAATGTCTAAGGAAAGTTCAAAATTCTGGAAAAACCAATCAAAATCTGGAAGATTGAATTGGTTGGATAATTCTACTGAATCAAAGCCATCAGATTGAAAGGGAATCTTTCGATCAAGGTGGCCGAAAAAACTTCTGTATTTTGGAGAAAAATTTACCCAAAAATCAGTGGTGGTTTTTGTGACGCTATTTTTTCAATAGCGATTGAAAATTTACACAAAAAATTGGATCTATTTTACACTAACCTAAGCTAAGTCATGAAAAATTACTAATCTTATCAAATTGTATCAATCTGAATTTAGAAATCTAAAACTAACTTTAACTTAATTTTACTGCCTTACACTGGAAAAAATTAAACTTAAGTCTCAATTTGAATTCATTGGTTCAGAACAGAAAATCTTCCAAATACGGGGTTTTCTCAAATGAAGCAAAATTTTTAATCTATATATATAAAAATGAATGTTTGTCTGTCTGTCTGTTCCCTATAGACTCGGA
Source organism: Uranotaenia lowii (assembly GCF_029784155.1). Classification (NCBI taxonomy): domain Eukaryota; kingdom Metazoa; phylum Arthropoda; class Insecta; order Diptera; family Culicidae; genus Uranotaenia; species Uranotaenia lowii. The sequence goes on from NC_073693.1 coordinate 333,375,123, forward strand.
AACTACTGAACGGATCATCGTCAAAATTGGCATCTGAGGGTTTTTGAGGCCTGGGATGGTTTCTGTAATAGTCAAAATTCCATCCGACTTAAGGGAGGGGGGCCTTCCATACAAAATTTGTAGTTTTTAGAAACAAATTAAAGTCATGACATCCATTTTCTCAAAACTTTTTCTTCCTTTGGGCGGTTTGTTTTTCGTCTCTATGGACGAGGCGTCACGAGCCGACGTCGCAAAAGGATAGTAACCATGGCATAGCATACTGATCAGTGGGAATATTTTGGCGCGTTTTTCTCAACCAAGAATATTTTCAATGCAAAGGGTGGCGATATGAAGCCTTGATGTGATTTTTTTCTACTTGATTCCTAGCTCATTTGTACAGCACATGGTTATGAATGACGCCTAGATGAGACCCAGATTGACATTTTGCCGATTGAAAAAAACATATACATTTTTTTTCCAAAATCTGAAATTGAAAAGTCATGGCATCCATTTTTAGAGATTTTCTTTTATTTAAGGGGTTTGTTTTTCGTCTCTATGGTCAAGCAAACGTCGTCGCAAGTGGATAGTAACTAAAGCATACTGTTCATTTCTCGCTGGAAAAATTTAACAATCAGGCGCCTGTTTTCAACCAAGTACCTATGTTTCTTATGCACGTGGGGGCGATATGCAACCTAGATGTGTTTTATTCTCGCTAAATTGCACGTGGTAATAAATGACGCCTAGATGTGACACGGATTGGTATTTTATCAATCGAATCAAAACTTAAACCAATTGAAAGATTTGCAAAAATACTTCCATATTTAGTTCGTGTTAATGTAGGTAGCATTCGACTTTTCATTCAAGGAACATTAGATTCAATATGTTGGAAATACCAGAAGGGGTATTCCGAATGTTGAAACTGAAGCGGATATTGAAAGTTCCTAAATGTCTTTGTAAATGAAGGTCATTCCCTTTAAAAAGCATTCGTTAGAAGTGGAGTTACAAATATACATTTATACTGCAGGAATACTGCAGATATATCAGTGATACTTGATAGAACAAAAAAAAACAGGAATACGTATTAAATCTATTTTAAAACCATTACTCTGACGCATCTGTAAATAAGCTTTGCATTGACACTTGCTCCAATATACGGAAAAAATTTAAACTTAGAAAATGGTTTTTGCCAACATTTTTGAATATTTGACTTTCAAAGAGAAAATAAAAAAAGCTGAGAACTTATTTAGTGATGCAACTGATTTTTTTTAAAATATTTATATTTTTTTCCGTAGTAAATTTATTTAAAAAAAAGAAATTTCCACTGTATTTGATACATAACTTATTTAATATATTTTTTATTACCATGATAAGTGCTGTTTGGGAAAATTTCAAGCTATAATGTCTCATGTCCACGAGTTTTGCATATGGCGAAACATTTTTTTAACATAATTTTGGTGCAAAAAGGATAGATATTCAAACTGCTGCGTAGGCGAGGATGGTGAAAAAAGCTGTTTGAAAATGGTTATCAAAATTCATTTACATCGTTTTTTTTTTTCAAATTTCTAAAGCTTAATTTTTCAATTCCAAAAAATACCCCATATCAGGAGCTGGAAGTGCTCATAATACAGAATATTAGGAATATACTCAAAAAACTGTCTCAATTCACGCTATTCATCGGTTTTCAAAATTTTATCTCCATAAAGTACAATTTGCAATAAATTCCAACATGCGAATCTTTTTCTTTCCATTAGTAATTTATGTAAACTCAAGCCGGTTAAATTTGCCTACCTTCTTCAAGCAGTGGGGGACAAAATTGGAAAAGATGGGGGAGCTCCCATGAAAATTTAAGATAAAGGCTTTTCAAAGAAGGGACCATATTTTAAAAGGTTTTTTTTGGGTACAGAGTACACATTTCAGATCTTGAAAAACGAGTTTAGAGATCAAGTTTCAGTAAATAATATATACCATCTTTGAATTGCAATTCAGAACTGCAGCTGCAGCTCTCATTTCAAAGTTGTTGGTTCTGAAGTATGATGAGGTTTGATTTAAAAAAATGCTCTCTAAAATCAAAATTTGAATAAATTTTTACAAATTACATTTATTTTCGGAAGGTGTAGCAAAGCACAACGGGTCAGCTAGTAGCCAATATAAGACAATACTGAATAACTCTGAAGTTCTAAGCATTACAGTAAGATTCTAGTTCTGTTTTAGCGTTCTTGGAGCACGTTCAGCTTATGTATGAAGGAAATATTTTTAATGTTGCTTTCAAATAAGGCCGGAACAAATTTCAAATCTTTCTTTTGTCACGAGGGGGGGGGGGGGGTCAATAAAAATAATTCGAAAAACAAATAAATTTTAATAAATTGCACGAAAGCTTGTTTACAACCAAATTGCATACTATAGTATTGCATAAAACCTATAAATGGAAGATTTTATAATTTTATAATTTTATAATTATTTATAATAAAATCAAGAATACAAAATGTGAATTTACTTCCATCTTCCAAAATTTTGTTTCTGGGTCTTGTAATCTTTCTGGTATTTCAATTTTTATTGGAAATTTACTTAAAATACTGCAAACTATATTTATTTCCCCCCTTCGAGATTTGGAAAATTTCGAAGGGGGGGGGGGTGTGACAAAAGAAGAAATTGATATTTGTTCTACCCTTATTAAAGATTAATAAATTATAAATATTTATTTTTTAAGACTTTCTTAAATGTCCCGCTTTTTTCGTGAAATGTCTCGCTTTTTTGGCAAGCCTAGAATAAAACCAAAGTTCTTTGCTCTATGCCACAGGTTCTCTGATGAACATTCTGTGAAATTACGAATTTTTCTCTGATTTCGGCAACTTTCTTTTCTATTGCTTGGATTCAGTAAATTTAAACGAAGTTTTGAACAAAGGTTTCCAGAATTTTTCAGTACTTCTCCAAGGCGTACAAATCCTGGCTATTTAATCAAAGCACCTGGCAAAATCCAGACATTTGATTTCAAGTTTGTCGACCAAAACTTCGAGCAATATCCGGGAAAATTTTATTTTGTCAGTCTGATTATTTTTATGACCAATCTTCTTGTTTTCCTTTTATCTTTTTAAAATTGAAACATTTAATTTTAGTTTACCAAATCATCTGGTTTTGAGTTATTGATTTTGACTCTAATTTTTTTTTCTAAATTTGAACCATTTGACAATTTCGACAAACTTGATTTCAAATTATGATTTTAGTAAAATTAAAGACAGTTAATTGTGTATATGAGAATATGAAAACTGATTTTAGATTTCGAATGTTTGTTGATTTTTTTTTTTCCATTAAAATCTTTATTAACTCAATTAAAAATAAAATTAATCACAATAAAACTTAGTATCTAAAACTGATATTTCACTTTCAATCTTCAAGTTTCTTTATTTGCTAAGTGAACGAGAAGCATCAGCTGCTTTCGATTTCGGTTTTGAAAATACAATTTCCAATGCTCCCTTTTTTTGCTTTTCTGGTTCGCCTTGTACTTTTCTGAATGAAACCATCCTCGTCAGTAGCGTCAGTCGCAGATTCCAGGGCCGGAGATCGATGCCGCTTACTTGCACTCTGCGTTTTGGCTTCTTCGATGTCCATTTGTTCTCGTTCAGCGAATCCTTTAAGAACTTCGGCGAATTAGCTTTCCTTTTTCCCTATATAAGTTTGAGAGTTGAACGTTTGTCCTTGAACTACTGCTGAGTAACTCATATCTCCATGCTGCTCAACACTGCTAGCAGTTCTAGCTGAGGGAGCAGGGTGTAGGTTAAGTGTTCTTCCGTCTTGTTTAAGTTCTTTTCTTCGAGGGCAATTGGCCTTGAGATGACCTTCTTGTTTGCAGTGGAAGCATTTTTGCTGGAGGCCGTCATAATATATTCTGCCTTTTCTGTTCAAAAAGAATAGAAAATCTGGAATATCTTTTTTTACCTCAATATACACCCCTCTCACTCCGGTATATAGATCTAATTCTAGTTGAATAGGAAATTTTTCCCTGATCGTTCTTTTGACAGTTCCATACTTGCTTAAAACAGCTGTGATATTTTAATCCGTGATTTCCGGAGGTAAATCATAAATTCTTACATATTTTGTAACACACCCGGCCACTGCAACCGTTACACTTACTGATTTTCCGTTCGAGTAAAAAAATTCAAGCTGCTCTGCATTTTGGGCTAGTGCGTTCTTCAAGGCATCATTCGTCTTGAATTTGATGAGTAACGATTTCTCTTCCGCTATTTTATAGAATGATTCCATGGTTGAAATATCTGCATCCAAATTCTTCAAAAACGTTACCATTTCGACCAACGATGGGCTGGGAGCACCATCCGGAAACTGGATAGCTATGGTATTTTTCACTAGTTGGTCGGCCATTGCTAACATGTGGTTTGAAAACAATACACTGTGTTCAAGGTTATCTGATCTTAGCACTGTATCGTAAACAGGTCTTACTTCAACGAGATCTGATCGTCAACTGATTCAGAATCGTCATCTAGAAAGTAATTATTCTAATTTTGTAAAGCACATTTCAAGCGTCTAATGAAATGAATTTAAACCATTCTTCTATTTATCTTTGATTTTTTTCATTAACAGTGATTTTAGAAATTATGATAAGGTTTTTATGAAGATTTCAAATTTAATAAAAGCTATTCGCGTTTTCTTTTTCACAATGTTTGCACTTAATGTATCTACAAATATTTACGCCCAGGATTTTGCCCAGATTTATTCACTTTATTTGCCAAATTAAACAAAAAAAAACACAACAAACACCTCCAGAGTGAAATATTTCGAGCAAGTCTTATAAAAATAATCATGAAAGGTGTTTTGGAAGCCTAAAATACGGTCCAAAATCTATCGATAAGTTTTGATGCAAAAAATATTTTTTTAATTTTTTTTCTTGATTTTTGTTGAGGAATTTTTTTAGTTTTGACAAAATTTGCCCAGTATTGCCCGGATTTATGGTTGTCAATTTGAAATCGAACCTTAGTATAAACAGTAACACGCTCTCATGCCGAATTTGGTGTCCTTTTCCCAATAAATTCTCGAATCTTTGAAATAAATTCTATAAGGTTCCAATCCCTTTCCCAATTTCTCTTACGGAAAAAGACAAGGTCACAAAACTTCAAAAAATCATTTGTTGTTAACAAATTCGACTGCATCTGGTTAAATTTCTTCAATAAATTCTGGAGTTATAAAAAAATAACAATAATGGGTGACTTCCTTCTCTTTTCGCCAACTGGAAGGGATATAGGTGACCTCCTTTCTTCTTCCTATCCCACCAATGGAAGAGGTCTCAAATCATCAGAAATATTTACTTGTTTAAAACACTATCCCGTGCCAATGTTGGTGTCATTTGCTTTATCAGTTCTTGCGTACTACGAAAAATATTGTATGGTAGACCCCCCTTTTTTTCCTTTAGTGGCAGAAAAAGAATCTCAAATATTCATTAAATCATGTTTCATTACAAACTATTTTCCCATACCTAATGTGGTTTCGCTTTCTTGATGTTTTTTTTTAAACTGTGTTCAAAATACTCGATTATTTGTGTGATTCATTTATTTATTTTGCATTTGAGCGAGATACAGAACATTTTAATTATCATTTTAAATTTTATCGCTGGTTTTTAAAGTCCAATCACGTTAGAAACAACAATTACATATATGTATGTAGTGCCAAAAGAAGTTTATTTACCAATCGTTGCGTCATTGTCGATTTATGAACTCTGCATTTAATTTCCATTTTACCGCTGATCGAGGTTAAATCCTTCTCTAAATCGGTAAACAATCGCATGTAAACAAGACCCGAAAAATTTTCGAATGGCATTAGCCGCTTAATTTATTGGTGCATTTTAAACCATTCCGAACTGCATTTTAATCATAATTGCCCGTTTGCCAACTGCAGATAGTGCAACAGGGGGATTTATCTGTTTGTGATGAAATAATTCAATCAATCAATCCCCCCTTTATCACATTAAGCGATGCTGATTGGAATCATCATCGACGCCCCCGACGACGGCCTCAGACTCAGACAGGTGCCATGCCGCAATCGTTCCGCAGCATTGGGAATGCAAAACGACAACAACGACGATGATGATGGGGTAATCAAATCATCGATTGTTTTCAATTTCAATAAACCACCGACTACGACACAGCATCATCGACCAGGGCCAAGTCGAGCCGAGCAAATTCAATGTTGTTATGTTTATTTATTTACATTTTTCAACTCGTTCCCCAATTCATTCACCTCACCGGCAGCGGCCCACTCATTCATTCATTCGTTTGTATCCTTGCAGGACGCCCAACGCCGACAGTCAACTGGTGGTACGACAACGAAATCGTGAACCATTCGGCCACGGTCCTGTCGGATCGGCGGGTTAAAAACACTCTGATCCTGAGCCGGCTGGAGCGGAAACACCTGAAGGCAGTGTTCACGTGCACCGCCAGCAACAACAACGTGACCGTGCCGATTTCGGCCGCGGTCACGCTCGACATGAACCGTGAGTAGCTTTTTTACCTTCATCCCAACTTTTACCTACTATTTTTTATTTTACCTTATTTGTTTGTCTGGGTACTTGACTTTACCAGTCAGTTTCGGAAAGGATAACCGATTTCATTGAACCCGGGGATTCGCAGACAGAATAGAGTAGTATGTAGAATGTAGAATGACTTTAATGAACAAAATAAGACATTTTTCGGAGGAAACAGAGGCATTCTGGGCGCCTTACACAGTACGCTTATCAGGCAGGATTCTAGAGTTGGATCTAGGATCTATTTCTGGCATCATAAAAATGAGATTTTTTAAGTTTATTATTTGATACATTGAATTTGTATCTATCTACTATAACTGCAAGGCGCTTCGACTTAAGTTTTGGAAAAATCCATTTTCATTTTGGGCTACAACGGTTTCAAAATTCCCGTAAAGGGGAAAAAATAACAAAATGAATAATTTTATTTCTTTCACCCAGAAGTTAAATTTACTCAAGGTCTTCGGGAAAGTGATAAATAAAATTTAATACTTATTTCCTACACTTTTGTAATATTTTACAATCTGGATAAAAAAGTGTAAAATTTTTTGTTGTTGAATTTTTACCTTTTTTCGGAGGGTATACCGAAAACAAGAGTTGATAGAAAAAATACATATTTGGAATCAGCACTCCGAAATAATTCAATATCAGTTTTTTTTTTAAACTTGTGCACATAGGAAAAAGTTAATTAAGTTTTTTGTGTTCTATTAGGTAATGTGTATTTTGAGTTCTGGATACGAATTTAAATATACATAAAGTGATATGCGAAAGATCACTAGCGCCACTTATTTCTACATAAGATGCTTTTTGCCCATGTTGATTTGATGCTACCCAAATAACACACAAAGTATTACAGGACACGACACTTTACGTTCTCACTCACGGAAAAAAGGAACTGAAATTACCATTTTGTCGACCGCTTTCGGGCTCGATGTTGCCCATCTAGAGGACGATGTCCGACTGATTACGAAGAAGAAAAACACTAAGACAGATTCATACTTGCAATATTTGTCGAAGAGTGGTTGGTTTTATATATATTTTTGGTTGCCAAGTTAGCAGCGAAATGATTGGCGCGTCATCCGCGTTTATTGAAGGCCTCTCTGAAGTCGTGATGTTGGGGAAAACTGTACAAGACGCACCAGTAAAGCATAATCGCTATTTACAGCAATACCAATCATCTAAGAACCAAATTGAAAGTTTACGACGATTTAAGGATCAGATTTACGTATTTTCAGAAAGAAAATTATGATAAAAACACGATTTTGATAATATTTTCATAAAAAAACTGAAACAGCCAGAAAACAAACCAAGGTAGAACGCCAAAACTAGTGGACAGAACGCACCATACCGAAAGAATGGTAAAAAATGAAAGAATGATTATAAGGAATGTAATGATTGAAAAATAAAATGTTTAGTTACATGTTCATCGTGTTGATGAAAATTAACCATACTTTGACAAAAAGTCATTCATAATGCTAAACTTATCGAAAATTTTGCTTTTCAAAATACACTTTTAGATTGCCTTTTATGTAAGACCCCTTCAGGTAGGCAACGAATTTCAATTTTTTTTACTGATATCGCGGCAAACATGGCGGCAGATTATTTTTTTCGAGTCGAATTTGGGTGCACCTTATAAACTCGAAAAAGGACAAAATTTGTTATAATTACACAATATCGTAATTTGGAAGTCAGCAAATAAAAAGAATGGCATTTTGTTTTGATATTTTCGTTTTCTCAAAAGTTAAGAGTATTCAAAATTTGAGCCTCAAACACGTGGTCTTGTGGGAACTCTGCCCTGATTTTGATATGATAGATTTAAGTCAAAATTTGTGAGAAGTTAGTTAAAGTTTTCCAAAAGCGCATGCCAGTGGAAAAACGATAAGCTGTAGTTTCATCAGATTGCCCAGGCCAGTTTACCATAAAGCCTTAAATGTTAATTATTAAAAATAACAATTTTCACGCTGATTCCATTAATCCTTCTGTTTTTAAAAACTAAAGTCGTTTTTGTAAATTTTTCATCTAAAAAATGATGAAAAAGCTTATATGCTACTGTATAAATGAAGAAAAACATCATTCGAAGCCATTGTCCTGCCTGCGTCAACAGTCGTCCCGGCCCTGAGTTCATCTGTGGCGAAGGAGTTCCCCAGCTTGCACTTTCAGGCAAGTATGCTGTTATTGACTGTTTTTCTCCGCGTGATGGATTCAGTTTTTCCAGTGATCGTCGTTCTCGTCTTGCACCCGAATCGTCTAATTCCATCAGTTTCTTCTATCAGAATGTCGGCTACTTGCTACATCGTGCTCCAGCTATCACATCATCGCCTTCACTGAAACATGACTGAACGACCGCATACTTTCCAGTCAGATTAACAGTCCGGACTATGCAGTCTTCCGATGCGATCGTAGTCCATTGAACAGCAGAAAGTCAACCGGAGGTGTAGTGTTTCTTGCCGTGAAATCTGAACTCCCATCTATACTAATTGAAGACAACTCCTAGGAAGATTTTGAACTTTTCTGGGCCCGCATCGATCTCGGTGACCGGGAACTTTACTTTTGCGTAGTGTACGTGCCTCCCAATCGTTCCGGAGACCTGGTGTTAGCTGAATCTTTCTCACGCTGCCTCACCAAAGTTAGCTCTATGTGCTCTCTCGAATATGGCATACTCATTATTGGTGATTTCAACTTGCCCGGTTTGAAATGGTGTTCTTCGCGAAGTGGCTTTCTGTTTCCGGATCCCATAAGTTCTTCGTTTTCGGCATCCCCCAACATCTTCTTAGATAGCTTAAGTACAGCGGCTCTATGTCAAATCAACAATATGAAATCGGTCATTTGCTCGACCTTTGCTTTGTCAACGAAGGGCTTAGAAATCCAGCAATCGATTTAGCTCCTGTTCCCCTTGTTAAGCCTGTCACACATCACCCCACCTTAGTGATCTCACTCGATGTTGCCAGGATATTTGCTCCCGCAGAGAAAACAAGATCCTTCTATCATGATTTCAAGAATGCTGACTTTGTAGCTATCTCCCTCGTTCTGGAATTTATCAATTGGGAAGATGAACTAAATTTCTCTAATCCTAACGCAGCGGCCGAAAAATTTTCGAATTTTCTTAACTACACTATCGATCGCCATGTGCTAGAACGCAGCGTTCATGGTACCTACGAACTCCCTGGTTTACTAGAGAACTGCGGCGACAGTAAACGGCTAAAAAGTGCGCTCTCCGAAACTACAATTGGTACAAGTGCCTCAACACGAAAGAGGAATACCGCAAACTGAGCTCTGCTTATAAGGAAGCCAGCAAACGTTGCTACCTAACATATCTGAACCGATTACAACGAAAGTTCAAGAGCAGTTCAAAGTAGTTCTGGAAGTAAATCGAAAAACCAGCGAAAAGAATCCGGACTTCCGTCCCACATGGACCTGGACGGCAATATTGCTAGCTGACCCTGGAATCTGTAGTTTGTTCGCTGAGAAATTTTCGAGAATTTGTACGAGCGGGTCCATTTCTGCAGAACAACTGACCAAGGCTGTAAGTAATGTCTCACATCTAGGCTCTTCGCTAAATGGTATTCTCGTCAACGATGTAACTATCTTAAAAGGTTGCTGCCAAACTCAAAAACTCTACTTCTAAGGGCCCGGATGGAATACCAGCTACTTTTTTGAAACGATTTATGCCTCATCTACTAACACCTCTCAGGCATATCTTTCAAGCATCGCTGCACGGCGCAATCTTCCCCGCTTTGTGGAAAGAAGCGTATATGTTTCCTGTTTACAAAAAGGGAGATAAGAAAGATTTTAACAATTACCATGGTACCTCAGCTCTGTGTGCTTTTGCAAAACTGTTTGAGCTTGTGTGGGATTCCATTTTTTTTTTCATTCTGCAAGCACCACTTTTCAAACGATCAGCACGGTTTCATGCCCAAACGATCAACTACCACAAATTAACTGACGTTCACATCTTTTCTACAAGAAAGCTATGCCAGGAAGATCCAAACCGATGCTATTTATACAGATTTGTCTGCTGCATTTGATGTAGTGAACCACGAGATTGCTCTCGCAAAGCTAGGTCACTTGGGCTTCTGTGGATCTTTACTGGAGTGGTTTCGAAGTTATTGAACGGGACGAAAGTTGTTCGTTCATACCGGTGTATCCTTTTCGAGTCAGTTTCTCGGTTCTTCAGGAGTGCCGCAAGGAAGCCATTTAGGACCAATAATTTTTGTTATATATTTTAATGATGTTCCCTCGTTTCTCGATGGCCCAAAACTGGCTTATGCCGATGATTTGAAACTGTATCACACCATCAATGGTTAATCCAAAATAGATTTCCTGCAATGGCAGTTCAACTTTTTTGCTGGCTGGTGCGACAAAAACTACCTGCCGCTAAATTGCAGTAAATGCTCGATTATCTCTTTCAAAAGAAATCTCGGTAGCCCTCATAGAAACTCATAATCACTTTCCATCTACCCAAAAGTCTAGTCTGGTCCATGCATTCTGGGACTTTGTCGAATCTTCGAGATCTTCATCTGGTACTACCATTGGAACCAGACGAACAGGTGCCCAGTCGGTTACATTCCGCGCGCAATCGGTAGGCTGAACGGAATCCAACATCCGTTCCAGCCAGAGGAGCTGACGAGGAATTGGCAGAGTTACCGCCAATTCTCGACAGTTGCCTAGCCACATCATCCCAATTACCCGTAGAATTCTGAAGGAGAACCATCATCAGCAGCGAAGGCCGGCTCAACGAAGCACACGACACACCAAAACACCAGGTGAATAAAAAACATAAAAACTCTAATTTTTCAGAGATAGTGTGTTTAATTACGCCGAAGAGTCCGCGATCAGCAATTTTCCTGCTCAAGATCGAGCTAGCCAGAAAAGAAAGCCTTGTTTGCCCACCCTCTACTGAGTCTCCAGAGGCACTCCTTCCAAAATATTCAAAAATGAATGAAAAAAGTGATCAAAGTTCCCTCAGTTTACGGTACTTTGTTCGGAAATGTTTCCTCAAAAATCGCGAAATCTGTAAAGATGGTCAAATCGACCGTATGCAGCGTTCTCAAACGTTTCCGTGAGATGCATACTATCGATCGGCAGGTTCATACCAAGTATTATAGTGGACCTAAGGATCGGAAACTGCATTTGAAGCTGTTGAGAACAATCAAGGTCAAACATCGTCAAGAAATTCAATGCCGACCGGTGCACCGTCAGAAGGATTCGTCTGCGCGAAGGAATTCGATCTTATCGAGGCAGAAGCAACCAAACCGGACATTGAAGAAGAATGTAGAAGCCAAAGGACGGGCCCGGAACAGAGGTGCAAAGAGATCCCTTTACGCTACATGCAGTGCCGATTCTTACAGCCCGACGTCAGCCACGAAAGAATCATCTTGCAAAGTTGCAAACTGATTCTTTTCCCCTTACGTGCAGAACGTCGAACGTGTCTGCAAGTAAAAGTCAACCGCGCGATGACTGCACGTTCCGAAAATTACAAACGATTCTCCGAAGTTAGGAACAGTTGCAAACTTGCAAGCCCGAAGATAAAATCCCTTGAGCCGAACAGAAAGAATCATTTCCGAAGATAGCTACAGTCTGCAAGTTGCTTGCTTGCAGACTTGCAGCGCGGCGATGTACGTTTGCAAACTTGCAAGTTGCAAGTTACAGAACGGTGGACTCGTTCTTGTGCGGATGGATTCGTTCCACTAACCTAAGCTAAGACCGACCGAACCGAATCCACGGAGGAAGAAAGTGATAGGCCGAAGTTGTTGGTGCCTTCGTGCTCGTTTCGTTTCCTTCTAAGACGGATTCGAAAGGAAGTGGTGCCCAAATTTTATGGTCGAAAGCGTGATATGTTTAACCGTGAAACGTCCAGCTTTTTATAAGCAGTTTCGTAATATCTGAAATATATACAACTGTAGAGTAAGATTTTTAAAATTAAAGTTTCTACGAAGATTGCAAGTAATTTTGGCTTTGAAGTCAAAGAAATTTTGTTGGTTTTTTCCTTCTGTTGAAACGAAATTCTGATGAAAATTTGTACCAAAATGAATCATAGATATTTTTCAAAGTATAACTTAAAACGCTTTACAGTCTTCAGCAAAGAAGTAAAACATAATATATAGTCAATGATTGATTTATCATAGAACTGTTTTTTAAAAGCCTTATCAGTAAAACTGGATGCGATAGACAAAATCTCACCAAATATTCGAGTTCAGTACGCCAAAATCATTCAAAACCATAGATAGAAGATTTGAATCAAACAGAGTGTGGAGTTTTTGAGTTCAAGGTTGGAATGACGACGAACAAGCACTGAATTTCTATTGAGTTTTGAACTGAGCTGTACAAACTTTCTGTAAAAAACCAAATGAGTGTTGCAGACCACAGAAGAAGACATGACTCCCAAGATTACTTGGTAAAGATGACGTGATTCTTATACATGTCTAAGCAAATGAAACTGAATTCTAAATTTGAAATTTACACAATTTAATCTGTGATCCTACTAATCAAGTGATCCTGCCTTCGGAAAATCGATTGAATTTTCGGGACGTAACTTCAAAGAAGTTTTAGGGACGAAACTTCAAAGAATTTTAACGCAGCACTGTTTTAAAACATCATAGATGATTTTTCAACATAGTTTGGATCAGTTTTATTTAACAACTTTGTGTTCATAAATAACTGGTAAGATGACAAAGTTATAATCAAAACTAATTTGCTTGTATTAGCTTTGATGATTTATATCAATCACCCTGGTATGATAATTGAAAACTAAAATAACAGTTGGGCACCACTTCCTTTCGAATCCGTCTTAGAAGAAAACGAAACGAACACGAAGGCACCAACAACAACAACTCCATCATGTCCTTGCTCTTGTTGTACGGCATGCCGCGCGTTATGCGGATAGCCATGTACATACGCTACGCACGCACGCTTCGATGGCTGAACGGCAACTGAATGGATAGTCGACGGCACCTCGGCCTATCACTTTCTTCCTCCATGGATTCGGTTCGGTCGGTCTTAGGTTAGTGGAACGAATCCAACCACACAAGAACGGGTCCACCGTTCTGTAACTTGCAAGTTTGAAAACGTACATCGCACCATCCCGCTGCATGCAAGCAACTTGCAGACTGTAGCTATCTTCGGAAATGATTCTTTCTGTTCGGCTCAAGGGATTTTATCTTCGGGCTTGCAAGTTTGCAACTGTTCCTAACTTCGGAGAATTGTTTGTAATTTTCGGAACGTGCAGTCAAAGGATTTTACCGCGCGGCTGACTTTTACTTGCAGACACGTTCGACGTTCTGCACATAAGGCAGAAAGAATCAGTTTGCAACTTTGCTAGACGATTCTTTCGTGGCTGACGGCGGGCTGTTAGAGTCGGCTAAAAGTCGTGCGCTGCATGCTACATGTAGGGATCTCTTTGCACCTCTGGCCCGGAAGTTATAGAACAAGGTTCTAACGAAGTACGACGGATGCATCCTCATGGATGACGAAACGTACGTGAAGATGGATTTTGGGCGGCTTCCTGGCCAAAAGTCTTACAAGCCACTGGTCGGGGTGATGTCCCCGCCAAGTTCAAATTCGTTATGCCGATAAGTTTGAAAGAAAGTGTTTGATCTGGCAAAGTATTTGCAGCTGCGGACGAAAAACCCAGGTTATTGTGAAAAATAAGACCATGGACTCCGAAATGTACAAGGAGAAATGCCTGAAAAACGTTTTTTTTTTCGTACATTAGATCTCACATAGGATCAGTTAAGTTTTCGCCAGATTTGGCAAGCTGCCACTACAGCAAAAAGGTACTACCGTGGTATCGGCACAACGGGTGGATTTTGGCGAAAAGGACATCAACCCACCCAACCGCCCTCAATTTCGCCCTGTTGAAAAATTTTGGGCATCTGTCAATTGTCTTTTTCTTACGAGCATCAATAAAATGTAGGAACAAGTAAGATATAGCGAGTTTTGGTTAGCGTAGGCATACTCAATATCTCGGAATTGTGTAAAGATTACAATCTAAATCGTTATCGTCATCGCCCTTCATAAGTATTTCACATTTCTTGTTTACCTGTAGTATGTTGTTGAATTAATTAAATTTTTTTGAGCCTACAAAATTGCATCGGCATGGAACTCAACGTTTAAAACGAAAAAATGTTAATCTGCCAATTATCATCGGTTTTATTGCTCTTTCTAAATGCAACCCACAGCTTGTTGGAAATCATGGGTAACATGAAGTTGGATTATTTTAAAAGGTACCTACTTTTTTTACATTTTTATGACTAATAATTCACTTCCCCTGTCTCACTTCAATGGAAAAATTAAAGAGCTTCAAACCATCATAGGAACTTTGGTTCTTTTCTTGTGTACAAAATGGTATGGGAGACCCCTCTTTCTTTTTATCTCTTCACTGAAGGGAGGGAGGGATACTAAACCATTAATATTTTCATTTCTCTCACCGAAATACCATTCCGCGCCTACACACCTGATTATGAAATCGATAGGACAGTTTTGAAATGAATTTTGTATTGATTTTTTAAAACAATAAAATGTACTTAAGTTTTACGGAAACAAATTGATAGCTTGAAATCCAAATTTTTCGGTAAATGAAACCTCTAAAGTCCAACAAAATTCAGTTGCTTCCAGAATCCTCTCAACTGCTACCTTCTACTATTTCCACTGTCGGAGCACCAATCACATCAAAGCGATAAACGAGAATCGCGGGTTTCTCATCTCAGGCTGATGGTTTTGCTCCATAAAGTTTGCTGATGACGACAAAATTTTATTATTTCCGAAAAACCGCAACCTTTCAACGAGCAGTATGTGGAAATTGATCGAGCGAGTATTGGAGTTTTCACAAGAACAAAAGAAAACTTAGTTACTGGCATCGTTAAGTGCCATTTAACTAGCGCGCTAGCGCTAACATTTTTGCCCTTAAAAGGTTGAGGCATTCGCGGTTCAACGACTTCGAATTATTTTATCGTTTACAAAGACCTCGCTCTCTCTCTGTCTCTGGGATGATGGCAAAATGTCTACAACTAAGTATGGAGTCCGGGCCAAGTCAAGCCATAGGCAAGACATGTCTTCCGGAAAATCGAATCACGCCGTTCCTATCCTCGAGGTTGCTGCCACTTCTGGCACTAATCGAAGCGTCTTGAGCGAGAGGAAAAACGACCTGGAACGACAAGGGAAGGAAGGACGCAAAATTGAATTTTGATAGCGGTTAAAAGCTTTTTACTGCCCTCGGCTTTACACTTGGCGGCAGCGGACTGCTTTCTGATGGTGATGTTCCGTCACCCCGGTTTTTCGTCTTTTCAATATTATACCTACCTCTAGACAACAAATCAGCCGCGGTTGGATTCCATCATCGTCATCCAGTCAGTCTTTCGACTATTTGTCTCTTTGGTGGATTCTGCTTATTCTTCTCCTTCTGCTCCTTGAACGTAGCAAACTCCCCACTCTGGATGCTGAGGGTTGCTTTCAAAGAGTCGGCTGTGCTACGGTTATCCCGCGGATAGAGGGAAACATCTGAATATAATTGTCAATTGATGGCAGCAACAGCAGCTACATCGACACGGGGAGTCCGAAGACTTTTAAACTGTGTACAGAGGTGAAGCAAAGGAGGGTTTCACCAACCAACGATGAACGATTTTTACCAAAACTTTTTCATCAAGTAAAATATTTGTAAGTAAATTAGTTGAAACTCATCGGCTCAGTTTCGGATCCTCTGGATCCAAAGGATTTGCGGATTGGAACGATCTGACTGCAGACGATTTCTGAAACGCAGTGCAGAACCAAAACACTCCACTCTTTTTGTGTTCAATACCGCAATCGAAGAACATTGGAACAATGATTGCTGATGACAAGTGATGATGATAAACGCGGTACAAATGTTTACATCATAACACGGCTAAGCGAGACTACGCAAATGGGGTCGTGGTAACACAACAGTGTTGCCAGATATTCTGGGTAAGAGTATCAAAATACTCATTGAGAAATGAGTACTTTCCCGGTTTGGAAATATGAGAAGTATAAAGTGACAAATAGCTATCGCTTATCTAATGAGTGCTACACATAGTGACTAGACCAGCGGTCGGGGAACCGGGGTAAATTACCCCAAATGGGGTAAAAGTGAT
Source organism: Uranotaenia lowii (assembly GCF_029784155.1). Classification (NCBI taxonomy): domain Eukaryota; kingdom Metazoa; phylum Arthropoda; class Insecta; order Diptera; family Culicidae; genus Uranotaenia; species Uranotaenia lowii. The sequence continues at coordinate 333,391,728 of NC_073693.1, forward strand.
ATTCTTGAGGGTAACAGTGAATATTTTGGGAGTGAAAAGTGTATATTTTCATTTTGCAATTTTATGAATTTGTTGGTTTTATTTCGAAAGTAAAGAATTTAGCGGTAAATGCAGAAGTGAATATCTCTCCCTGAGGCATTAAATAACACGCTTTGAGAGCTCGCTCAGTATTTACGGATACGTTTTTTTTGCTCTTCGTCATGGGGTAATATCAACTTAAATAAAAATGTTTTGGGGTAATGATTCAAAAAGTTCCCCGACCCCTGGACTAGACGAACATTTCAACAAAATTGAACGGCCTTCTCGGGGAATGATGTGGTCTTTTGGTAAGAACATTCCAAGAATTGAAAGAGCAATTATGAGAAGCATTTTCATCATATACTAAAGATTTGTCCAGTATAGAGCAACTATGTTAGAAAAGTAGGTAACGCCAAATAGTTGTTTCATCATTCATTACTTGATATTTCTTTCCTGCCGTTCTACACAAATTTGGAGTATTTAATAATGTCAATCGATTGATTGAATTAGTTTATTTGGGAGGGTGCCGTGCGTTTTGTTGATAGAACAGTTTCTTTTTTTGCTTCGAATAAAAACAAAAATAAGTTGGAGAGCCTGGGGTCCCTGGAAATAATTGATAACTTTTTAAGTAGGGTGGTCCAAGAATGTGAATATGCTCCAGAAGCAATACTTTAGGGGCTTAGTTTCATTCCTTGGCCGGAAGACCCCATTCCAAACTTCAGTCCATTTGCTTCACAGTAGTTCAACGGCCCTTAAGTTAGTATGAAATTTTGACACCAATTGTTCAAGAGCTACTGAAAAATCCACTTGTATGTCTCTTATTTTGATGCACTTACACCGAATGCTCTACAGATTAGGTTTTCTTAATCTAGACCTAACTTCACAATTTTTTTTAAGTTAATCATAAACGAGAGAGGTAAGTTCATCTGATGGCAAAGCCTCAAAAAACCAATTTGAACCTGTATTTTACTTTGTATTTTGTGTCGCTCAATCCTCAACCCCACATTCAAAAGGGTTTGAAATTACAAAAGGCCACAAAATTATTTTTTTTTATGTGAAAAAAATATCTGAACTTTTTGATAAATGACAAAGAATTATTTCATAAAATTGTGCACTTTTCTGGCAAAATAACAAAAAAAAATTAAATTTCTTTAAAGCTTTCCTCAAGACCGCAATAAATTTTGACTTTTGCAAAAAAGTTATAAAAGTTTTTTATTTTTTTATGTGTTGTGTTGTTGTTCCCAATTATGTAAAATAATAGTTTTTTTTATAGAATTTTAAAAAAAGTCAGAACTACATTGGATTAAAGATATTTTTAAAGCTGAAATCAAATCATTTAGCAGACTTGAACAAAAAAATAACATGAAAAAAACCTTTGTTTTTGAAAACTTTCTTCAGTAATGTCAAAAATACTTTTCTTTTCGAATTCATAAAAAAAAAATTGTAAAATTTTTCTTTTTTATATCATTTATTATCATCATCATTATAAAAATATTATTCCGTTATTCAATAAAGTGGAACACACAAATTCAGAATCATTCATATCTCTTTCGTAGAGATTTGTTAGTTCATCAGATATCAAAGATTGATTTTGTTCAATTTTATTCATTTGAACCTTATGAACTCCATATAACCTAAACTAGAGGTGAATCTGACAAAATATTCGAGTACAGAACACCAAAATCTACTGAATCAATAATGAAACACAGGCACCAAAAAGCTGTCACTTGAATTTTCTATCAAATTCTTTAAATAAATTTTCGGAATGGGAAGACGTTTTTATTGAAAAAATAATTTTAAAAATATTTAAAACTTTTCATCTTCATCTTCATATTATATTTCAATTTATGAATAGTTTATCCATATATTTATAAATTAAATAAAACATTGGCTGACTCGGTCAAGTTTGTTGAACCTTTAGCTTATTAAATAATTATAAATACTTAACTTCATCTATGCATCCTTAGTTTTTTCGTACTTCGTACTTTTATTAAAATTGTCTTGAAATTGTTCGAGTTGAGTCCCATTTTAAGTTAATTTCATACAAAGTGAGATTCTTAAAGTTATAATACAAACCATCTCTGACACGAAAAATTCTCAGATGCCAAATTTCAATTTATTCCGACCGTCTGTTTATTCGCGATAGTGTCACAAAGAAAACGCCTCCATTTTTGAAAACAAGATTTCAAATTTTTTGATATTGTTATGAGAAATTCAGAATCAAACCCAGGAATCGATAATGAAAAATTCCCTTTTATAGTTCCATTATATTTAAAATGAAAATCTGTACAAATAATTGTGTTTATTTCAACCTAAAAAACTTATAAGTTGCTCGGCAGCGTGAATTGCTATAAAAGTTTATTATTAGCAGTGCTGTTTTGATAAAACATACACAAAAAAACAAAATGTTTTAGTGCTTAAAATAATTCCAAATCTATTTCATGATAAAAAATTCACCTCTAAACTTGAAATACTTATTTAAAGAAAAAATAATTAATATGCTTTTGCTTTAATATATACATTTGAAGGAATACAGGTTTTCTGAAACTGAAAACCATACTGAAAAGCAATTTGATGACAATAAAAAACAGCTAAACATATTTTGAATCTTTTAAACGGGTAATTGATTCGCGATCAATAAATTTCGAATTGAAACCTTGTTGTAATGTGATAGAAAAATGTTATATTTTCTGTGACAATGCTTCGCACATAATCCGTTCTCAAACCTGCTCATTCAGGTTTGATTATCGTTGCAATAAATTTTAACCCTTCATTTCATGATTTTTTATTTTTTTCAAAAATCATTTTAAACAGTTGGAAATGGTGTTTACATCAAGAAAAAAATTAAAATAAAATACGATTTTTCACTTATTTAGGTATCAAATAAAAAAATTGTTTTGAAAAAGTTCAATTTAAAAAGAAATTCAAAATCTTCCTCTAAACATATATGCTTATTTGAAGTTCTTCTCTACACTTTCCATAAATTAATTAAAAATGTTTTCATAATTCAGATATTTTATCTGAATAAATTTGTAATCTTTTCAAATAAATATTTTTGTATTTTGCTTTATAAATTCATTTCGGATTCAACTAAAGATTTTAATTTCAATACCATCATATTTTAAATGATTCTTGAATCATGAAATAAGAATCCATTTTTTGATTTACAATATCATTTGTGATTTTTGAATCCTTATTCCATGCATTTTAACGATAGAATATATTTAATTTCAGTATTTCTGATTTACTTTGGATAATTATCACGATTGTGAAGCATTAAGCCGGTTATTTGTTTTCTTTCATCGAGGATTTCCTCATATCAGAATGAAAAAATAATATCTCTTGTTTGACATTAATACATTTTAGTTCTATTTTTCGGTTTCGTCTTGTTTTCAAGCCCCTGTTTAGTTCTTGTAATGAGAATCTCAAAAACAAATTAATGTTTGTAGTTTTACGGTATCAAAAATTCGATTTTTTGATCATCAAAATAAGCGTTTTTTTACAATCAATGGTAAAGCAAATTTATTTAAGAACCGTGGAATAATGTAAGATTTTTCTTTATAAGGTACACCGGGGTAAGTGGGGACGGTTTTTCGTATAGTTGAACTTTAAAAAATCAATAAAAAAAATCAGCAGTAGGTAAATTTTAATAAAATCACGTTCAATGTGATGCAGACCATGTTGTTCACAAATGCTGAAGAGATGAGCTTGATAGACGCAAAGCGAAAAAAGTTATCACGTAAATTGTAATGGACTGCTGGTGTCTTCACTTACCCCGCTTTATGGGGTAAGTGGGGACGGTAGATTTTCCCTTTGATTTCTCAGGAAATTTTCAACAAATTTGTGTTTTTTTGATTGAATACGTTACTTTATTGCTCGATCCGTTCGAAATTTTGAAAAAAGTTCATGGTATTATAAATAAGGCAGCTTTCGATAATTATTGTGTGTAATCCGATTTTATCGAAAATATATACTTATTTCAGGAAAAACAAGTTCTTTTCCCAACTTTTCATGATCTGAATGCTAAATAAAGCTAAATTGTATTGAATGAAGGAAAGAAAATTGAAAAAATGTGTCAACATCAAGTATGTATAAAGCCGTCCCCACTTACCCCAGATAGGGTTTGGAGACAAAATTTTAAATTTTTGCAAATAAACCCTTTTTTCTCAATTTTTAACCGTCGTTTCTTTTCCTAACTGGTTGTTTCGAATGTAAGGATTGTTTCAATGTAGATATTATCGTCAACAGCCAGCTAGCTTACGAGAAATTTGCGAGTCCCCACTTACCCCGGTGTACCTTATATCAGTATTTTTATTGTGATTCCAATCCGTTCAGTATTTTTATATGTTTCTAGATTTGGAAATGTTTAATAATACCAATCGATGTTTTTCCTTTTAAATTCTTTCAGGGAGGGGCCTCAATACAATCATTAAAAGTATACTTCCTTCAAAAATTAAAAATCATTTCTTTTCAATACATTTAATTATCTCTCATTTTTTTTTTTTTTTTGAGCAGGGAAAAGCCCCCTGGAGCAGTACAGTTTATCGGACTCCTCCAAAGGGCATAAAACCTCCTCATCGTTTTTATTTTGCATTTTTTCAACTTTTGTTTTTTTGTAAGGTTTGCGTACATATTTTTGTAGTTTTTCACGTTTTACACTTCATAATTATTCATTTTAATATTGATCACTAGCGATAGTTGATGATAATGGCGGTGGGTGGCGATGGAGGGCGGTAGGTGGCGGAAGGCGGTGGGCGGTGGCGGTCGGCGGTAGTGGTGAGCTGTAGGTGGCGGTGGGTGGCTTGGTGGTGGGAAGAAAAACAAAAAAATATTGCAAAACTGGCATTAGTCGGATGTTTGCGTAGGTTCATGATGCGGACTGATAGCTGATGGTACCTTCAGCGAGATTTAATCTCTTTGAAGGAGGTACACTAGAATCACTGATCAGTTAGGGACGTATTGGCGGATGGTTTTTCAGATTATGTAGTTAGAGATTTTGTTACGAATATGTTGTTTGCACATATTTTTAAATTTGATAAGATTCCTTTCTTCTTTCAAATTATTTGGCAGCTGATTGTACTTCGACTTGGAGAAGTAATTGTAAGATGCTTTAGTTAGGTTCGACTTTGGACATCTAACTTCCAGCATTTGGTTTCTTCGCAGATTGTAGCGGTGGTTACGAATTTGTAGTGTTTCGTTGTGGTGGGTTGACGGGTTGTGCAATTTATTGTGGATTTGAACGAGGCATTGTAGTTCTCTCAATGCTAGAATGGGCATTATAGATTTCGCAGCTTCTGTGTAAAGACTTATTGTTGGGTGCAATCGTGTTTTTTTGTAGATAGTTTTCAAGCATCGATTTTGAGTTGCTTGAAGCGACTTTAATTTTGTTTCCGTGGCACTTCCATATATCGCTACCATGTAATTCAATCTGGATTGAACGAATGCTAAGTACATGGCTTCTAACTGCTTCGTAGGGACAAACTTTGATACTTTCCATAAGAGGCCACAGGCAGCGCTGATATCGTTTTTTATTTGGTTAATGTGGGGGTGCCAAGATAGTTTGGTATCAAAAGTTAGACCCAGATATTTATAGCTATCGACGTTTTCTATGACAGTCGAGTCGATGGTCAAAACTCGGTGCTCTTCAAGTCGTTTCCTAGGTGAGTGGAACACTATGTACTTTGTTTTGGACAGGTTGAGCGATAGCAAAATACCCCATTAACATGTGCATGTCATGTTTCATCCGGCTAATCAAATCGTCTGCGTCTCTTCCAATGTATGTTAACGATGTGTCGTCAGCAAATAAGCGTGTTTTACCTTTGAGCGCTAGTTTCGGTAGATCATTCACGTACAGTAAGAACATTAGTGGTCCTATGTTACTACCTTGGGGTATACCAACTGACATCGGTAGAAATGTACTTTGGGTATCGTTTATTCCTACGTATTGGACACGATCGGATAGGTAACTCCGATCAGATCATTAGCTGTTCCTCGAATTCCATAGTAGTTCAGTTTATCTAACAACAGCTCGTGGTCTACGGTATCGAAGGCTTTTTTGAGATCGAAAAAAGAACTGCAGCAAATTGTTGATTTTCGAACGCATCGTAGATTTCGTTAGAGAAGTTGATGTGACTGAAGGAAACCAATTAATCGTCAAACTAGCAGTTGTTCCAATATTTTACTCAAGATTGAAAGTAGAGATAGTGGTCTATAGTTGTTAACGTCAGTTTTTTGTCCACTTTTGTGTATTGGGACGATCCGTGCAATTTTCAGAAACCTTGGGAATGTACCGGTCGTAATACTTTCGTTGAAAACATTTTTCAGAAGATCAGCAAAAAGAACATGTTGCCTTTTCACAAATAAGGCCGAAATTCCGTCTGGTCCTATGCTCTTTTTTGCATCCAAGTTATGAATTTTGATCAAAACCTCCTGCTCAGCTGTTGGAGTTAGAAAAATTGATTCGGATAGAGCATTTGTCAATGTTCCATTTTTATTTATTTCAAACTAGCTTGTGGGCAAATTTTAATTAAAAATATTGAAGATATAAATAATAAATGCTTTTTTTATCAAAGGCATAATACCAATCCCGATTCCAATAACATACTTTTTAAAATGCCTGTAGTTTTTGAACCCATTTTCTACTGTGATTTTTAATAAAACTTATTCAATGTGTATTGTTGACATTGGTTGCTTTCACGAGTAGATGTGCAATAGATGGAAGTCAAAAATGGAGTCAAACGAAAATGAGCAGGGGAATTTTTTTTTATTTCATCAAAATTTCAAGTCTTTCTCATCAAGCAATATGTAGAAAGATTGTATTGATACAATCTTTACAAAAAGTCGTGTTTCTTTGAATATAAAAGGTAGGTCTACTTACTTACTTAATGATCCCGCGCCGATCCTCCGGTGCATAGGGCCGTGGTAAAAGACCTCCACTGTTGACGACCCGGAGCCAGCGTCTTCACCTGGTCCCAGTCAAGATTTTCGTCGACAGTTCGGATTTCAGCGGCTAGGCTTCGCCGCCACGAGTTTCTGGGCCTGCCTCTTCTTCGATGACCTTCTGGATTCCAATCTAGCGCCTCTCTGCAAATCTCGTTTTCATCTTTTCGCAGCGTGTGCCCAATCCATCTCCACTTACGTTCTCGAATCTCGATTTCTAGCGCCCTTTGATGACACCGGCGATGTAGTTCCTCATTCGAGATCCAGTTGCCAGGCCACCAAGCGCGGATGATATTCCGCAGGCAGCGGTTTACAAATACTTGCAGTTTTCGCGTCGTCACCGCATATGTGCACCAAGTTTCGCACCCGTACAGCAATACGGATTTGACGTTTGAGTTGAAGATTCGGATTTTTGTTCGTAGAGAGATCTGGCGTGACCGCCAGATGTTTCGGAGACTCGCAAACGCAAATCGGGCCTTTCTGATCCGGGTTTCGATGTCTTTCCTGGTACCACCATCAGGCGTTATCTGGCTACCAAGATACTGGAAGCACTCCACTTTCTCAACTTGTTGCCCAGCTACCATGAAACTGGAGGGATTTCCTGTGTTGATCTCCATCGACTTGGTCTTTCCGACATTGACTTTGAGACCTGCTGCCTTGGAACTTTCGGTGAGGTCGTCGAGTTTGCTCTGCATATCCGGTTGCGTTTGGGCGAGCAAAACAATATCGTCAGCCAGGTCAAGGTCGTTCAGATGCTCCATTGTTGAAGGATTCCACGGCAATCCTCGGTTCGGTGCACAGTCGATCGATCCAGTCAGAATCTCATCCATTACGATTAGAAAAAGTAGCGGTGATAAAATACATCCTTGTCTCACTCCAGCAGTTACCGGGATTGGTTCGGACAAGACACCATCGTGCAAGACCTTGCATGAAAATGCCTCGTATTGTGCTTCGATGAGATGGACTAGTTTCTCTGGGACCCCTCGTCGCCTTAGAGCCGCCCAGATGTTTTCATGGTTGAGTCGGTCGAATGCTTTTTCGAAATCAACGAACACCAGCAGAAGAGAGTCCTGGAATTCGTTGATTTGTTCCAGTATGATTCGTAGCGTTGTGATGTGGTCCACACATGATCGTCCGGATCGGAATCCAGCTTGTTGCCGTCGGAGTGTAGCGTCGATTTTCTCCTGGATCCTGTTCAGGATCACTTTGCAGAGTACTTTAAGGGTTGTACAGATCAACGTTATGCCTCGCCAGTTACCGCACTCTGTCAGGTCTCCTTTCTTCGGGACCAGGTAGGTCTAGATGGATTGTAATTCCAGCAATTAAGAAAAAGTTTTTTTAGAGATTTGGCTAAGACTTTCGTACAGAGTTCAAAAAATAATAAAACAATAATAATGTCCATAAGTCACATAATTGGCACCAGTTTTTCACTGCTCTTCATAAATAATTGTTCCTGAAGACGTCCACAAGTTGGAGATTTTGAAGTTTGTTTAACAAAATTTATGATTTAGCAAGAATTTGTTTTGTTTTGATAATTTTATAAGAGCTTATCATTTCAAATGACATAGGACTTTTATTACAATCAATCATCCAAATTGAACAAAATCTGTAAATTACAATAAGATTCATTTTATTCTGTCTAAATTTGTTAAGCATAGATGTTGGAAATATCATTGATTTGTTCGGATTGTGTTTCTTTTTCTCAATGAAATCATGTCTACCAAAAGTGAAAATAATTAGCGGTCAAAAATTGAATGTTTTATGAAAATCGTTCCATTTTTCATAATGAGTGAGGATAAAATAAGGTTGCCAGAATTTTTTCAGCACCTATCCGAGCCGGACAGATTTGGGAAATTTTATATAAAAACCTGGCAAAATCCGGGCATATGATTCTAAAATTGTCGATAAAAAATCCGGGCCAAATCCGTGAAAATTTTGTCAAAACCCAGGAATTACTTAAAAAAAATCAAATTTCATCAACATGTTTTAAATCATATTTAAGGCTTCCAAAAAAAAATTAAAAACTTGCTCAAAACAAAATTCGTGTTGGAGGCAGAAATACAAAATTTGTACAACAAAATTTGTTTTTTCCAAACAAGATCCGGGCATTTTTCAATAAAATCCAGGCAACTGGGTTGACCCGGATTGTTTCTTAATTTTGTATGAAATATCCGGGCAAACCCCAATGAAACCGGGCAATCTGACTTTAGGTTAAACAATGGTCGCTAGGCAAAATGTAATATAAATATTAGATTTATAAAATGCTCTTATTTTCGAGCCAATTTTCTTATGAGTTTATTTAAGAGAAAATTCCAATTCTTGCTACGCTCCTGCGTTCCGGTTGGCTGCCAACCGGAAGTCCTACAAATCGGTGCGAGAAATAAGCAATTTGATAATCGCCTCTGGAAATCATTTCCCGATATATCAAGCATCACGCCATTCGGTGAAAAGCCGATGCCCTGCTCTCGAGAACGAGGGATGATGATGATGATGATTATGCGAAACGCGGCCAAATTAATCAAATCAACATCCCACTGCTCCTCGACAGCCACTCTCCGAATGAAAAAGATGAATGAGGGTGAACTGCCGCACAGTTTCTTTACATTGGCCATTCATTGGATTGGCATGGCGTGGGGGGACAGCTCCTGGAAAAAGGAATATCGCGCCCTTCCGCGGCGAGGCAAATATCTTGACAGGATTCCGGGAAACCCCTGGCCTGGCTGGTACCAGAACGTTTGATTTGCCTATTCGGGAAAAACCATCGTCAACGCCAAACATTTTGCGCCCGTTCTAATAAAGTTATTATTCATGAATAAATTATCCGTTTTATATAAGAAAAGTTAGTCGGAAATGACGGCAGACCACAACAAAGTGCCATCTCATTCCTCTCGTGTCGTGTCGATGAGACAGAAAAGCGTGACCGGGAACAGTAAATTTCGCTGGTTTTGAAACTTGAAGCTGTTTAGATGTTGATATTGTGAATCGATATTAAGATATAAATTTAAAGTGAAATGTATCTTCAGCATAATGTTGACTTGTCAATGTTTGTGTTTTTTTTTATAAAAATTATATAAATCTCAAAAGTTTGAGTAATGTTGAAATTTCACTAAACCTGAAATAAAACAAATCAGTATAGTGTCATTTGTGACTTTCGATTGAAAGAGTATCCCAGTGCTTATGTGAATTATAACACCACTGTAATTGGTATGAAATTGGTTATCTGGTGAATATAATTTTATTGCGGAAATCTTGCGTTAATAAAATCAAAATCCAGTGTAAAGTTGACTTTAAGTGCAACAAAATCTGAGAAGTTGCAAATTGACCAAAAGTTTGAAAAACAGCTACCTTTGAAAACTATTCAAAGATTCTGCGTTCCGTATTTTGAAAATCAAAAAATGCAAAAATGTGCCCAATGATGTCAATTTTAAAATCCTCTTTTCAAAATTTATCGGGTATGACTTCAACAATTTTGACAGTTCATTGATTGAAAAATACGATTATTACACCCCTTTTTCTTCGTTTCATTTTGTCAAGATCTTAAAAAAATTTCAATAAATATATCCTTATTTTCAACGTATATTTTCTATCTTCAGCTTGTTTGGGCAACAAGTAATATTTTTTCAGGCATTCCATAGCTAATCTGCAGTCTTTCTTCGTATGCATATTTTTTGAGATTTTTTTCCTTAGACCTTGAATAACGGAAAATAGAAGTGTCATTGGTGGATATTGTCTAAAGAATTTATTTGAGATGCACAACGAGGTTTAAAAAACTATAAATTTAGTAAAATCGGTTGGAAAACAAGAGAGATATTCTCGTTTTATTAGGAGTGTTAGATTGACACTTCAAGGACAGAAACTTATATAAATTTCAGGGACGGATGGAGGCTAACAATGACTTCATCTTGTAATGTCGAAAGTTGCAGGCGTTACAAATTCAAAGAAAATGTTCGAGTTATTCAATACTTGTTTTAAATTAAAGTTACCCACTTTTCAAACTGGGAGAGGTCAATTCATGTTTGTGTTTCACATTTAATCGAAATCTTTTGAAAATTTTTCGCATAGTCTTTTCAAATTGATGTCCTTCTTCGTTTGGAAACGATAAGAAATGTAAAAAATCAATTTCTTATAACAAATTTTTGCAAAAAAAATCTCATTTTTGTTGCCTTTTGCAGTGATTTTCTTTGTTGAAATCTTCACATTTCTAAAATTGAATAGGCCTTTTAGGCAATAAATCATCTGGTAAAGTCAAAATCATGGCTGGGAAAATTTTAGTAAAATTCCTTAAATTTTGTATTTGTTGTTGATGATGTTAGTTTAATGAAAGAAGGTTTTATCCTTCAAATTTTTCTCGTAAAACCATTTGATGTATGCTTGATTATAAAAGAGAAGCACCCATTCTCCTGTCTCTTCTACAAAATGAAGAAATCTTTCTGTGACTGTCATTTTTAAGCGTAAGAATATGATTCTTACAAAAAAAAAATCATGAAAATAAATCGAAAATTATTCGAGTTTTGTCATATTTTACTACCTCTCGATTTGAAAAAAAAAGAGTCATTCATTGTCAAAAACCAATTCGATATGTCAAAACTTACTTGTGTGTTTCATGAAAATGAAATCAAAATTGTTTGAATTGTGTTTTATTTGCATAGATGCGTTGAGGTTGAGGAAAATGAAATCAAAATTGTTTGAGTTGTGTTTTATTTGCATAGATGCGTTGAGGTCCAGGAGAAGCATATTAGGTGTTTGGCTCTACACACATTTTTTAAAATTCTTAATTGAATTTGGATGATTGAGTAAAGTTATTCAAGAGTTGCAATCCTGATTCTTAACTGATGCCATAACCTCGAAAGCTAATTCCAGGTTAAGAGTTTTGCTACAAATTTGAAAAAACTCCCACTCAGTGGTAGAAATTCATTTCTGAATAATAAGTTTTGAATTACAATAAAATCATTTCTTGGTTCTCTATGATCAAAATCGAAATTGTATTCCGAATCTAGTTTAGGAGTCTTGATTTTCGAGTCGCCTCTTCGTTAGAAAATAGAATTGAAAAGGTGTTTTAAAATGGTTGCTCAAATTTGGTTTTACATTTAATTCATAATTTTTTTCATGATTTTTTAAATTGCATAAAAATAATTATTTCTCGATTATGAATAAAAATTGAAAATCATCAAAATTTTTGGTTTCATATTCAGATTCGGCGTTCTTAAACTTCATTCTTCAAACTTAACTTGAAACTTTAAAATGACGAAAATTGACGCTTCAGTTAAGATTTGCATGTTGGTATGAAAATAAAACATAGGGGAGGAGCGGGCTATATGCGCCTATTAAGCGGAACACTGATTTAATCGAATATCACATCGAATATGTGTACAAAAACTATATACACGTGTGCAGGCATCTGTTTTCTATACATTGGAGTAATTTTTATGTTAACATTTTCTTCTGTTTCCAAGAAAATGATTTTATTATAAGTGTTGTCTAAAATGCCGAACCTCAAACCGTGCAGGCTAAATGCGCCTATTTATGTTTTGAACAAAATTTCTGTTTTTTTGGGCAATATTTCCGTATAATTTCATTGAAACTGCTAGAAAGTAATAATTTCCGCACGACAAAGCTGAAGTTTTATAAAAATCTATGTATATTACAATTTTATGGAATAAAACAAAAGTTAGGGTTGCCATACTATGGAGGCAGTTCATCCATGCGAAAAACTTTATCAAATCTGGTTTTAGATCTTCAATTCTCTCTTAAGATGTTATTCAGAGCTTAGATTTGAAGGTTCAATGATGAAAATCGTTTATTTATTCTATTTAACCTGTTATTTTAAGATGGAGGCATTTTACAAACATGATGGGGGCATACAAAACCACTGTATTATTTCACTATAGAATCATTATCAAACCTCCACAAAAGCTGAAATATGTTTAATTTCTAAAGTTCATTTGAGTAAGAAAAAAAAACCATCCTAGTTTTTGTTTTAAGCTTCTTTACGTATAATTTTTAAAAGTCGAAATATTACATCAAAATGTATCAAAACCTTGTATGATTTTTTAATTTTTTTTGAGTTTGAAAATTCATAAAATGTTTTCTTGCCTTATGTTCTAAGCGTATCACCCGCAAAATGCATTGGTCAGATAAGCTGTCTAGTCAGCCATTTCATCAAACAGCCGTAGGGTCATTTAACCCGATAGGCCCATTTAGGAAACCTTTCCCCTACAACAATGAATTCAAACTGAATCTCGAAACATCAAAATTAAAATGTAATTCAATTTATGATTGAGGGCACTGAAAAATGAACTTAAATTCTTGGCTCATATTGAATGTCTGATCAGGAAGCTTAATTCCGAAATCGGTTTTTTTTGTTGTACATTTCAGAAATCGTATTGAAACTCGGAAACAGATCAAAACTCATATTTTGAATTCAGTTTCAGAATTCAGATTCAGAACTAATATACAAAATACAGATTTAGCGCATAAATATAGTATGCATTTCAAAGTTGTGATCCTAAATTAAGCTCTGAAAAAACGCTTCCACAGGCCAGAAAACGCATTTTAAAGTTGTGATCCCAAATTAAGCTCAGAATCCCGAAAAACCGCTTCCTAAGGCCAGAAAATGCATTTTAAAGTTGTGATCCTAAATTAAGCTCAGAATCCTGAAAAACGCTTCTAAAGGCCAGAAAATGCATTTTAAAGTTGTGATCCCAAATTAAGCTCTGAACAAACGCTTCTAAAGGCCAGAAAATGCATTTTTAAAGTAGTGATCCCAAATTAAGCTCAGAATCCCAGAAAAACGTTTCTAAAGGCCAGAAAATGCATTTTAAAGTTGTGATCCTAAATTAAGCTCAGAATCCCTAAAAAACGCTTCCTAAGGCCAGAAAATGCATTTTAAAGTTGTGATCCAAAATTAAGCTCAGAATCCTGAAAAACGCTTCCTCGGGCCAGAAAATGCATTTTAAAGTTGTGGTCCCAAATTTTTATCAAGAAAACTTTTTCGTTGAAGAGCATAAATTTCAAAAAATTGCGAACATGTTATTTACATTGATATTTTAATTTTTAAATTTCAAAATTGTTTCCAAAGTCAGTCAGTTTATATTAAAAAAAAATGAAATTATGAATATCATTTTTCTGAAAAATATTTACTGAAATAAAGAAATTTTAATTACAAATATGAAGGTCGAAATTAGTAACTAAAACCTTAAACTTTGATCGAGAATGAAAAAATCAGGTTTGAACAGCGAAATTTCAATCAATTTGTCAATGGTTCAAATTTTTGAATTTTTTCGAGAGTCTGGTGGATTCCACTTATTTGAATTGATTTGAGTATAGAATAAGTAACGAGAAAGAAAGGCCATAATAGGCTAAATTCCTATATTAAAGAGAAAAAAAAGATTAAGTTATTTTTTAAATATAAGGCTTTCTTTAAAAGCTTATTCTATGTTCCATTGAAAAAGACTTGGCCAGATTTTAGAGCATATTAAAAGATTCCAATCGTTGATGTAAGTAAATTTCCTTGTTTGTTACTTGATGATTTCTTATAGAAATCTAGCTTACCATTTTGATATTTTAGGAGGTTTTTTCAAAATTTTCTATTTAATATAAAAAACTAATAATGTAAACGAACTGAAACAATGAGTTTGTGAAAAGTATTAAGAGATTTGTCTTTCGATTTTTTTTAATTAATGCATTGTTTGAGAAAAGTATCATAGAAAAAGCGTAAACAAGACAAACAAGATAGAACAACACAAACGAAAACATAATAAATATACAGAAATCAGCCGGACGAATCCAGGCTGTGTCATCTAAAAACCTGGCAAAATTCGGGCATTCAATTTCAAAATTGCCGGCCATGATTCGGGAAATATCCGGGTGAATTTGGTCAAAACCTAGGAATAATTCATCAAAAATCAATTAAACACAATTTGAAACAATTTTTTTCCCATCAAAATTTACCAACAGATTTAAAACCGCATTTAATTCTTTCGAAAAGTCTTTAATGATAATCATTTTTGGCATGTTCAAAACATTTAGTTTTGTACGCATAAAACAAATATCTACAACAACATTTGTTTTTTTAAAGTTTGATTTCAGAATGACAGCAAGAATAAATTCGAATAAAATCCGAGCTTTTCCAATGAAATTTAGACAACCATTCTGGATCAGACTTTTCCCAAATTTTATATCAAATATACGGACAATCCCGGATAAAACCGGGCATTCTGGCAACCTTAATTAAAAAAATAACGAAAACCTTATTTAATTTTTTAAAAGTTTTTTAACCCTACTTTTTTTTAAATTTTCATTTGGCTTCATTTTGTTTTACCTTTTCCATCATTTTATTTATGTTACTACCAGATTTGTCTTGTTTACCTTCTTTTATCTTGTTTTGTATTTTTTTATCTTCTTACAAAATTTGAGCTTTGTTTGAAATTGTTTCGTCTAGTTTGATATTGTTTAATCAAGTGTTATTTTTATCTATCTAGTTTGTTTTGTTTGCTCTTGTGTTCGGTTTTTCATTTTTTTGTCTTGTTTTATCATACTCTCTGTATTTTTTTTAAGTTAAATTTACTATTATTTTGTTCCGTGAAAATCAGTTTTGTATTTTAAAGTTTTCTTTTGTTTGATATCGTTTTATGTTGTTTTTTTTTTTTATTTTGATGGTTTTTCATTTTATCTGGGTATATTTCGTTTTACCTTATTCAAATGTCTCGTTATTTTTCCTGATAGTCGTTTAAAATTGATTTTTTTCAAATTTTTTTTTCTTGTTAATACTCTGTCTTGGAAAATCTGGTTCGGTCTGGTTTTTTAGTTGTTTTTTTTTGTGTATTGCAATATTTGATCTGATTTCACCTTGTCAAAATTTGGTTTGTCTTATTTTGGCTTTTATATTTGATCTTGTTCAATTAAGTTTAATTCATACGCATCTTAATCTTACTTCTTTTGTCTAGTCTTGTTTATTTCTGTTTGATCTTATTTTTTTTTGTTTTAATTTAATTCGTTAATTTTTTCGAAATGTTGTTGTTCCTCATTTTTTCCCAAATTTAATTAGTTTGTTGTTTTTTTTCAATAAGTTTTTTGTTCTACTTATTTTAACATTTTTCGAATAGTTTCATTTATTTTAAATTAGTTTTTTTTACCAATTTCCACATTTTAAAGATCAGCGAAAGTCACCTTCTTGGGTGGCGCCAGATTGTGAAATTCAGCTTCTACTCGTTTATCTCTTTCAATTAATATCCGTATTGTGGGGGTTTCATGTGATTATCAGTAATTTAAAGCATTTTTCAATTGTTGCCCCCTTGATCAATGTTATTCCAGATAATGGTATGTATACTAAATTGACTTTTTTTTTATCAAAACTTCATTGCAAAAAAAATGCTATGCAAAATTGATAAAAAAAATTGATCGAGAGTCATTTTTAATAAAAGCCACCATTTTTCAAGAGGAAAATGTCAAGTCGATTTTCCATATTATCCAAATTTTATGAGTGTTACATGGAAACAGTATGAGTTCTTAAGATTTTTTCATGAATTTTGTATGCAAGCCCCCCGTTTCGAAAGCGAAAGAGATTTTTCAGAAAATAAAAATTCTTCTCTTTTAAGTAATGTTTTTGAACCTTTGAGCAGAGAATTGTCGTTCAAGCTATGTCTTGCTTTATGTTAAACATACGTGGGAGCCCTCTTTCCATTAATTGTGAGCAAGGTTGTCGAAGTCACAGAAAAATCTTTAATTTCACAGAATTTTGAGCAAATTTTCATCACAAAATCTCTTGTCACAGAACACAGAATTTTGGAAACATTCACAGATTTCACAATTTTTTTGAATTTTGTACGTTTCTCCGAAATTATATATATTTTTTTTTGATTTCTTACTTTGTCTCGGAAAAATGTGATAAGATTGGAAATTGATTTAATTGATTTTTCCTATGTAAATTTTGAAAAAGAGACATTTTTCTAAAGCTTTTCAATGAAACAAATGCTATTTTCATCGAAAAAAACCGTCACAGAAATATCTGATAAAATCACTGAAAATCAGATTTTTTATTCTTTTCAGCAACCTTGATTGTAAGGATCTTTGAAAAAAAAAAACTTGATTAAAAAATTTCACTTCAATCTGACCACCTGTTTATAAATGATGGTGTCAATCTCAAAAAATCTTCCAATTTGATTTTATAATTCCAAACATTTTCCCATAGCTCAATCTTCATCTGGTGATTATTTTAGATTTCTGGATTATGTTTTCAAAATATACGAACATTTTAAATTAATCAGGTTAGTAACATTTCAATCATTTTTCGGTTAGGTTAGGCTAGAATGTATTAGAAGTTAGCATTCACAACTTCCTCAAAACAGAAAAAAATAATTAATTATTGAAAATGTAATATTTGACATCAAGCCATCGATTACGAGATGGAAACCTGAACTTCAACTTCTAGGGAATCACATCATCGAGAAAAGTTTTGATTGCTCGTAAAATTCAATTCCACCGAATCGGCTTCTTCCGAGCGTGGAGTTTACACCGGAACGTCTTCGTGGTTTTTGGGTTGAACTTGCAGCCCAAGAAAAAGGTTTCCTCTTTTGGGCAAAACTCGTCGTTCGACATCTGGGCCAAAAATCCAATTAGACAATCAACAAGTTCGCTGCTTTCGGTTGCCGCAGGTCTGTTTTTGTTTTGTAGGCCTCTCTCGATTGAACTTTTCACTTGAGCTTCGTTGCGGGCGCTGCGTGGGTGGAGAGAAGGCCAGCAATGTGGAGGCAAGCACGCGACCACCGCAATTGAAACTTGTTCAATTTAAATTCGCCACGAAAAACTCCACACGTTCCGAGAAATTTCGAGTAAGCCAAAATTTTCTATATTTCGGAATGGGGGGATGACGAAACGAAAGAAAGGGAGGATCGGAATGAATTCTGGGGAAAAGTTTGTTTGTGCAAGACTCGTGCTAGCACACAAGGCCACAGCACAAATGGCAATTTCGACAAACAACTGCCGACCGACGGAAAATTAACTTTTCCGCGATTTTCTGGTCAAATGAGAGTACGTGATGGAACCACATTCGATGTGCTGCTTCTGCGATCAGAGAGAAAACAAGCAAGCAACGGGGTAAAAGGCAAAAGCTCAAATCGTCAGATGACGACCAAGTTGGGACAAACATGCTGCAGGGACAGTTCAAAATTATTTGATAAGGTCTGTGATTTGCTCAAAATTGAGACGGTAATATGATGAGTTGACCATTCGAATATTTTAATTCATTTTGAAAAGAAAATAAAAAAGCTTGAATAAATGATTGTTAATTTTTTGAGTTTTCCTAGAATTAAAAAGGGCACATAAAAGTTTTCTGAGCAAGAGTTTAAGTCGAATGAGAATCTACGAGGGTTCCACAAACTATTGCTGAATGTTAAATTTAAAAAACAAATCCTAAAAATATTTTCTAAATATTATAATTTTTAAAAAAATTGATAAAAATGACAAAAAAAGGAAAAAAAAATTTACAAATGACAAAAAAAACAAAAATGACAAAAATGACAAAAATGACAAAAATGACAAAAATGACAAAAATGACAAAAATGACAAAAATGACAAAAATGACAAAAATGACAAAAATGACAAAAATGACAAAAATGACAAAAATGACAAAAATGACAAAAATGACAAAAATGACAAAAATGACAAAAATGACAAAAATGACAAAAATGACAAAAATGACAAAAATGACAAAAATGACAAAAATGACAAAAATGACAAAAATGACAAAAATGACAAAAATGACAAAAATGACAAAAATGACAAAAATGACAAAAATGACAAAAATTACAAAAATTACAAAAATGACAAAAATGACAAAAATGACAAAAATGACAAAAATGACAAAAATGACAAAAATGACAAAAATGACAAAAATGACAAAAATGACAAAAATGACAAAAATGACAAAAATGACAAAAATGACAAAAATGACAAAAATGACAAAAATGACAAAAATGACAAAAATGACAAAAATGACAAAAATGACAAAAATGACAAAAATGACAAAAATGACAAAAATGACAAAAATGACAAAAATGACAAAAATGACAAAAATGACAAAAATGACAAAAATGACAAAAATGACAAAAATGACAAAAATGACAAAAATGACAAAAATGACAAAAATGACAAAAATGACAAAAATGACAAAAATGACAAAAATGACAAAAATGACAAAAATGACAAAAATGACAAAAATGACAAAAATGACAAAAATGACAAAATGACAAAAATGACAAAAATGACAAAAATGACAAAAATGACAAAAATGACAAAAATGACAAAAATGACAAAAATGACAAAAATGACAAAAATGACAAAAATGACAAAAATGACAAAAATAACAAAAATGACAAAAATGACAAAAATGACAAAAATGACAAAAATGACAAAAATGACAAAAATGACAAAAATGACAAAAATGACAAAAATGACAAAAATGACAAAAATGACAAAAATGACAAAAATGACAAAAATGACAAAAATGACAAAAATGACAAAAATGACAAAAATGACAAAAATGACAAAAATGACAAAAATGACAAAAATGACAAAAATGACAAAAATGACAAAAATGACAAAAATGACAAAAATGACAAAAATGACAAAAATGACAAAAATGACAAAAATGACAAAAATGACAAAAATGACAAAAATGACAAAAATGACAAAAATGACAAAAATGACAGAAATGACAAAAATGACAAAAATGACAAAAATGACAAAAATGACAAAAATGACAAAAATGACAAAAATGACAAAAATGACAAAAATGACAAAAATGACAAAAATGACAAAAATGACAAAAATGACAAAAATGACAAAAATGACAAAAATGACAAAAATGACAAAAATGACAAAAATGACAAAAATGACAAAAATGACAAAAATGACAAAAATGACAAAAATGACAAAAATGACAAAAATGACAAAAATGACAAAAATGACAAAAATGACAAAAATGACAAAAATGACAAAAATGACAAAAATGACAAAAATGACAAAAATGACAAAAATGACAAAAATGACAAAAATGACAAAAATGACAAAAATGACAAAAATTACAAAAATGACAAAAATGACAAAAATGACAAAAATGACAAAAATGACAAAAATGACAAAAATTACAAAAATGACAAAAATGACAAAAATGACAAAAATGACAAAAATGACAAAAATGACAAAAATGACAAAAATGACAAAAACAGAAAAAAATGTCAAGCATGACGAAGAGTCAATTATTTAATTTTTGTGATTTTTGTGATGTTGTAATTTTTGTAATTTTTGTAATTTTTGTAATTTTTGTCATTTTTGTAATTTTTGTAATTTTTTTAAACTCTGTCATTTTTGTCATTTTTGTCATTTTTGTCATTTTTGTCATTTTTGTCATTTTTGTCATTTTTTTCATTTTTGTCATTTTTGTCATTTTTGTCATTTTTGTCATTTTTGTCATTTTTGTCATTTTTGTCATTTTTGTCATTTTTGTCATTTTTGTCATTTTTGTCATTTTTGTCATTTTTGTCATTTTTGTCATTTTTGTCATTTTTGTCATTTTTGTCATTTTTGTCATTTTTGTCATTTTTGTCATTTTTGTCATTTTTGTCATTTTTGTCATTTTTGTCATTTTTGTCATTTTTGTCATTTTTGTCATTTTTGTCATTTTTGTCATTTTTGTCATTTTTGTCATTTTTGTCATTTTTGTCATTTTTGTCATTTTTGTCATTTTTGTCATTTTTGTCATTTTTGTCATTTTTGTCATTTTTGTCATTTTTGTCATTTTTGTCATTTTTGTCATTTTTGTCATTTTTGTCATTTTTGTCATTTTTGTCATTTTTGTCATTTTTGTCATTTTTGTCATTTTTGTCATTTTTGTCATTTTTGTCATTTTTGTCATTTTTGTCATTTTTGTCATTTTTGTCATTTTTGTCATTTTTGTCATTTTTGTCATTTTTGTCATTTTTGTCATTTTTGTCATTTTTGTCATTTTTGTCATTTTTGTCATTTTTGTCATTTTTGTCATTTTTGTCATTTTTGTCATTTTTGTCATTTTTGTCATTTTTGTCATTTTTGTCATTTTTGTCATTTTTGTCATTTTTGTCATTTTTGTCATTTTTGTCATTTTTGTCATTTTTGTCATTTTTGTCATTTTTGTCATTTTTGTCATTTTTGTCATTTTTGTCATTTTTGTCATTTTTGTCATTTTTGTCATTTTTGTCATTTTTGTCATTTTTGTCATTTTTGTCATTTTTGTCATTTTTGTCATTTTTGTCATTTTTGTCATTTTTGTCATTTTTGTCGTTTTTGTCATTTATGTCATTTTTGTCATTTTTGTCATTTTTGTCATTTTTGTCATTTTTGTCATTTTTGTCATTTTTGTCATTTTTGTCATTTTTGTCATTTTTGTCATTTTTGTCATTTTTGTCATTTTTGTCATTTTTGTCATTTTTGTCATTTTTGTCATTTTTGTCATTTTTGTCATTTTTGTCATTTTTGTCATTTTTGTCATTTTTGTCATTTTTGTCATTTTTGTCATTTTTGTCATTTTTGTCATTTTTGTCATTTTTGTCATTTTTGTCATTTTTGTCATTTTTGTCATTTTTGTCATTTTTGTCATTTTTGTCATTTTTGTCATTTTTGTCATTTTTGTCATTTTTGTTATTTTTGTCATTTTTGTCATTTTTGTCATTTTTGTCATTCTTGTCATTTTTGTCATTTGCGTCATTTTTGTCGTTTCCCTGTTTTTTGTAATTCTTCTATTTTTGTGTTTTTAGTTTTTTTTTATGACAAATATGAATAATATGACAGAATAGACAGAAATGACAATATTGTCTTAAACTGACTAAAATTACAAAAATGGCAAATGTTGCAAAAAGATTTAAAAAAAAAGAAATTAAAATCTAAGCTATTGCTGAATGAGTCAAGAATTTAACTGAAACAATTATATATATCTTAAATTTTATATAATTCTATCTGTTCGATGCTGGATTTTGCACTCAAATCTGATCTTTTTTTTTTTCTTCATAAATTCAAGCTTCATAAGATAATATTCGAGTAAAACAGTTATTTCTTTTATGTTATTTTTCAACTGAGCTATTTTAGCTTCTTTTAATCGACATCCTCTTTTAAGGACCTTCAGGACCAATTCAGAAAATTTCTTTGATCGGTGATCAAGTGAAGGAAAACGAAAAGATTCCATCCTGAAGTTGCGCAAAAGTTGATTAATCTGCTATCACAGAAAACAATAATAAACTTTCTCCCTCCATCAAGCCAGTCAGCCAGCGAGCTTAGAGAAAGTGAAATTTTCCGCTTTGAGCTTCACCCAAATTTAACGAGACCTACGGAGTAGATATCGACCTTTAAGACAAACCTGGAGCTACTTGGGCGAAGAACGTTCTCGGTGACAGATCAGCGAGAAATCGCCAAAACAAACAACCAGACTTCCTCTTCCCTTTCCCTTGGACTCCGAGGAAAATGAAGGCCACCGCCAAAAGGCCAAACTCTGGGCAGTAAGTGGATGTTTCAAAATACCAACAACAGTAAGACTAAACAAAAGTACGTCAGCACAACACAGTGTGAAACAAGTTTATTTGATTTTTTGTTTTTATTCAGCTCCCCCTTCCCTTCTGAAATCGTTCGAAGTAAGGGGGGATGATTTGGGAAGCAGTTTTGTCGCAAGTTGGCAGAATAATGGTCAGTGATTGTTTTTCTCCGGGGGTTGGTGGGTCGTGATTTTGGTTTTGTGGTTGTACCGTATCTATAATCGATGGGAAAAGCTTTCAAAAGAGGGACTGGATTGTTTGTGTTTGCTGCTGATTTTTAGCCAGCGATACAGATTCGTTTGTTGGAACGATAGCCATGCTTTGATACTTGCAAATATTTGCAGCATCGATGGCGACTGGGCTCTGGATTCAATTTAAAAGTTTTTGGTTGGCTTTTGGTTTTAAATTTCTAACTTAGACTTATTCCTAAAACCACTTCAAACTGTATAACTGGAAAAAAAATTGTCGCAAATGGAAAACGCTGACTAAATTTGTGATATGTACTATTATATGTGCGTTCTCGTTCCACTTGCTGTAGGCATGCTTTTATTTCAAAACAAAATTTTATAAAATCGAACTCAACGAAAATTAGATATCAGTATATATTGAAATTTTGTTCCAAAAAAACTTCTGAAATTTTTAGAAAATTGATTCAAAGTGGTTTTGAACATTTTTTCGTTTTCAAGCACTAATCAGCTTCCCTCTCAACTCCGAACTCCCTCTGAGCTGACAGCAATGTCACCGATGATCATGATAACGATGAAGACGCTGATGTTGATGAGGAAACTTTTCAATTAAAAACCATCGGAGAATCAGAGTGCGGCAAAGTTGAAGTTTGGGGGTGGGTCCAAATATGGCTGCTACTCCACGAATGATGCTCCGTCATCGCCTCGGCCAATTGAATTATCCTAGTCGAGTGGATTAGGCAAAAAAGCACTTCCGCTTTTATCCTGTTAGAGTGAAAAGAAGCGGACAAAATTCCCACAGACTAGACCGTTTGAGGTGTGGTGGCGAGAAGTTGCTGCAATATGGAAACAGGGACACCGAATAATGAACACTGACATCGAAAATCCCGGGGAATGACTCTTGCTGTCATTGTGGAGAACCCCCTCGGGAGAGAGAAGAGTAGGACAAACTTGAAAACAACGACGATGACGATGACTTGGGACAATCCAGACACACTCCATTAGATAATAATCTGAAGCCGGATTTGTCCATCACTCCCGGATTATTCGATGGCGAATGGCGATGAGTCATTGCTCCTGGTCCTCATTCTATCTCTTTTTTATTTATTTTTTTTCATTCCTGGACACCAATTTGAGAAAAAAAACTAAACTATACATTGCTGCTGTATCACCGTCTAAACAGTGCCATTTTTTCCCCTCTTCTCTTATTCCATTCATTCCAGTGAGACCATTGATGGTTCGATTGCAGGGCAAGAATCGGCCCCTCTCTGCAAACCACACCTACGATCTGCAGTGTGAGGTCCATGGATCCCGGCCGGCCCCTATCATCACCTGGTGGAAGGGCAGCACCCAGATGAGGGGCCACATGGAAACGGTGAGTGACCGGGAAGGGGGGATGTTATGTATTTTTTACAGGTGTTATGTTTGGGAAGTCATGTTGAGTAGCCCAGATAAAATATTACAAGATCGTCATGACAAGTCATCATTGATTCATCAGTGATTCATCATTGAATTTGAATGAGTTCAGGTTGATTTTTCTTTTCGAATGATCATTTAAACGCCACACAATTTGAAAAAAGTTTTGAGGCAGAAAACACAGGAATTGAAACCAAAAAATAATTTAGAATCATGTAAATGAAATTTATGAGCTAACTTTCAATCACAATTTAAGTCTTGAGTGAACAAAAAATGTTAAAATAAGGATACAAGCTAAAAAAAATCAGCATCTTTGGAAATTATAGCGAATTCTGAAAAACAGAAAACATCGCAGAGTGGAAAAATTTAAAACCTAAATCTCAAAAAAAACTCGAGCTGAAAAATTCTCGAGAACTCAAATCTACCGTCAATTTTGAAGGGAAAATATATGGAGGGGTTCTCATCCGCTTTCAAGCGTCAACATGACACAATTGGAAGGTTGGCCGCTTCAAACTTTATTCTATTAGCGCCATAAAAATCAGGGACTCCCAATCAATTCATATAATATTTTATTTTGAATCAGTACATTCATATGGACGCTCTATAAAAGCTTAATAAAACAATTTATATTTTTTGCCTCAAAATCTGAAGCATAAAGCAGGAGTAAGGTTGCCAGATTTCCCGGATTTCTCCGGACTTGCCCAGATATTTGACACGAAATTTCATTCAAGTCCGGTTCGGCCTGGTTGCCAGGATTTCATTGGAAAAAATTGGATTTTTCCAGGATTTATTCACATTTTCTGTTAAGTCTAATAAAAAAAAACTGTAGTTAAGTTATTTTAATTTGTTATTCTTACATCCAAAATGAAATTTTTCATTGCAAATTTCATCCAAATAATCATGACTTGTTTTTGGAAGCTGAAAATTCGATTCAAAATATTCTTATGTGGTTGGAAAAAAAATTCAAAGTGTTTTCAACATGATTTTTACTTATTAATTCCAAGGTTTTGACCAAATTAGCCCTGATATTGGCCGGACTATAGGTTGAATATTTTTAAATTCAACTCGGATTTTCCTGGTTTTTAGATAAAGTTGCCCGGATACGTCCGAATAAAAAACATGCAACCTTAAGCTCGAGTTATAGCGATTTTTAGTGACGGTTGTCCAAAAGACGCTCCAAGAACTTCAATCAGTAAAAAAACTTGGAACGAATAAAGGTTCAAAATATTAAAAAAATCAAAAGAAAAAACTTAAAAAGAGATGGGTTGCGCCACTTTTTCCTTCTCAATAAAATATATCTTTTTTTTTAAACAAAAAAGTCTATATCTCAAGTGTTGAACAATTTTCTTTAATTATACATGAATTCAACGTTTAAAAATTGAATAAACATATTATGGGAGAGTGGGGAATCATGGGCCACTTTTTTTCGTTGTTCCATAACTTCTTTATTATAAAAGATAAAATGAAAATAAAAAATGGTGTGATTTTCTACATTTTCAAGGTATCATAAGCTTTTTTTTTTAAATTTTTAGTAAGTTAATTTCCCCAAATTCTGACTGTTTGATAAAAAGCAATATTTTTTGGATTTTGAAAAATGGTGGGGAATCGTGGGCCACCAAATCCAAATTGACCAAATAACATGCAAAGTATATAAGTTGACCCAAAACTGTGATTTCCTAATTCATTTCGTTATTTTAAAGCAATTTCAGATGATGAAATAAAAAAAGAGAGCTGTGTATGATCGAATAGATTCCAAAACCTGGCTCACGAACGTTTTGGCAAAATTTCTTATACAGGATGGAAAAAATATTTTTCATAACTCTTCATTTGGCATTAGAAAACTTAACAGATAAAGGAAACGTATTTTATGTTCTGAATGTGTATAAAAACATAAAAATATAGGTGGTTCAAGATGTGTGGCCCACGATTCCCCACAAGCTATGATTTGCAAATAGGTTACGTTTGTGTGACTTATTGATGTTTCATCAAAAATTCCTTTTCCACGTGAAAGATCATGAAAAAACTAAGATCATAAGCGTATGAGCATATTTTTGTTATGCACTTTAGGTTCCCCATCCATGAAATTAGCGGGTGTTTTTTTAATTATGTAAGTAAATTTTTCTAACTATTTTTTGCTTGATAAATTAAAGAAGCATATGATGCGTATTTAAGTCAAAAACATATAAAAATATATATTCACGCAAAGTGACGTCGATGACAGTTGGTTTGAGATTTTTATCTCAACACACATCTGAGATATTAAAAGTGGCCCACGTTTCCCCATGGCCCACGATACCCCACTCTCCCCTACATAAATTTAGATTATTGTTTGCTTTTTAAAGTAATCATATGAAACATTATGTGAAAATGATCTTTCTTACTACTCTCTTGTCTTAAATTGATAAAAAAAAACATGAACCATTTTTGAAAACCTTCTACATGAAATTTGAATTGTTTTAAAAAATATGACGGCTTGATTTTTTTTCTATCGACATTGAAGTTTCTCAATGAGTTGATTTTTTTTTATAAGTTGAGCTAAGCATTTCTACAAAGAAATAGTTTCGGTAAACTTAAAGATTTTAATACCTGAGAAAGTTCTACATGAGAATAGGATAATATCAAATCTGGAAACATGCGGCTTTTTCATAAGAAATCATAGGCTTCCCCCATCTACTCACCTCCTCATGGTAGAAAAACAAAGTGAGAAAATTAAAAACCTCAATCTAACAAAAAATCGAGTTCGGAGATCCTCAAGAACCCAAATCTGCCGTCAATATTTTAAGAAAAAAAATATTATGGAAGGGATTATTTTAACCCTCATGTTCTTTCGAATGGCTTGTTTCTTTATTCTGGTGCATCCGAATAAAAAAAATCAGGGACTCCCAATCAATTCATGATATTTTTTATTTTGTATCAGTACTTCTGTATTGACGCTCCGTGAAAGCTCACAAATAAACTAATTTTATTTATTTGTTAGCCCAAAAACTCTGAAGCTGGAAGCTAGCATAAGGTTGTAAGATTGCCCGGATGTTTCACAGAAATTTTGAGAAAAGTCCGGTCCGGTTTGGTTGACAGGATTTCGTTGGAAAAAGCCAGAATTTTACAGGATTAATTCACTTTTTTTCAAAAAAACATTTAAACGCCATAAAATTTGAAAGAATTTTCCATGCATTCCATGAATTCCATAAATTAAATAAATTATGGAATTAAAGTTTCCATAAATTAAATAAATTAAATTTTTATTAATTGATTATTTTATAAGCTAATTTTCAATCAAAATTTACGTCTTGAGTAAAAGTTAATAAATAAATTTTAATAAGGGTACAAGCTAAAAAAAACAGAATCATTAGAAATATTGCCCCTTGGTAAAAAATCAACGCAAAGTGTAAAAATTTAAACCCCGAATCACAAAAAAATCGAGCTCAAAAAATCTCGAGCACACAAATCTGCCGTCAATTTTGAAGGGAAAAATTTGTGGAGAAGTTTATTTTAACCCTCATTGGCTTTCGAGCGCCAATATGACATTATTGGAAACTTTTTTTTTCGCATAAAAAAAAATCAGCGACTCACAATCAATTCATGGAATTTTATATTGCATCAGAATTTTTTAAGAAGCGCTCCGTAAAAACTAAAAAAAATCAATACTCATTTTTTGCCTAAGAGATCTGAAGCTAGACTAAGGTGTCCAGATTGTAGGGGTTTTCCGGACTTGGCTGGATATTTGACACAAAATTTGAGAAAAGTCCGGTCCAACCTTGTTTCCAAGATTTTGTTGGATTAAGCCCGGATTTTGCACGGATTTATTCACATTATCACACATAAAACTCAAATTGGGTTATTAAAATTTGTTATTTTTACGTCCAAAAAGGAAATTTTAATGGCAAGTTTTATCCAAATAATCAAGAAGTGTTTTGGAATCCGAAAAAAAGAATTAAAAAACTACTGATGTAGTTTGATAAAAAAAATATTGATGTATTTTGTTCATGATTTTTACTGAATTATCCTGTGGTTTTGACCGAATTGTCCTGGATATTACCCGGATTTTGGGATGATTTCGAAATAAAATGCTCAATAAAATGCTAAAACTGGCAACCTTCAGCAATAGTTATAGCGATTTTAAGTGAGTTTAGTTAAAAAGACACTCCAAGAACTTCAATGAGTTTAAAAATCTGGAACGGATTAGGATTCAAAATAAAGAAAAATCAAAAAGAAAAAAACTCAAAAAGAGATGGTATGTGCCTTTTTTTTCATCTCAAGAATTTTTTTCAACAAAAAGCTCTATATCTTATTTTAGTGTAGATCAATTTTCTTAGTTTATACATGAATTTTATGTTGAAGAATTTATTTGCCTTAACACATAATTTAAGATTCATCAACCTTTTTAAAAATAATCACATGTAACATTTCGTTAACATAATCTTTCCCGCTACCTTCTTATCTGAAACTGATAAAATTAAAAAAGAACTGGGAGGATTTGTAATAAGTGTCACCAACATAAAATTGTTTTTATTTTTATAAATTTATAAAACATTCTACATCAAATTTGAATCGTTTCCAAATCCAAGTTCGCCTAATTTTTTCAGCTACTTCAAATTAAACTTTTTTCATGTGATGTTTCTCAGGTATTGAAAAGACATGTTGATGGCACATTTATTTAGAGGAGTAGCAAAGCTCAAATTATCATAAAAAAACTGCCATATCTTGAAAACTGAAGTTTCTCAAAGAAAAATGGCAGTTTTTTTATGATAATTTGGGCTCTGCTACTCGTTTAAGAAAATGTTCCGGTCAACATATCGATTTCAATACCTAGAAAATATCATGTATCAGTTCAAATAAGCTTGGAATGAAGTTTGTCTTTGATTTTTGGTTTTGCCTATTCATCAGCTTCATTTTTTGGTAACATGACAAGCAGCTAAGCGTTTCATGAAAAAAGTTATAACCATTTCAAAAGATAAAGTCTTAACCCATGGAAATGTATTTAAAAAATGACAGACTGCGCTTGCTTGAGCTTTTAATAATTTGATGAAATATTTTTGCAATAGTCATATAGATCGATAAGTTCCCTGGCTTAGCAGAGCAGTTTTTTGACATTTTATATTCTCATCCTACGGATACACAGCTTTCAAATAAGCAGTCTAAAACACTCAAATAAAAAAAAATTAATTTTGAATTAAAAATTTTTGTACAACATCGAATATCTTTGAGGTACAAGTTAGGTTTGTATTTTTCTGGCAAAAATTGTTCTGAAAGAATCAAGTAATATTTTTCATCTAAAGTTGTATGTTCTGTAACTCTTAGTACATCTCTGGCTATTTTTGAATGACAAACTTCGTTTTCCCGTACACATAAAAAAAATCCCAATAGAGCATATGGTATGAGGTATCAAAATGAAATTTCAAAGATTTACTTAAAGATTTAGAGCTTATTGAAATAAGCCATAAAAGGTTGTTAATTAATCATTCATAATTTCATCGGAGCATTACAAAATGGGTAGCTTTCAACGTTTATTACGGTTGAAGCAAATCTCAAGTGATGGTTATTGAAGATTGTGTTCGATTTCACCTTTAACCCCCTCAAGTTAATCCCTCGACAAGTAGGTATTTTCACTCGAAACAAGGCTCAGATTTCTAATCCGATTTTTTTAAAAGAAGAATTCACTACGGCCAAATACCAATTACTTAGCTTCAAAAACCTCGTAGAATGGACTCATACCTCTCGATGAACTTCCGTTCCGAGAGCTCTCAAAAACAGGGATTATTGTTTATTACTGGCGTCGTTTTCGTCGTCGTTTCGGTGTTTGTTGGCTGCTTGGCCTGGGCCTATGTAGGTATCAGTATAAGAATGCTTTTCTAGCATTTCAACGTTATGAATTATGATGGCCCATGATGAAGTGGTTCCGGCATCAGCAGCAACTCTAGAGTAGATATTGGATGAAATAAGCCTAATGGATTTCGACAAATCACTTGGAGCATCAGCAGCAGCAGCAGCAAATGCTCTGGAGAAATTACCCTCAACCCAACCGGATAATGGCCCAGAAATGGATTATGATGCCCTCGCATTCATTGAAAAGTAGGCCAGGAGCCTCCGATCTCCGGTTCATGACAATATTCTTCTGCCGGAGGAGACCCATTAATTTGAACCGAAGGATTCATCCCTAATGGTTTTAATGTGCAATTAAATTGCTTTGATTTGCAACCACTTGGTTCTGTGCGAGTGTGATTATATGTGGGTGGTGATGTCAGCAAAAAATTAACAGCAAAACGATAATTTCGTAAAACCATGTTGGATAATATGTTTCTGGAGTGAGGTGGCAAAGGCCGATTTCCATGTATTTATGAATTATTTTCCATTGAGTGCAGTAACATGGCAGCTCAATCATGGCCGTGTAACTCTATTAATTAAACGAGCTGTTACATAATTGCACTCGTCATATTATAAAGGAGAGTGAAAGGGATTTCTGGAAACAAACGATGTGGTTCTCGGTGTGGCAGTGTGATGAATAATCGAGCAGAAAAAATCAGAATTGTTCTATTTTTTATCGATTTTCTTGCACGACGAAACAATTAAAACCTTAAATGATGTTTATTAAAGATAAACTTAACAAAACTATCTATATAAACCGATAACCATACAGAAAATTAAACTACGTATATATATAAAATTAATAACAAAATGACTCAAAATATGTCCATTTTAAAATTTTCATGAACATTGCAAATTATGAGAAAATTTTATAAAGCTTAATTGAAAAAATGACAAAAATGACAAAAATGACAAAAATGACAAAAATGACAAAAATGACAAAAATGACAAAAATGACAAAAATGACAAAAATGACAAAAATGACAAAAATGACAAAAATGACAAAAATGACAAAAATGACAAAAATGACAAAAATGACAAAAATGACAAAAATGACAAAAATGACAAAAATGACAAAAATGACAAAAATGACAAAAATGACAAAAATGACAAAAATGACAAAAATGACAAAAATGACAAAAATGACAAAAATGACAAAAATGACAAAAATGACAAAAATGACAAAAATGACAAAAATGACAAAAATGACAAAAATGACAAAAATGACAAAAATGACAAAAATGACAAAAATGACAAAAATGACAAAAATGACAAAAATGACAAAAATGACAAAAATGACAAAAATGACAAAAATGACAAAAATGACAAAATTGACAAAAATGACAAAAATGACAAAAATGACAAAAATGACAAAAATGACAAAAATGACAAAAATGACAAAAATGACAAAAATGACAAAAATGACAAAAATGACAAAAATGACAAAAATGACAAAAATGACAAAAATGACAAAAATGACAAAAATGACAAAAATGACAAAAATGACAAAAATGACAAAAATGACAAAAATGACAAAAATGACAAAAATGACAAAAATGACAAAAATGACAAAAATGACAAAAATGACAAAAATGACAAAAATGACAAAAATGACAAAAATGACAAAAATGACAAAAATGACAAAAATGACAAAAATGACAAAAATGACAAAAATGACAAAAATGACAAAAATGACAAAAATGACAAAAATGACAAAAATGACAAAAATGACAAAAATGACAAAAATGACAAAAATGACAAAAATGACAAAAATGACAAAAATGACAAAAATGACAAAAATGACAAAAATGACAAAAATGACAAAAATGACAAAAATGACAAAAATGACAAAAATGACAAAAATGACAAAAATGACAAAAATGACAAAAATGACAAAAATGACAAAAATGACAAAAATGACAAAAATGACAAAAATGACAAAAATGACAAAAATGACAAAAATGACAAAAATGACAAAAATGACAAAAATGACAAAAATGACAAAAATGACAAAAATGACAAAAATGACAAAAATGACAAAAATGACAAAAATGACAAAAATGACAAAAATGACAAAAATGACAAAAATGACAAAAATGACAAAAATGACAAAAATGACAAAAATGACAAAAATGACAAAAATGACAAAAATGACAAAAATAACAAAAATGACAAAAATGAAAAAAAAAATGACAAAAATGACAAAAATAACAAAAATGACAAAAATGACAAAAATGACAAAAATGACAAAAATGACAAAAATGACAAAAATGACAAAAATGACAAAAATGACAAAAATGACAAAAATGACAAAAATTGACAAAATTGACAAAATTGACAAAATTGACAAAAATGACAAAAATTACAATAATGACAAAAATGACAAAAATGACAAAAATGACAAAAATTACAATAATGACAAAAATGACAAAAATGACAAAAATGACAAAAAGGACACTATTGACAAAAATTATGAAAAGGGGGAAAATTAATACATCGAAAATATACCATAAAATTTGTTGAAAATGTTATTAAAAATTTTTCAAATGTGTTACAAAATAAATCTCAAATTTATTTAATATCACAAAAAAATCCATGAAGAATTCGTAAAAATGAAGTTGAGCAAAAATATGTCAGGTTTTGAGAACTTTTTTATTGTATGGGAATGTTGAAGATGAAGATGCAGATGAATAGAGTGTTATTGTTTCAATTTTAAGCCTTTCAAATAAGCACCTTCCTAAAATTCTAATGTTTCAACCAATTCATTCTTTGAATATCGATACATTGATTTATTTCGATCTAAAATTTGAAAGTTATTGTGTGCAATCGATTGCTTTAGCAATCATTTTATAATATGACAAAATATTCGTAGGGGTGAAAGGGGGCAACAAAGATTGCTTTTTAGGATCTTGTTATCAGTTAATGGTACGCTTCAAATGATTTGTTTTACTTTAGGTTCTTAAAACTGCGGCTTCGATTTTTTTGGGAGGTGGTTTTGAGGTCTACTTTTTCCATTTTGCAACGATTTAAAACAAGTTTTGATGACTTAAATTGACATCAACACAACTTAAGTTATAATCCATAGCAAAAATTGTACATCTTTGTGATATCGAATCCTCTTTTCAAAACGCAAACGAGGCATCATTAAGCTTCCATCGGAACCAAAATTTGGCGTATCTGTGGTATCCTTGAATAAAATCGAGAAAAAAATTATGGTATTGTCTAGTTTCGAGAATCTCAATTTACTGGAAGGGCTGCTCTCATTCAAATCAAACTTAAAATGAGACTCACCTCGAACAGTTTTAAATCAAGATTTTGAAACAAAATACGAATAAAATTTAAATGTGGCCCTTGGAGCCAAAAGGGTGTAAGTTTAGCTTGCAAGATTGCAAATTCAATTTAAAATCACCAGATAAGTGTTAAGTAAATATAATTTAAAGCGTTTTTTCTTGATTTTTATTGAACCCTCCCCTGGTTTTGAAATAATTTGCCTGCATATTGCTCGGGTTTTGGGATGTTTAATTGCCAGGATTTGCCCGGCTCGGATACGTCCAGAAAAAATTCTGACAAATTAGGGTAAGTGAGCCCTATTTTGGCATGGTCCTTTTCTTGGCATGCCAACATGTCTTTTTATGTTTTTCAAGTCCAAATAGAGCTTGAAAAATTTTGAATATATTTTTATTGCGAAGAGAATAATTTGTTTCAAATCTGTGCATACCGATTTTTTTGATTCTTTGTACTTTAATAAAGAAGTAAATTTTTTTTCGATCTGCATCCGAGGAAATTATGTTGGAAATCATCGTATGAAAATCAGATGAACTCACCTTTCTAGTGCAACTGTTAAATTCACATGCGATTTCAAACGCGGACATTCATTTGAAAAATTTGCAATAAATACTCATGC
The DNA here is from genome assembly GCF_029784155.1 of Uranotaenia lowii. Lineage (NCBI taxonomy): Eukaryota > Metazoa > Arthropoda > Insecta > Diptera > Culicidae > Uranotaenia > Uranotaenia lowii. Next base: position 333,425,609 of record NC_073693.1, read on the forward strand.
TTACAGTTGAACTCGACAAAAAATCAAAAAATACTAGAAAGACCAAAGAGTTAATATTTATTGAGGTTTAAAATAAAAATTTAAAACTAATTTTGTTCCTTTTCTTGGCATGCAACTTCAATCGAAATACACCACCAGTGTTGGAAGCTGGAAAAAACACATGTTAATTAAAGAGGTATTTTTGGGTTGATGTTTTCCCCAAAACTTCATTTAAAACTACCCGATCAGAAGAGAAAAACTAAATTATATCTAGATGAGATATTTTGATATTAAATTTTTTCCTATCTGGATGAGTTATAATTTAGTACTCGTAGGATGTTAAAATATCTCAAATTATATCAAAATTCCATGCAACCATAACTAATTCATATCAGCCGTTGTTATAATTTAAACAAAATTATAACTCATCCAGATAGGATATATAAATTAAAAATCTTATAGGACTTGTATGCAAAAAAAGATGGCGATAAGAGATGAGAGTTGAATTCACCATTTTTCCAATGCCATCCCATCTCACCAGCGGTGTGTCCTTGCTTACAACTCTACCTGCGCTTCATAGAAGGCGAGTGTTTATTTTCGTACTGATCCTGCATAGCTCGATCCCGGCTGCTTGTTTAGGGCCAGCGCGCAAAGACAGGCAGCCGTTTGGGTTCCATAGAATTGGCAAATGGGAATTCATATAGGGGAAAGGTTTCCTAAATGGGCCTATCGGGTTAAATGACCCTACGGCTGTTTGGCGAAATGGCTGACTAGACAGCTTATCTGACCAATGCATTTTGAGGGTGATACGCTTAGAACATAAGGCAAGAAAGAATTTTATGAATTTATAAACTCAAAAAAAAATTTAAAAATCATACAAAGTGTTGATACATTCTGATGTAATATTTCGACTTTTAAAAATTATACGTAAACAAGTTAAAAACGAAAACAAGGATGGTTTTTGTTTCTTACTCAAATGAACTTAAGAAATTAAACATATTTCAGCTTTTGTGAACGTTTAATAATGATTATTTAGTGGAATAACAGAGTGTTTCTGTATGCCCCCATCGTGTTTGTAAAATGCCTCCATCCTAAAATAACAGGTTAAATAGAATAATTAAATGATTTTTATCACTGAACCTTCAAATCTGAGCTCTGAATGACATCTTAAGAATGAATTGAAGATCTAAAGACAGATTTGATAAAGTTTTTCTCATGGATGAACTGCCTCCATAGTATGGCAACCCTAACTTTTGTTTTATTCCATAAAATTATAATATACATAGATTTTTATTAAACTTCAGCTTTGTCGTACGGAAATTATTGCTTTCTAACAGTTTCAATGAAATTATACGGTAATATTGCCCAAAAAACAGAAATTTTGTTCAAAACATAAATAGGCGCATTTAGCCCGCCCGGTTTGAGGTTCGGCATTTTAGACAACACTTACAATAAAATCGTTTTCTTAGAAACAGAGGAAAATTTTAACATAAAAATTACTCCATTGTATAGAAAACAGATGCCTGCACACGTGTATATAGTTTTTGTACACATATTCGACGTGATATTTGATTAAATCAGTGTTCTGCTTAATAGGCGCATATAGCCCGCTCCTCCCCTAAGTGTACCTGATCTATTGGAATTTTGAAGGATCGGCCCAACCGGGATCGGACTATTAGAATTCTCAAAGGGAAGCGTGCGAACGAGAAACAGGCAGCCGTTTGTGGGGATTCAAACTGGACAATCGGAATTTCTATACGTTTACTTGAAGAATTGCAATCGGGCTATTGGAATTTAAAAAAGGATGCGTGCCGACGGGCAGGCAGTTGACTTCGAGTGTCATTCAGATGAATGGAATACATTGAAGGTATTTACCTGATGCATTGAAATATAAATGAATTGGAATAGGATTATCAGGATTTGAGAAGAAATACTAGAAGTACCTACTGGAATGAAGACTCCGAAAATCCAATAGCAGCTTTTAAGGCATGCAGGCAAATCAAAACAGAGAAAACAACAGTACCCCCAGTATTTTTCTTTCGACTCATACTTCTAAATAAAAGTATACCCGATCAGAAGAGCATATCAGAATCGTTACTCAAACCTATCTCAGCGAGATATTTATATCTAATTCAGTTATATTTTTGAAATGAGATTTGTTGTTTGTGTTTTTTCTTAAACAAAATTATATCTACTTTTGTTAAAAACAATTTTTTCAAACGCACTTTTTTAAGCTTTAAGACGAAATTAATCGATTACCTATATGAATGAAAATAATAATTTTTGAGGTATCGTATTATTTGTATTTTCAGAGCTTAAGTATTTATATTGAATCTAGTACCTTATCAGTGCTAGTACTATAATCAATCTGTATTACTTTATGGAGCCAAACTCCACAATATGAAGACAGTTGTTTGGTAATGAAAATAACCCTATGTGTCGCAATCGCATTGCGGAATTTCTGGACTTCCGACTTTTTGAAATGAAAGCTTATTTTGTGCTTCCCTTCCAACCAAATTTCATCAATGTTTTAAAAAGCCTTTTCTTTGTATGAGTGAAGCCCGGTATTCCATCGTCGCATAGAACTTTACGCTCAGCTGACGTCATTCTGTCAGTGGCCTTATATTCAGAATAGCCAACGATTCTGTTAACTGTCAATTGAGCCTTGTTGGTAAAGATCTATTGCACTCTGCTGGTGGCCAAGAATCGGATCATAGTAACGGAAAACAATTGGTACGGCGGCCAAGTAATTGGAGCACCGCAGAGAGTACTTTACATGCATTTTGCTCACATTTTGAAAGTTCCATAGAGAACACATATTTTTGTTGAACTCTAAGCAAGTTAGCAAGTAAATTCTTCAAAGGGTGTTCTAGGGTACACTCAACAGGAAGGTTGGAATGTCGAAAAAAAGGGTAAACCATGCCTTAGGTGCCAAGGTCGGGTACATTTACCCTATAACACGTTATTTAGACTAATTTCTCGTAGGAGTTGTTTTTTTTACAATTTTAAATTTTTTGATAATTTTTATTTCACTTCGATAGTGAAATCACGATAAAAAAAATCTAAATATTTGAAAATTATAGCCTCAAATATGAAAAATCGGTTGGATAATAGATTCAAAATCTATCATTTTTGCACTCATGCTCTTAGGATGCAGTAACAATTAGAGCCAAAACAGGGAAAAAATCATATTCCAAAAGAGTATTTCAATTCCATATTTTTGAAATAGTTCAATACGATATATAAAAATTTTGAGTTCTGGAAACTCATAAAAAGACTTGAAAGTCAAAATGACTTGAATCTCCGTTGTAAAATTTGGAAGTAGATAAGAAACAAAACAAAAGTGATATTCATGTTTAGAGAATCACTCAAAGAAATTCACACTTCAACTGTGGAATCATTTTTATAACGAAAACAATTTGAGAATGGCCAAATAAAAAATGATCTACTGAATTAAGGATAGGTAATTACTTCAGTAGAGGAAACTTTCAAAATTGGAGTAGCTCAAAAGGAAAAGCATGTCAAATCAGTTGGAAAACCTTCAATTCGAATTTCAAATCTTAAACTTAAACTGGAACGAAAACGTATTAGAGATACTAGAGTACTTGGTCCTATTAAAGTATTTACAGTTATTTTTTTCGTTCTGATTTTTTCTTAAATTAATTTTCGGGAAAAAAGTGTAGAGGTTTGATGAACGCAGATTTCTATAATGATCAGAAATTGATTCTAGATCTTCCGGTTTGATTAATTGTTTTTTCCAGCACAGCTGGAAACAACTCAAAACTTCTAATAATTTTAAATTCTTTTTATAATTCAATTATATTAAGCATTTTCCCTGATAAATATTTCCGGCCTAATTTTTGCGATGTTTTTATATGCGATAACCTTTGTAAGAAATGAGATATGATTCTTTTCTGCAATTATTTTAAAAAAAACCGATAATTACTGTACTGTTCTTTTTCCGACATAGCTAAAAAAAAGTTAATCTAGCTGCCGTAAAAGCTGTAACGTTTATTTTTTTTGACTGATTTCGAAATGCTGAATTCAAATGTGTTTCAAGGCTAATATTTGAAAATGTTTAAAACCATTGAATGGTAACATTCCGAAATAATGACAGCTGTTTGACATGAGCATGGCATTCGCTTTAGTTAAGAGAAGCTTATAAAATCAAGTAAAAATGAGAAAAAATATTAACCGATGACGGTAAAAAATAATGAAATGAAAAACTTGCTTAAAACTATTTTGTTTGATTAATCAAATATTTTCCATTTATATGGTTTTTTGTAGCACAAAGTTGTTTGTTCTCACAAAATACAACGTCTATGAATTCTTCTGAGAAAAAAATTGGGTTCTAGAGGGTAAATATTCTAAATATTCTAAGCAGTCAAGAAATCTTGACAAAATATGGATCTTTAAAAAAAAAAGATAATAAAAAGATTTAAATTCAATTTTAAGTTCTTATGTAACGAAATCTGGAAAAATGTAAAACCGGATGTCAAGCTAAGAAAATCATGAAAAGCTGGAAAAGGACAATTTTTATGTTTTCAACTCACACCAATGCTGTTTTAATTTAACCTTTTGTTTCATAAAGTTACAAATTTGCAACAATTAATGTATGGATAAAGAGAAAATGGTATTTTATTTTAATTTTTTTTTAACGTACACATCATTTCCGACTGTTTAAAATGATTTTTAAGGAAAAATAAATAATCATGAAATGAATGGTTAAAAGGAAGAAAAGAAGAATTAGGAGGCCATTTAAAAAGCGAGATTAGGAAAACCGACAACAAAACGACAAATATGTTCTATATTTGGAACCGAAAAAAATACTGAAATTAAGTAAATTAGCTCACGTGGTATGCAATTTTCGAAAAATTAAATTTAGTTCCTTAACAATGAAGTTTATCGTAAAACTAAAGTGGTAAGTAATCATGAAACTAAACTTTTGTAAATTAACGAGCGAAAAAAATGAGTTATCCGAGTTTCAAAGAAGAAGTAAATCTCGCGTGAGCTTTCATTACGTCGTATGAAACATCTTAAGAATTTACAGAAACCTGCTGCAAAATTTATCAAAACAACTTCAAGATTCGTATTTAACGTATAGAATATGTTTTCTAGGCTACAAATATTCTAAATGGAAAGAATTTGCGATTGTTTTATGTCAGTTCTGGTATTTGTCGTAATAAAACTGTTTTCTTACATTTTGTTTTTTCTGCTTCTAGAGGGGTTGTAACTCTCATCTTCCCTCCTCCTCCCATACGACTTACTTATAAATTTATGAGTTTATAAGAATACTTACCAATAATCTTCAAAACAGTCTCCCGAAAAGTTTACTAAAAAGTAAATTAAACCGATTACTCAATAGCCAAACTCCATTTCTGACTTTAAAAAACCACAATTAAATGACGGTCAAACGCAGTTCATTGGACTATCAGGGATATTTTTTCTGCTCGCTAAGCCTCCTGGTCAACCAAATGTGTGGTCGAGAGCATATTTGTAGCATACCTACTCATAAAAGATAATGAATTACCTCAACCCTCCGGTTGATTCGTGCCGTTTTGATGTTGGGTTTCGGGAGAAGCAGCAATTGACTTCTGATCACTTTTGGTGAATAAATTTCGTTCAGCTGAAAATTCAATTCTAGGAAAGGTTGAACTGTGGAAAACATTATGTAGGTGGGAACATACCGAATGTCATTTTTCATCAGAGTTAAATTGAAATCTGAATAACAAGCTGAATGTCCCCTAATAGGCTTTTTATTTGTGGTTGAATTACTCACTTTGTGATATAATTTCATTTACTGTTAGCGTTTTAATCGTTTCCAATTCTGTATTCAAAGAATTTAAAGAATTCAGTATGACACCATAAATATGGTATTGGTTGATTGTGATTTTTTTAAACATAAAATAAATTGTTTTAAAGACGCTTAAAGGATTCATTCTGAAATCTGTTTGACTCGTGAAACAGTTTTGGTGCTTTAAAAATTCTCACTAAAGGTGGGTCAGTTTTTTTCCACATTTCTCTCCGTGATAAAAACTTATGTTTCAAATGAAGCCATTCCATACCGAGCATTAGAAAATAGTCTGGCCTCGAGGGTCCCCCGATTGACAACACACCGGTCTCTCTAAACGATAGAGAAGGGGAGCAGTTAGCGGTGCAGTACTCTCCATTTTCACGCAATTTGTTTTAATTTTATGACCCCGTGACGATGGTTTTCACCATTATTCAGCAATCAGGTTTTGCTTTTTCTCCCTGCCTCGCTTCCATCTTTAGCTGCGGTTCAATTCAACACTTTGCATACAAGTTGCTCCGATGTCTATCCATATCGCGTTACTCCGGTAATATTTTCTTTTTTTTTGTACACTCTGTTTCAAAATTGCTACTAGCTAGGACACATAAAGGTGCACTCTTCTGTTGAACGACTTTTGGAATGGCGCTTACCTAAGTTTTTTTTGCTGGCGACCCATTCATTCACAGGAAGAAGGCTCAACCTTCTTGAGACGAGTCGGTTATATTATTATTTTCTTCCCGAATAGTAATTATGTAGGAAAATCATTTTTAAGAAATATAATTCAGTTCAATCGTCTTAAATAACGAAAACAGAGTGTAAAATCCACTCAAAATCTGAGTAATTTTCAGCCAGTCTGAATATCGTCACGTCCGGCGGATGTTCTGGTAAATTTAAATCAAACGGCGATCCCACTCCCATTCCGGAAGATGTGGCCAGTCGCGGGAAAGTTGTGAGCTCCAAGCCCGAGTCGGAGGCCATTTTCCGGGTCGAAACAAGGGGCCGGTAAATTTATGCTTTGTTGTTATTATTATTGGATAGAATTTGCATACAAATTGCATGCTCTCCGGTACGTTGAGGTGAAGCTGTGTGTGTATTTCTATTTTTTTTTATCTTTCTAAACTACACCTTCCGCTTCCTCGCCACTTTGTTTGAATTTTGTTTAGAAGGATTTTGCGTGAAAATGTTTTGGTTGAGATGTTAGATTTCGTGATCGTTTTCGGGGGACCAACTAGCCATGTGACGCATACTGGAATTGGCTGGAAGTTTTTTTTTTCTTGAGGTAGGTGTCATTTCTTTTTTTGACTTTGTACATAATTTCAAAACTGATTTTAATCTGATGTGTTAGTTTTTATTCATAATCTACCATCTTTTGGGTTAACATTCACAAGTGCATAATTTTTTACCCAGAAGCCAAAGATAAAATTTATTTTTACACAAATTTGTCAGGGGCCGTTCAAATATTACGTAACGCAATTTTCGGTCATTTTCAAACCCCACCCAAGTAACACAGATTATGCCAACTAGCATTAGGAAGTTTTATCATGGTTTAATTATGGCATTTTTTTGTGCAGCTCGTTTTATGGCGGTTTTATTATGGTCATGCAGAATGCTTATAATTTTTTTTCGACCGTATGTTTGCAGATGGTTTTGAAAACGCTAATAAAACTTTTATTAAACATGCTGTTTTAGTTATTTTGAAAGAGTTGTGAATGCTTTTTTTAAACTATAATAAAACACAAACCTAGAAGTTTGCTCCAAGCATTCTTTTGCATGTTTTATAATAGCACTCAGTGCATGATTATTAAACCGCCATAAAACTTAGTGACAGTTCTCGATCAAGATGTCAAAACAGGACACGCTCAGATTAGAGAGCACATATTTGAATTAGAACTCCCATTTTTACACATTTTTGGTAAGTTATGCGTGTTGGTTTTGAGTTAAAATTAAAAAAATACATCTTTGAAAACTTGAAATCACCGAAAGTGGTATGAATATCTTTACAATATGAGTATTGAGTGAAAGAGCCCAAATAGTAGGAAAAAAAATTGTTGCTTGACGCCATCATTAATTCTAGATGGCGGCTTCCGCTTTTATTTTCAAAGCTGTAAATTACTGAAAATATCGTGAAACCTTCACAATATGGTTATTAGGTGAAAGTAATAAGAGAGTAGAATAAGAGTAGAAGTCAAATTTCGTTGCCCGTCGCCATCTTAAATCCAAGATGGCGGCTACCACTCAACTTGAAAATACTGTAAATGACTGAAAATCGCATTAAACCTATATTATAGGGGTATAAGTTGAAAGAAATCAACCGGTAGAAGTTGAATTTCGCTATCTGACGCCATCTTGAAATCCAAGATGGCGGCTTCCGCTAAACTTTAAAATGTAGTAAATGACTTAAAGTGACATGAAACCCAGGTGGTAGTGGGTGGAAGGTAGAAGTCGAGTCGAGTAGAAGTCGAATATTGCTATCTTACGCCATCTTGAAATCCAAGATGGCAGCTTTCTATAAACTTTAAAAATGCTCTAAATCATTGAATATCGCATGAAACCTCCAAAATATGGGTGTTTGTCAATTGGGATAAGCTATAAAAAGTTTATTTTTGCATTCTGACGCTATCTAGAAATCCAAGATGGTGGCTTCAGCTGAACTTAAAAATACTGTAAATGAATGAAAATAGCATGAAACTCCCAAATATTTTGTATTGGGTGCTAAGGCTAAATGATAGAAGTCAAATATCTGTTTTCGCGTTTCTCTGAAAATCTGTAAGTGACTGAAAATCCCACAAAAACCACCACTATACAGACCCCGTTCGTTTTTGGCAACATTCGATTTTGACAACATCGAATTTGGTACATGTGCCTAAATCAGACGGTTAACAGAAACAACATAACCCTATAGTTTTCGCAAGAATAAGACCAATACAATTTAAACATAATAGCATGATAGGAATAATAGAATTACATAAATGGCAAAAAAACAAAAACTATAAACAAAACAAGAAAAGTGCTAAATGCATTAGAAACATAATGAAAAAATAATAAAAGTGATTTAAAATGATCCAAATTGTCTTAAAATAGTAGTTTTAATGTAGTATTACGTGAAAAAAGTTGTGTTCAAGCGATTTTCATTGATTTACAGTATTTTAAATTCAGTGGAAGCTGCCATCTTGGATTTCAAGATGGCGTCGGAAAGAAAAAATTGACTTCTAGTTTAGCCCTTTCACCCAATACCCGTATAGTGGTGGTTGAATGCGACTTTTTGTCAGCATTAAGCATTAAAAGTTGAGCGGATGCCGCCATCTTGGATTTCAAGATGGCGTCTGATAGCGAAATTCAACTTCTACTCGTTAAGCCCTTTCACCCGATACCCATTTTGTTGGGGTTTCATGCGATTTCAAGTCATTTACACCATTTTAAAGTTCAGCGGAAGCCGCCATCTTGGATTTCAAGATGGCGTCAGACAACGAAATTTGACTTCAACTCATGATTTATTTCACGGGTCATTCAAAACCAATCCCTTTTCATTCAAAAAGTCTGTCCTCGTTTACTGTTCTAATGATTAACAACTCAGAAATGAGGAACTCAACCTTAGCGTGTAATTGGTTGGCTTGCGAGAGAAACGTCAAATCGTAGCTTTTTTTGGGGTCATCATTAAACCATAATAAAACTATGAATTGACTCACGCCATGTTGGTTGCAAAATCGAAGGGCACAAAATGACGCCATGTTGATGAATTCACAATGCAAGCATTGGAAAAAAAATTTTCAGGTCTGTTTCCATCAATTCCATCATGATTGACCATCAGATTTGACGAGGCGCATTTATTTTAAGATACTATTTCATATACATTTTACCTAAAATCTTGACTGGCAGTAGAAAAGAAGCTCAATATATGGTTAAAACATTGGTTTTTTTAGCTATTAATTTTACCAGATCATATCTGAATAATGCAATCATCATTCATCAACCATTATGGTTGCTGGGAAAAATAAAAAAAAAACTCCGAGAACTGACAGAACCGAAAAAAACAAAAATTTCTAACATGTTTTATAATAGCTTTTTAAAAGCTTTGGTGACCAAAATTGATGACCAACAATTATATGTCTTGATGACGTTTCTAGGGTAGGGCCAAATAGTCTGATTTTGGCTTTATTAGAGTCCAGGTGATGTTATAGAATGCGCTTTAGCTTTTTATGAAGATTAATGCGATAGTCCAAACGATATTTTGCTGACCATAATAAAGCTAAAATTGTTACTTGGGCACACCCCCCTACGTAACACATTTTAATTTGATTTTCTATCAAAAATTCACAAACCGTAACAAACTGCTATAACCTCCCCCCCCCCCCCCCTCCCTTAATGCGTTACGTAATATTTGAATGGTCCCTCACAAATCCTATTAATTTACTAGCTGACCTGGTGTGCTTTGCTTCACCTTTCAAAATCAAATGATATTTTAAAACATTATTCAAATTTTTATTTTTTATATTGGCATTATTTTAAATCAAATTATGACATTATTCATAAGCAACCGCTATAAAATGAGAGCTGCAGTTGGAGTTTCGAATTGCAACACAAAAATAAATTAAAATAATATTCTAAATCTTCATCTATACATTTGTGTAAAAGATCTGATAATTTGAAGCTGTTTCCTTAAGCTTCGCCCTAAAAAAGGAGGGTCTCAAATTAATCGTACGCGAACAATCTAACTTATAAAATATGGTTGTTTTTGCTTGATATGTTCTGGATTTATGCTGAAAAACGGATAAGTAATCCCCCCCTGTCCTTGCCTTCACCCTTTACTGAATCGAGATCTTGATCATTAATAGTCATACCCATTTTTTCGTTCCCAAAAATCCTCTTATATCAACTATAGTTCATTCAGTATGTTTTTTTGTGGAACAGGGTCTGCTGAGGAGTGTATTCGGAAAAAAACCAACACTTTATTTTGTGAATAGCTTTTGAATGCATGGATGAAAATGGATTCAATTTTCAGTGAATCTGCTCAGTAAAGTGATGTGTATGCGAACAAAATTTGATGACAGTCTGTCTAGTGATTTTTTATACAGCGTTCATTTGTGAAGAACATTGATAACATTTTTTAGGCCGAATCGAGAAAAATTCCAGTGGGAGACCCAAAAACAGCTGTAAATAAACTATTTGACCGAAATTTATATTGTAAATTTTTGAAGAAGTCTTAGAGGGTCCAATAGTGAGCTAAAGTGTGAATAAAAAAGAATATGATTGATTCCATGAAGTAAGGGGAATGTGAGAGGTTTTTTGAAGCTCAATCCGAAAGTATAAATAGAGGAAGTAAGTGAATAAAAAAGAAAGTAATAATAAAAATGTCAAATTTTCCTGACTGGCTCGTCTAGCTGACTTGAAAATAGGCCCGACTTCATTTCTACAAGGTAGAAAAGCTGCTCATCGGTAAAATAAACAAAATACGGTGGTCAAATCGTTCGCAGAGATATTTTAAAAATTTCGTAATGAACAGCAAAACGAACACTTAAGCGGTCTTTAGGCAGTACTCAAATCAATAACTTTTCGTTACCAAGTTTCGCCTGTATTTCCCGAAGATTGACAAGGGAAACAAATTGAAAAATTTAATGTCTAGTATTTGAGGATGCTAACAATCTGTGGAAACTGCTAATTACTCAAGCTTTCATAACAATTGCCACGATGAATGGCTTAAAATACAAAAAAAAACTGCCTCCAAATGCGACCGTTTTCTCTGAAAAGCTCTTCAATAGATCCCACCAGTGTTCGGCATCGCTAACTGAACAATCAGCGCCGCTAATTACATCGCTTACTCAAAAAAAGTTAGCGATTGCTCATTTAAAACGCAAAATGTGCCGAAAAAGTTATCGCTTTAAGCTTGAAGCGCTAATCGCTAATCGCTAACTGATGACCAACATTTTATTATTTATTATTTATTTATTAAGTCAAACTATGTAGACTACAATACTTAAAACTACTTAAAATAAAGGCTAGAACAAATATCAAATACTTCTTTAGTCACGCCCTTTACATTTTTACAACTCCCCAAGGGAAATAAATAAAGTTTCAAGTATTTCATCAAAAATTAAATAAATTTATCGAATTTTCATAAAATTATAAAAGCAAAACCAAAATATCAAAGATAGGCATTTTAACAAATCTCTGTGTTCTACAAATAAAAACAACCAAATTTTCGAAAAATTACAAGAGCAAAAGAACAGAATGTGGAAGATGGGAGCTATATCTCTTATTTTAATTAAAATTTTTGTTAAAAATTTGCTCGATTTATCGGTTTTGTGCAAAGTAGATGGTATGCAATTTCGCAGCAAACAATCTGTTGTGTAATTCATTCCATTTTGTTGTTTTTGGCATTATTTTATACTATCCTCATTTAAAATCTTTAACCTGTTTTCCACTCTTTCAAACTTGCAGGAGCATTGTCAAACGTGAACATTTATACAATTTCTTTTTTAATTTAAACCGGAGGCTACAAAGGTGATTTTATCTTATTTTTATATGAACTGATCTGTAAAATCTCTGAAAAACTGTATGGTGAAAAGTAAATATCTCAGCCACTTGAAAACAAATGCTGATGAGGAGATGTTAAAATAGTTTTACATTGTTTAACACCGTTTATTGTTATCTTCTTCTATAAATGTTGCGAAAAGAAAAGGCTAAAAGAGGGGAAAATGACACTAAATACATCTTTTCTCGAGTACTCGTTCCTCCAATCAATCCAATTAAGCAATCGGAATGCTGCCCAATGTCACCTTAACTTGATTAATGAAAATAGTTTATTCTTTCACTAATAATTCGAGAGATTGATACAAATATACGGGAGTTAGCGATATTCAATTAGCGGAACCGTAAAATAGCGGAACATTTTAATTCGCTAAAACAATCAAAACTTAACGGCAAAATCAAACCGCTAGCAAAAACTTAGCGGTCCAACAAGCGAATAGCGGATTAGCGCTTTTTTTGCCGAACACTGGATCCCACAAAGTTTATACTCTGTTCAAATTGAATCTGGAATCGTGCCATTACGCAAAAACGGTGATGGAGATATAAAAAGTCAAATGTGTTGTTTTTGTGCCGAAGGAGGACAATCGGCTAAATCTTTTATAGCTTCGACCAAATTCAATTTTTTTTTGTCATTTTGAAGGTCAAGTTTCAGGAAACAAAAAACTTAATCAAAAATAGCATTGATTTGAAAAAAAGAGTGGTTGAAAGTATGCATTATAGATGGCGCATTTTTATACACGAAGTAACGGTTCTCAACAAAGTTGTTCAGCGAAAAATATCCTTATAAGAATCTATTTATTGGCATAAAAACCATTACCCTAGAAGAAACAAAAATGAGGACGAATTTTCTAAACCAAAAATTCAAATTTCAATACAAGCCTAAAAGTCGATATTTACTCATGTAAACTGGATGAATTTTGAACTAAAGCGAAGCTTTTTAGACTCCAGGGTTTAAAAAATTTCTGGTTAAGTAACGGATATACGAACTCCACTAGGTGCAATTCTTCAAGCAAGAATGCCGATAAATGTAATTTTCCACAAGTTGGTAGAATTTTTCTAGCCGTAATTTCCCTACAAATTATTTTCATATATAAATATACAAACAAACATGTAGCGGACTAACTAGCGAGTATCGTTTCAGTGCCGTCCTCTGTCCAAAGGGCTTCTTAAAAAAAAAAAAAACACTCAATTTAAATTGACACTTCAAAAATACGTTTTCCTTTTGAAGTTAACAATAAAAAAAATTGTTTTGAAATCTCCAAATATTACATTTTTTAACTGAAAAGTTTATTTTACACGAAAAAAGAACTTTAATAAAATAATTATAATAAAAGTAAAAAATGTGATGTCAAAACTGTAAGCGTTTAGTTTTCAAACTATGATAGCTTAAAAATAATTCTCCTCCATTTAATTTTAGCTTGAACACTACGCTTTGCTCAAAATGATGCAAAACTAGCAGAATCTTTTTTCACTGGGCTGAAAACTGCATTCCGTCTTCAACACAAATGAACACACCTTTACGGAAAAGTTCTTGGAAGTGATCTCGTTTACCAAAGTTTTTAAGCTAAAGTAATTTTGTATTATGATTTTTGAAATTTCTACAAATAGAGCATATTTTTGCCAAACTTGAGGTTATCGCATTTTTACCGTTTGTGTGAAGAGGAAACGTTCAAAAATAGAAGCTGGATATGTGCGTGCATGCAGCATGGACACTAGTTCGCTGCAAGCTTTGTATGAAAATTTCAAATTCTTAAATTTTTACACCTCCCATAACTTTTTTTGGTTGTTTCAGCTGCCAGAAATAGCAATAAAATTTTTGGAAGCAATCCATCCAGTCCTGAATTAGCGCAACGAGTTTTAATTTTGTATGGAAATTTGTACGGCGAATCAAAATTTTTCAATCAAAAATCGCTAAAACTGAACTGAAAATTCCATAAAATACAACTTTGAATAAAAAATATCCCTTGATTCTTGCAGTACAATTCATGTGAACAAACCACAAACTTAACTTTTACCCCAGGAAAGATATTTGATGTTATACAAAATTTTTGTTTTAGTTTTTTTTTTTTAATTTTAGCGATTTTAACTACTTGTTTGAAAGCTGTGAAACCGTTGGATGAGTAAAAAAAATCTCAAAAACTGCTTTGCATAGCCAGGAAATTTATTGATTTTTATAACATTTGCAAAATAATTTCATGAAATAATTAAAAGCTCAAAGAAGCAAAGTCTGCTATTTTTGAATACCTTTTATAAGATTCAGATTTTTTATTTTATTTATTTATTTTAAGTCTTTGACTGCTGCCATACAGACCGAATATTAAAATTAACTTATGTTTAAATTAAAACTATGTTAAAACTAGGGAACGTTACGTATTGCACATTTAAACATTGATTTGGATACTTTGAAGTCAAACAAGTGTGAAACATCGTTGAAGACTTGACAACATCGATTCAGCGGGTGGTTTTGTCCAAAAACTGTTCTGTTTCTAGGTAGCCAAAGGGTGGTTTGATTACGCAAACGGCGGGCTGGGGCGTGCAAACTCAAACTTTGGAGCAATTGTGGACAGTCTATAGCGTTTGTCAGGATGTCGTATACAAAATTCGCTGCAAATATGTTCTTCTTTGGCCTAGGGACGGTATAGACAAAAGAGCACACCTTTGTGGGTAGGGTGGTAGCCTTACAGGGTCTCTCCATGGCAGTTGACGCAACGCATAACGAAGAAATTTTCTCTGAATTCGTTCGATTCGTTCGATATGGACAGAGTGGTAGGGTGCCCAAACTGGTGCCGCATACTCCAAGACACTTCGCACCAAAGAGCAGAACACTGTCTTGAGAGCGTATGGGTCCTCAAAGCTCAAAGTATTTCGTCGCAGGAATCCAAACAGAGCGAAGGCTTTAGCTGTTGTTGTTGCGATATGCTGATTAAACGAGAGTTTCTGATCAAAGGTTACTCCAAGATCCTTAATTGTGACAACTCTTTCGAGCGGAGTGTCACCAAAAGCGTAATCGAAGACCAAAGAATTTCTGGTTCTAAAAAAGCTGATGCACTTGCACTTATCAGCGTTTACTTCCATTCCATGTTTTCCACACCATGCGAGAAGTCTGTTAATGTCTTCTTGGAGGGCAGCGCAGTCCACTCTTGAGTCAACGATCCGGTAGATTTTCAAATCATCTGCGAACAGTAGTTTTGGCGATTGAAGGACGGTTGCTAAGTCGTTTATGAAAATCACAAAAATAAGTGGTCCTAAGTGACTACCTAATAACGGTGACTACGGTAATAACTTTTTTCATGAAGTTCTTAGCTGCTTGTCATGTTTGCAAAAATTAAGCTTAATAATAGTCAAAACTAAAAATCTAAGATCGACTTCATTTCAAGCTTTAATGAATGTTTTGGATGATCTGATGTGCGAAAATTTCTTCTTTCATACATATTTCCATACAAAATTGAAACGCGTTGCGCTAACTCAGGAATCAACCAAATTATCTCAAATTTTAGACTGATGTTTGGTGACCCAAAAGGCATCGAAAAAATATATGGGAGATAAAAGTCATTTTGCAGCGGTCTAATGGACACATTCCACATGCGTGTATTTTTCACAAGTTATTAAAAATGGCGAGACGATTCTGAAACACAAAACTTTGAAGAAATCGATATATTTAATACAAAGTTTGGGAACAGTTCTTCCTGGTCCGGTTGCCCGGATTTCATTGAAAAATGCCCAGATTTATTCACATTATTTGGCTAATTAAACGAGAAAAGAAACAAATTGTGTGGTAAATTTTTTTGATGTTAGCCTCCTAAACAAAATTTTTGTAGAAAAACTTCATAAAAATAACCATGGTAGGTATTTTGGAAGCCTTAAATTCGAATTAAAATCTGTTGATAAGTTTTGAAGGATTTTTTATTCTTTTTAATTTGTTTCTTTATTTTCGTTAAGTAATTTCTAGTTTTAACAAAAATTGTCCGCATTTTGTACGCGTTTGACAGGTTTTTTTTTATAAAATTGCACGGATTTGTCTGGCCCGAATACGTGCTGAAAAAATTCTGGCAACCTTAGTATGGACCCAGTGGAGCTATAACAGCGCGAATAAGTGAATTCACGTTACAAAATTTGATTTTTTGTTCAAGTTCAAATAAACGGAAATATGCTGCAAAAGTTTTTTTGGTCCTCCAGATGGTTGGGTCTACACAATTCGAGCATAATTTGGTTCATGTTTTTGTTAAATAATTCAGGATTTAAAAATAAATTTAGGCTGGAACAAACGAGATATTTTTTGTCACCCTCCCTTCAAAATTTTCAAAATGCCCGAAAGGAGGAATAAGTAAAGTTTGAAATATTTTAATGAAATTTCGAAAAATTTATCAGTCATCCGAAAGATTTCAAGAGGAAAAATCTAATTGTGTAAAATGTTATCTTTGTGACCTTTTGTATTCATGTTTGAACTTTCGTTTCGTTCAATGATATAGTAATAGACCGTTGCAAAAAGACTTTTCCTTCCCATATGTTTTTTCGATGCCAATCTAAAGCTTCAATTTTCGCTCACACGAGAAGAAGCTAAAATTGTCATGAAAAAAAGTTATAACTATAACCAAATTAAAAATCTGAATCCATTGAAAAGTCTTTAAAAATGGCAAGACTTGCTTGTTAGAGCCTACAGCCATTTTATGAAATGTTTTTACGACGGTTCTGTAAATCAACAAATTTATTGGCTCTGCAAAGCGACTTTTTATTTTTATCCTACGGTTAAACAGCTTTCAAATAGCAGCCAAAAACGCTAAATTTCAAAAAATAAATTTTGAAAAATTTGTTTTTGTAAAACATTGCATATCTTTTCTGGAGTAATAGAAAGGTTTGGGGTTTGTTAACATAAAATGTACTGCAAGAATCAAGGAACATTCCAAAATTCAAAATTATATTTTTTGAACTTTCACCAAAGGTGTACTGGTGATTTTTAAATGAAAATTTTTGTTTTCTCATACAAGTTTCCATACAAAATTGAAACTTGTTGCGCTAATTCAAGACTGAACGAATCGCGTCCAAAATTGTTATTGCTTTTTTAGCAGTAAAAACAACCCAAAAAAAATTATGGGACATTTAAAAACTTAAAAATTTGAAATTTTCAAACAAAGCTTGCAGCGATATAATAATAAATAGTATACAATTTTGTTTTGTACAAGTTTTCGTGCAATTTATTTCAATTTATTATTTTTTTGCATTACTTTTGAATATCCACCCCCTCGCGATGTTCCAACTCCAAGTGACAAAAGAAGGATTCAAAATCTGTCCCGGCCTTATTTGACATAAGAAAACTTGACTGATAGTAAAAATGTATTTCAATTGGCAAATTGGTTGCGTTTGAGTGACCTATCGCTCATGAAAAAATCCTTTTCCGTGGAATGGAGCTAGACAAAACTATAATCAGAAGAATAATAGCATATTTTTGTAGTGAACTTCAGATTGATGATTGTAAGTAATTTTTTTTAAAGATTGTTAAATTCAAAAAATCTATGATGCGTAAACAAGTTATATATGCATTGGACCGCTGCAAAAAAAAACTTTTAGTTCCCATACGGTTTTTTATTCGATTTGAGCCACCTAGCTTAAAAATAAAATCTTAGATAATTTGGATGATTCCTGAATAAACGCCACGCATTCCAATTTTGTGTGGAAATCCGTAAGGAAGTGGAAATTTTTGTTTATGAAATCATCAAGGTAATTAAAAATAGTTTGAAATGAAGCTGATTTGCATTTGCCTTTCCTATTCTTAGTCTGCTGTTTTTGCTAACATGAGAAGAAGCCAAGTATTTCATTTAAAAAGTTATAGCCATTTTGAAAAAAAAAATTTAAATGGTAATAATTGTCAGTGTTTTTTTAATTTATTTGTTAATTTTTTTTTAAAGGTTCATTGAGAGGGATATTTGAATCTCAACGAGATAAACTCTACTTGTAATCGGTTAAATGTGTTTGGATTTCAAACAAATTAAAAAGTTACAAACATAAATCTGAAAAGCTAATGAAATATCTAACGTGATGCCAGAAATGTTTTCAATAGTTTATCCACTGAGTTAACTAAAAATAAAATACGGTTTAAACTTCAAATTGCTTCTTTGTAAAAATAAGCCTTTCACTATGATAAGAGCTTCTACACAAGACATAAATTTATAAAGCCTAAATTTTCCTCTAACTTGTATTAGTCACAGAATCATTAAACACATTCTAGTTTTTTGATAAATTCTGAAAAATAGGAAAGAATTCCGAAAAAAAGTTACGTTTTCATATATTGTTTTACAGCTCCGCGAAAGACTGTAGAAAAAAAATTATATATTATATTCATAAAAATATTATAAAAATCATTATAAAAATATTCAACTATAGAAACAAACAATGATCAAAGCAAAAATCAAAATTTCTTAAGGTTTTAATTCATCTACCAAGTAAAAGAAGCTAGATCTTGTCGGAAAAAATCGAAAATATATCCTCAAGAGAGCTCATAAATCGTTCCGACCCGGTCCTTTGCCCGTTTTTCTTTGGGTTAGAAGCCATTCTCTGAAGCGCTGTGGAAAACGGAACGTGTCTTATCAAAGTTGGAACGATTACTGTCGTTAAGGGAATTTTCGGTGTGTTTGGGTGTGGGTGGGTGTTTGCCGTTCGTTTGGCCGTCCTTTGGCCCGGCTTTTGCGATTTCTTCCTCAGCGGAACTCGGTAGTAGTTTTTGAGAGTGACATTTATGGCTTTCGATGGAAATGGATTTACCCCCAACATTCAGCTTCCATTTTTGTAAGGTCGAGGGGTGGAAATGGGGAGGATTTAAGCGCTTCAAAAACACGGAAACTGCTCGTGACGGGCGCAGGTGGAAACTATTTATCCATTTGGCGTTTGGTTGCCCATTAATTCCTCTGGCTGGAGTAAAATAAAATAGAAAACCGATAAAGATTAGGACTTATTTGATGATGAAAATGGATTTTTATCGCTCTATACCGATCGCGTTCAGTATTAGCAGCCTCTCGGACCTCACTAAAAAGGTGTTTTATTTTCTGCTCCTTCCCAAAATAAAAAAAAAACAAATCTAGACCGATCCCGAGGGAAACGTTACGGTGTCCATCCTGGCATTTCGACCGACCATCGATGATAAGGGCAAGTACCTATCCTGCCGGGCTGAGATGGCCGTCATTCCGGATGCTGGCAAGGAGGACGGCTGGAAGTTGGACATTTACCGTGAGTATAATTATTATTATTATTTGTTATGTTGTATATGTATTTGCCCCTCCATTACGTCAAATCACTCGATTATCGCCAATGGTTCCGGATCGAGTTTTGATGTTGGTGCTAAAAAGATATGGATCAATTAATTTGTGATTTGGGACCTGTTTTGTTTTCTTATTTCTCTCGCAGATGTTCCGGTGGTGACCCTCGAGTATGGGACCAACTACAACTACACTTCATCCATCCGGGAGGGAGCTGATGTTTACTTCGAGTGTAACATTAAATCCAATCCCTGGGTGTATAAAGTGACCTGGAAGCATCAGGTGCGTAGGGCAGTTAATTCATAAAAATGGTCTACCTCCCAGTCAAGCAGGACATTAAAAATCATCAAAAGAAAAAAATGCAACTTTTTTTTTTAGCGATAATGTCTGAAACACTCAAACATATCAAAACTTTTAAAAATTTGGAATGTCGTTGATTGTTGCCTTCCATTTTTCACATGCAGATTTCACATTTGCCACGCACAGTCAGATCTTGTCAGCATCCCGCTGAGCAGTAAAAGTACATTTACTACTCGTCTTAACTTGGCTCGGCCCACTGTGCAGTATTGAACTCAGAGATAACTGAAACACAGGCTGAAAATTACCTTAGTTTCGTTAAGAAATTTTATAAATTTTCACAAAAACCTTCAGCTGGGCCTTTTCTACAGGAGAAACAAAAACGATGTTGATTTTTCAGTACAAAATATTCAGTTTTTCCATACAAACCTAAAAGTTTAAATTTACTCATGCAAAAGTTACTAAAAAATTCTAAAAAAAAATCATGGATGAGTTTTCGACCAAGATGAAGCTTTTTAGACCCCAGGGTTTTGAGAAATTCAAAAATGACCCCGAATGGACTCAGTCTACTGTAACAGCTTGTTTCTTACATCCTGTTTAATATTACATATGACACAAAATAATTTAAAAAAATGTACACCATCCCAAATACTGAATCATTAAATTCTGATTAAAGAATTTCAAACGCAGTAAATCCATAACAAAACAAAAATGAATAAAAACCCATTTATTCAGATAATTTTAACCCATTGGTGGTCTTTTAATGGCTGGATCCTGGAATATCTTTTATGATTCCGATTTAATGAATTTTTTTCATGATTAGTAAAATTTCAATAACCTCTGTTTGGAATCAAAGCACATGATAATTTTAAAAATAAATGAAATATAAAAATATAGGAAACAATTTAAACGAAGATCCCCAACCATGTGTTTCAAATAATTCAACGTTTGCTATGGGTAACCTCTGAATTAAAAAAAAAAAACGAAGAAGTTGAAAAAATAAATGCGTAAAATTACAATAAAAAAATACGATGCTTTATCTTAGAGTTCAATAAAAGGTCGAATGAACTATTTGTTCAGTAAATTTTGAAAACTTTGATAAATATTGTCAAAATTGACAAAATTGACAAAATTGACAAAATTGACAAAATTGACAAAATTGACAAAATTGACAAAATTGACAAAATTGACAAAATTGACAAAATTGACAAAATTGACAAAATTGACAAAATTGACAAAAATGACAAAATTGACAAAATTGACAAAATTGACAAAATTGACAAAATTGACAAAATTGACAAAATTGACAAAATTGACAAAATTGACAAAATTGACAAAATTGACAAAATTGACAAAATTGACGAAATTGACAAAATTGACAAAAATGACAAAATTGACAAAATTGACAAAATTGACAAAATTGACAAAATTGACAAAATTGACAAAATTGACAAAATTGACAAAATTGACAAAATTGACAAAATTGACAAAATTGACAAAATTGACAAAATTGACAAAATTGACGAAATTGACATACCGTGACCGGCCCTAATTCTGCGCAGTCCCAAACTCTGCGCATTTTCATATTCAAACATAAATATTTCAAGATGTGATGAACAAAATATCCATGAAGCAAGCTGAATCTCTTCAGTTACTGTTTATCTTCAAAATGCTTCCAATTATTTTGAAATCTGATGAATTGTTCGCGAGAAATGGAATAAATCCAAATAAATGTAGGAAGCAAACGTTGAAAAATAGCCGCCGTTAGCAGTACAGCTTAAGTGTTGGGAAAACGAAAAGATCAAATGAAACAGTGTTATACACAATTTTCTCATTGGAAATGCCTTTACGTGAAAGATAAACTCATTCTGAACATGACTGCCAAAAAAAATTGAGAAAAAATGGTTTTTCAAACCAAAACAATGATTTAAGCAATGCGCAGAATTTGACACCATTTGTTTACTTATGTTCCTAATGCGCAGAATGAAAAGCACCGGAGAGAACTGATGTTAAAGCTGCAAGGAATTGAATGCAGGGGGTTAGAAGACTTTTAATTAGAGTTTTCTAAGAAGTTTTATGAAGATAGGGTGAAAGTTGTTGGGAGTACATGTTTTGTCGACAAAAAAAAAAGAAAATCTTGATTTGCGTTCTCTATCGTGTTCGCGTGTTAATCGTTCAATTTCAACTGTAGGGGAAAGGTTTCCTAAATGGGCCTATCGGGTTAAATGACCCTACGGCTGTTTGATGAAATGGCTGACTAGACAGCTTATCTGACCAATGCATTTTGAGGGTGATACGCTTAGAACATAATGCAAGAAAGAATTTTATGAATTTATAAACTCAAAAAAATTTAAGAAATCATACAAGGTTTTGATACATTTTGATGTAATATTTCGACTTTTAAAAATTATACGTAAAGAAGCTTAAAACAAAAACTAGGATGGTTTTTGTTTCTTACTCAAATGAACTTTAGAAATTGAACATATTTCAGCTTTTGTGGAGGTTTAATAATGATTATATAGTGGAATAATAGAGTGTTTTTGTATGCCCCCATCATGTTTGTAAAATGCCTCCGTCCTAAAATAACAAGTTAAATAGACTAAATAAATGATTTTTATCATTGAACCTTCAAATCTAAGCTCTGAATAGCATCTTAAGAGAGAATTGAAGATCTAAAACAGATTTGATAAAGTTTTTCTCATGGATGAACTGCCTCCATAGTATGGCAACCCTAACTTTTGTTTTATTCTACAAAATTATAATATACATAGATTTTCATAAAACTTCAGCTTTGTCGTACAAAAATAATTACTTTCTAGCAGTTTCAATGAAATTATACGGAAATATTGCCCAAAAAACTGAAATTTGGTTCAAAACACAAATAGGCGCATTTAGCCCGCACGGATTGAGGTTCGGCATTTTAGACAACACTTACAATAAAATCGTTTTCTTGGAAACAGAAGAAAATTTTAACATAAAAATTACTCCATTAAATAGAAAACAGATGCTTGCACACGTGTATATAGTTTTTGTACACATATTCGATGTGATATTTGATTAAATCAGTGTTCTGCTTAATAGGCGCATATAGCCCGCTCCTCCCCTACAGACTGTTCCGACGTACAGAAGCAGGTCCGGCGGGCTATGAAATCGCCCCAGCTGGAGGAACTACGCGAACCTTCTCTCGGTTTGCACGCTCACTCGCACTCGTTGACTAACTGATACTGACTAATAGTAAGCCAAATGAAGCAGCACGTAGTTCCCCCAGCTGGGGCGATTTTGTTGTCCGCCGGAACTGCCACTGCACACCAACGAAACAAGTTAATTTGACCAGATCCGGCGACGAACATGATCGGTCAACAAATATTTAGTAAGCAAGCTGTAGGAAAAAAGCATCTGCAAGTAACATATATAGCAAGTGTAATAAATAGTGAAAGAAAGTGTCACATAAGTTTCAAAGATCCAAGGCTTGAATTGGCCCTTTTTCATAATTTGCATCACTTCACTAAGCGTAAAACATGCTTTTTAATACGTTTCAACTAAATCAAATATTGGTCTTACCAGTACGGGGTGGTATATTGGTTTTATTTGGGTGCGCAGAATATGGGACATATGCGAAGAATTAGGAACAAATAGAAAATAGTGCGCAGAATAAAGGCCACTTATATTTCTCCAAATGTTGTAAATAATCCACATTTTTGCTCCAAAATCGAGCTCTCATTATTTTTGCCGTTAAGTTTGTTAGTTAGTCACACTGTACACGAAATTTTGAGGAAATTTATTGAAAGGTCAACTTTTTATAACTAAAAACATTTGAAAAATCCTTAACTGCGCAGAATTAGGGCCGTTCACGGTAATTGACAAAATTGGCAAAATTGACAAAATTGACAAAATTGACAAAATTGACAAAATTGACAAAATTGACAAAATTGACAAAATTGACAAAATTGACAAAATTGACAAAATTGACAAAATTGACAAAATTGACAAAATTGACAAAATTGACAAAATTGACAAAATTGACAAAATTGACAAAATTGACAAAATTGACAAAATTGACAAAATTGACAAAATTGACAAAATTGACAAAATTGACAAAATTGCCAAAATTGACAAAATTGACAAAATTGACAAAATTGACAAAATTGACAAAATTGACAAAATTGACAAAATTGACAAAATTGACAAAATTGACAAAATTGACAAAATTGACAAAATTGACATAAATGACAAAATTGACAAAATTGACAAAATTGACAAAATTGACAAAATTGACAAAATTGACAAAATTGACAAAATTGACAAAATTGACAAAATTGACAAAATTGACAAAATTGACAAAATTGACAAAATTGACAAAATTGACAAAATTGACAAAATTGACAAAATTGACAAAATTGACAAAATTGACAAAATTGACAAAATTGACAAAATTGACAAAATTGACAAAATTGACAAAATTGACAAAATTGACAAAATTGACAAAATTGACAAAATTGACAAAATTGACAAAATTGACAAAATTGACAAAATTGACAAAATTGACAAAATTGACAAAATTGACAAAATTGACAAAATTGACAAAATTGACAAAATTGACAAAATTGACAAAATTGACAAAATTGACAAAATTGACAAAATTGACAAAATTGACAAAATTGACAAAATTGACAAAATTGACAAAATTGACAAAATTGACAAAATTGACAAAATTGACAAAATTGACAAAATTGACAAAATTGACAAAATTGACAAAATTGACAAAATTGACAAAATGTACAAAATTGACAAAATTGACAAAATTGACAAAATTGACAAAATTGACAAAATTGACAAAATTGACAAAATTGACAAAATTGACAAAATTGGCAAAATTGACAAAATTGACAAAATTGACAAAATTGACAAAATTGACAAAATTGACAAAATTGACAAAATTGACAAAATTGACAAAATTGACAAAATTGACAAATTTGACAAATTTGACAAAATTGATAAAATTGATAAAATTGACAAAATTGACAAAATTGACAAAATTGACAAAATTGACAAAATTGACAAAATTGACAAAATTGACAAAATTGATAAAATTGACAAAATTGACAAAATTGACAAAATTGACAAAATTGACAAAATTGACAAAATTGACAAAATTGACAAAATTGACAAAATTGACAAAATTGACAAAATTGACAAAATTGACAAAATTGACAAAATTGACAAAATTGACAAAATTGACAAAATTGACAAAATTGATAAAATTGACAAAATTGACAAAATTGACAAAATTGACAAAATTGACAAAATTGACAAAATTGACAAAATTGACAAAATTGACAAAATTGACAAAATTGACAAAATTGACAAAATTGACAAAATTGACAAAATTGACAAAATTGACAAAATTGACAAAATTGACAAAATTGACAAAATTGACAAAATTGACAAAATTGACAAAATTGACAAAATTGACAAAATTGACAAAATTGACAAAATTGACAAAATTGACAAAATTGACAAAATTGACAAAATTGACAAAATTGACAAAATTGACAAAATTGACAAAATTGACAAAATTGACAAAATTGACAAAATTGACAAAATTGACAAAATTGACAAAATTGACTAAATTGACAAAATTGACAAAATTGACAAAATTGACAAAATTGACAAAATTGACAAAATTGACAAAATTGACAAAATTGACAAAATTGACAAAATTGACAAAATTGACAAAATTGACAAAATTGACAAAAATTTTGTAAATTTTGTCATTTTTGTCATTTTTGTCATTTTTGTCATTTTTGTCATTTTTGTCATTTTTGTCATTTTTGTGATTTTTGTCATTTTTGTCATTTTTGTCATTTTTGTCATTTTTGTCATTTTTGTCATTTTTGTCATTTTTGTCATTTTTGTCATTTTTGTCATTTTTGTCATTTTTGTCATTTTTGTCATTTTTGTCATTTTTGTCATTTTTGTCATTTTTGTCATTTTTGTCATTTTTGTCATTTTTGTCATTTTTGTCATTTTTGTCATTTTTGTCATTTTTGTCATTTTTGTCATTTTTGTCATTTTTGTCATTTTTGTCATTTTTGTCATTTTTGTCATTTTTGTCATTTTTGTCATTTTTGTCATTTTTGTCATTTTTGTCATTTTTGTCATTTTTGTCATTTTTGTCATTTTTGTCATTTTTGTCATTTTTGTCATTTTTGTCATTTTTGTCATTTTTGTCATTTTTGTCATTTTTGTCATTTTTGTCATTTTTGTCATTTTTGTCATTTTTGTCATTTTTGTCATTTTTGTCATTTTTGTCATTTTTGTCATTTTTGTCATTTTTGTCATTTTTGTCATTTTTGTCATTTTTGTCATTTTTGTCATTTTTGTCATTTTTGTCATTTTTGTCATTTTTGTCATTTTTGTCATTTTTGTCATTTTTGTCATTTTTGTCATTTTTGTCATTTTTATCATTTTTGTCATTTTTGTCATTTTTGTCATTTTTGTCATTTTTGTCATTTTTGTCATTTTTGTCATTTTTGTCATTTTTGTCATTTTTGTCATTTTTGTCATTTTTGTCATTTTTGTCATTTTTGTCATTTTTGTCATTTTTGTCATTTTTGTCATTTTTGTCATTTTTGTCATTTTTGTCATTTTTGTCATTTTTGTCATTTTTGTCATTTTTGTCATTTTTGTCATTTTTGTCATTTTTGTCATTTTTGTCATTTTTGTCATTTTTGTCATTTTTGTCATTTTTGTCATTTTTGTCATTTTTGTCATTTTTGTCATTTTTGTCATTTTTGTCATTTTTGTCATTTTTGTCATTTTTGTCATTTTTGTCATTTTTGTCATTTTTGTCATTTTTGTCATTTTTGTCATTTTAGTAATTTTAGTAATTTTTGTCATTTTTGTCATTTTTGTCATTTTTGTCATTTTTGTCATTTTTGTCATTTTTGTCATTTTTGTCTTTTTGTCATTTTTCATTTTTCATTTTTTCCAATTTGGCAAATTTATAATTTTTTGTAAGCTGTCAATTTTTCTATGTCAATTATTTTTGTTATTTTTGTCATTTTGTGCTAGATGCTTATACTCTTATGAGAAAAGTGATAATAACATATATGATTGAATGCTTCTTAAAATTTACCAATATGGATAGATTTTTTATCAGACACTAGCTGACCCGTTGTGCTTTGCTACACCTTCCGGAAATCAATGTAATTTGTAAAAATTTATTCAAATTTAGATTTTAGAGAGCATTTTTTAAAATCAAACCTCATCATACTTCAGAACCAACAACTTTGAAATGAGAGCTGCAGCTGCAGTTCTGAATTGCAATCCGAAGATGTTATATATTATATACTGAAACATGATCTCTAAACTCGTTTTTCAAGATCTGAAATTTGTACTCTGTACCCAAAAAAACCTTTTTAAATATGGTCCCTTCTTTGAAAAGCTCTTTATCTTAAATTTACATGGGAGCTCTCCCATCTTTTTCAGTTTTTTCCCTCACTGCTTGAAGAAGGTAGGCAAATTAAACCGGCTCGATACCCAAACAGCACTTATCATGGTAATGAAAAATATATTAAATTAGTTATGTATAAATACAGTGCAAATTTTTTATTTTAAAATAAATTAACTACGGTAAAAATATAAATATTTAAAAAAATATCAGTTGCACCACTAAATAAGTTCTCAGCGTTTTTTTTATATTTTCTCTTTGAAAGTCAAATATTCAAAAATGTTGGCAAAAACAAATTTCTAAGTTTACATTTGTCCCGTATATTAGGGCAATTGTCAATGCAAAGCTTATTTACAGATGCGTCAGAGTAATGGCTTTAAAATGGATTTAATACGAATTCCTGCTTTTTGTTCTATCAAGTTTCACTGATATATCTGCAGTATCCCTGCAATATAAATTAATGTTTGTTACTCAACTTTTAACGAATGCTGTTCAAAGGGAATGACCTTCATTTACAAAGAAATTTAAGAATATCCAATATCCGCTTCAGTTTCAACATCCGGAATACCCCTTCTGGTTTTTCCAACATATTGAATCATTTTGAAGATGAATTTCTTAAAAGTTTGACGTTTGCTCTTGCCCCACCGTGTAAGTTGACAGAAGGGAATATTGTTTTTAACACTTTAAGGGTATACTAAGATTTCTCTTAAAAATTTTGCGTCCAGTTGAATATCAGTTCTAAAGTCTCGCTTTTCAAAAACGAAGCGGATCAAAAGTCTCTATTTTGCAGCCATGTAACACAAAAACACTTTTCATGTTAAGTACGTACTTGAATTGGTATGTAAGCAAAAAGTACGATGGTTATTTAAGAATTATTTTAAATAAAAAGCTCCCATTTTCATTTCTAAATTCGTTTCAGTTGTGTATTTCGGCCGAAGTAACAATTTCTAGAAGAAAACATAATTTTAATTTTTTTTAACAGAAAAAGTTGAACGTTTGAACATGTTCTAATGTTCTTTGAATGAAAAGTCGAATGCTACCTACATTAAAACGAACTAAATATGGAAGTATTTTTGCAAATCTTTCAATTGGTTTTGATTCGATTGATAAAATACCAATCCGTGTCACATTTAGGCGTCATTTATTACCACGTGCTGTGTACAAATCAAATAAGCAAGAAAAAAACACATCTAGATTGCATATCGCCCCACGTGTTTGAGAAACAGGCGCCTTATTGTTAAATTTTCCAGCAATCAATGAACAGTGTGCTTTGGTTACTATCCTCTTGCGACGACGTTTGCTCGCCCATGGAGACGAAAAACAAACCCCAGGTTGAGAAATACGCGCCAAAATATTCCTACTGATCAGTATGCTATGCCTGGGTTACTTTCCTTTTGCGACGTCGGCTCTCGACGCCTCGACCATAGAGACGAAAAACAAACCGCCCAAAGGAAAAAAAAAATCTCAAGAAAATGGATGTCATGACTTTAATTTGTTTCGAAAAACTACAAATTTTGTATGGAAGCCCCCCCTCCCTTAAGTCGGATGGAGTTTTGACTATTACAGAAACCATCCCCGGCCTCAAAAACCCTCAGATGCCAGTTTTGACGACGATCGGTTCAGTAGTTTCCGAGTCTATAGGGAACAGACAGACAGACAAACATTCATTTTTATATATATAGATAAATTTTTTAAATTTGTGTTATCTAATTGTTAAGGAAACAGCATATTGATAAACTTCATCAACTATCATTCAATTGTATAAAAGATCATTTGACACAGAGAAAAAGCTTAAAATAGGTCTCAAGATAAGAGGTTTATAGAAATGGACTATTTTTCTGGTATTCCAGTAGTCTTCACATATGACATGGAGAAAGAGAAATTTAATTTATTTAAAAAGAAGTAAAACCACAAATGACGCGTGTCTATGTCGTCATTTGGAACTTGACGTCATATTTTCGATCATCTTGATAAGCGATGGCTGGATATTGCTTGCAAGCCAAATGGATACCGTTTTTGGAGTGATCATTTTTATGATACTCCCAATAAAAACGAAATTTTAAACTATGTGGTTTTACCCTGTTTCCTTTATAGATTGAAGAAAAAAAAAATTTACAGATGAAAATCATTTTAATAGTGCAGTCCGATTTCGCAAAACGCCGAGAACAAAGGGTACAACGATTCACACTTGAACACTTTTTAATTGAAATGGAAGTTATTTTCTTTTTTTTATTATGAAGAGATTAATCCCCATAGTTTTATGTTTGATACTTTAATTTATCGGCCTCATCGGTGAAAAGTGATGTCCTTTTTAGAAGGGACATTAAAAAATTATGGAATTTTATTTATAGAGAGAAAGAAGGTTAAATGAAATGAAAGATGGTGAAAATGAGCGGGTAGAATTTATTTAGAAGCATTTTCATCACATATCAAATTTTTGTTCCGCACGGTCCAACTTCTACTAATTTTCACCATCTTTCATTTCATCTAACCTTCTAAATATCCATCTACAAAAAAAACCATAACCTTTTAATGTCCCTACTTAAAAGGACATCACTTTTCACCGATAAGGCCGATAAATCAAAGCTATTTTCTTTTTTCTATTTTTTCTGTTCTGCAGATTTTCTTTAAAAACTGATATTTACTGTTTTATTTTTTTATTTTGATAAATTCAAGAAAAGTTATTCGAGCCGCCGTAAAAACCGTGGGAAATACTTTTTATGTTATAAAACTAATTCAAAATATAACGGATGATCAGCAGAGAGTTCTTGATAAAGACATATTCTTCTTTATTGAAACAAGGAAAGTGATGTAGGGTGAGTGCGCCTACTTTGGACTTTGAGCCTACTTTAGTCCTAAAATGTCGAAAATTGTAAATAATTCTTTTTGCTGGCACAGAATTAATATATTCCTATGCACACAATGAACTCTTATTCTTTCTGAAGCCAACCATACCGTTTTTTGACATTAAAAGTCTTTCTGATGAAATATTCAACGTTTTTAAAAACGTACCCCCTCATCAGTTGTAAATCAGACAGCTCATTTAGTGGGGCGCGTTTTAAGAAATTAGAGTGTTTAAGGAAAAATCACAATTTTTTACTGTCCAAGCCAAAGTTTTAAGGAAAATTACTTTCACTGTGAAGAATGTGAACCATCCTACCTATTTTTCTTAAAATTCATGAAAATCAATGAAAAACTCGGAAAATTTGCAACGAGTCCAAATATAGGAAACTTTCGACTTTGATGTTCCATGTTTAGACCTAACATCACCAATACTTTGTATCAATACCAACAAATCGACAAAGGTGCGAATTTTGGATTGAGGCATAATTCTGAAACGATATTGAGTATTTATAACAGTTTTTGTCAGCTTTGCGCATATAAACTGCAAGTAAGTGGACACAAACAAGTTTCAGCTAGTGTTCTGCTGATAGAGCTGACGGGGAATGAAAGTGTTTGTGATATTCATAACAGAAATTTAAGTTTTTTAAAATGTTATAAAGATGTAATATTTTTGTATGATAATAATTGATTGAAGATTACATTTTCAATAAATTTGTTTATTTATTTTCGAATAATCATACTTTTATATGAATTTAAGTTCTAGGTCCATTTAAAGGAACCGGTTCAGTACCAAAATAGGAACAGTAGGTTCAATGTTGGAACTTTGGATCATCCATATCTTTGCAAATCTCTCAATAACGGCGTAACCTATGTTGAAAATTTTCAGTGAAACTTTCAGATAAGATCATGACTTATAAATAAATTCCCTAAAGGATATAAATTTCTCATCCATTTTAGAGAAAATCACGATTATTTAAAAACCACCGCTTAAAGGGTCCAAAGTAGGGCAACTAACCCTATTATTTATTATAGCGGATGCATTCCAGATTGATCCAAAAATAGGTCACATTTTTTAGTTTTATCTGAATAGTTTTCCGGAAGTATTCTAATCCATTTCAACGCTGCTGACAGGTTGAGCCAAAAAAGATAATTTTGTGTATTTTTCGTCACTATCCTTTTCTTCGACGCGACGTGACTACTGGATTCTGCTTAGATTTGTCCGGATTTTGTGTTAAAAAATTCGGAAGAAAATGCTCAGAATTTGACAGGTTTTGAAAAATTCTGCTGATTTACTTAGCCATTAAAATGCGGGCAAAATCTGAAATACTTAATCTAGGAGCCCCCTTTAACTTATATTACGGTAAAGTGAAATTACTTGAGATGTAATTCCACGCAGTCCCTTACCTGTTATATTTTAATTTCAATTCTCTAGCGTTAAATGTTTTTCCAAGATTTTAAGAATTTGAAGCAGAATGATTAAAGTTGATTTAAAATGTTCTTCATCGGGGGCCTTCTGAGGCGAGGCGCCCCTGGCAATTGGCCCCTATCGACATCCCCTTGATTCGATCTTGTACTCCCAGTAACATTTCTTCAATTATAAGTGTGGGTCTATCTGCAATGCGAAAAATTGTGTCCTGATTTGTGCTAACAAATAATGCAAGCTTAAATGAACGCATTTTTGTTTATTCGTAGTCCTTAGGCTTACGAGTTTTTCAATATAAATTTGTTTTACAGTCCCTATTCACCTCAGTCTGTGGGTGTACAAAAATTACTGTTGAAAAATTTATATTTCAAAATTTGGACTAAATAGGTCTTAAAAAAATCCTTCTAGAAAATCGGAAACTGGCAGATATGCATTTGATAGAAATATTTCGAAAAAAGTCCAAAAACTGTAACGATTCACTGCGTTTTACGGTACACTTTTTATTGGGTAAGATGCTAACTCCACTTTAAACATTATTTTTAGGTTATAACTTTAAAACGTTGAAAAACTAAATTGATGAGATTTTAATGAAATATTAACTAAATTTTCACCGCAGCATCCGCTTTGAAAAAAAAAATCCATTGAAATAAGTACAGGAGCCTTTTGAATTTGGCAAAATTTAATTTTAGCAACATTTGATTTTGGAAACATTCGATTTTGGCAACATTCGTGCTGAACAACAAAGCTTTTTACTGCTCAAAACTAGTAAAATTGAGCCCATCTCATAAATGTAATACAAATACATTGTGTTTTACATTCATGTTAATAAAAGACATCACAAACAGTTCGATTATGGCTGAGCAAAACAAATTGAACAGGCCTGTTGCCTAAATCGATGTTGATAAAGAATATGATAAAATCGGGATACTTCAATTGAATAAAATGTCATTAACTGATTGTTGAATTCTTGAGTTCAAATGAATTGATGACGAATATTTGACGAAGTTTTTGAACCCCAGGAATGCATTATTCCAACGGATAAAAATTTCAAAAAAAAAAGTAGTTTTCATGCGATTTTTTTTTGTGAATGAAGCAATTTTTGTACCTTAAAATTTTCAAACCTAAGTTCCTTAAAATAATAAAAATCTAGAGTTTTCGTTAATCATCAAGACTAACGGTAGCATTCCTGCTCAATTTTTCAAACCGTGGCCGTGGACTGATAAACATCTACAGGGATCCTATCTAAGCCTTGCTCCACAATTCAGTAGGTAGCTTAGAGTAGTGGCTGGCCGGAATTAAGAAGAGCCTCGAGCTCATCCCACACGTCCAACGAAGAAAATCATCTTGATCTGCCCCCCCCCCCCCTGCCTTCTTCTTTGATGAGCTTCTTAGGGATTCTTATTCTTCTTCAACGGGGGCCCTCCTCAATCAGCATCACGGCGCGCGGTACGGATTCTTTTCTCAGCCAGCACTAATTAGTCTTTTGTTTGATTATTCTCGGCAACGAAGCGGGCAGCCGACGGACGACGCCGGTTTTCGGGGGCTAATTTAGATGGACATCCGGTGTGAGATTAACTGACGTGGCGGATCCGGATGAGGAGCTGGGGCCTCATTTGGAATGGTTTCTCTCTCTCTCTATATCTCTTCGGAGGAGTGCCTGCTTAATTGATGTTATCGTAATTAGAACGATTGCTCGAATTCATGGGTGGAATACCACCATCTTGAGACGAGACTGCAAAAACCCAGGCCAAAGCCCGTAGCAGCAAATCAAACTTTTACGATTAGTTGTTGTGTTGCTGCTTCTTCGTCCATTTCGACTGGGAGATGAACTTTTATTTAATTGTTTTGTTTAACTGGTTTTCTTATCAAAGTATAACAATTTTCCCGGTTTCATCTTTCGTTTTTTTTTCTCCCTCTGCAATCCTCCTAGGGCAAGGAACTTTCGTCCAGCATAGTGGATGGGATTATTGTGTCCAACCAGAGTCTGGTGCTGCAGAATGTGAGCCGGGAGCGAGCTGGTCTCTATACTTGCGTTGGAAGCAATCGGGAGGGCGATGGCGAGAGCAACCCGGTACATCTGGACATTAAGTGTAAGTATAGAAAGAATATATTTTTAAAATGTATTTTTGTTTTAATTTTAGGGTTTGTCTTCTCTAATATTAAAAAGCATGTTTTATCTGTATGTCTGTATGTCTGCGTAGACTCAGACAACACAGATCGGCGAAAAATTAACATGGACAGTTTTTTTTTGGACCTGAATTGATCCCATATTTTTTGTGGGTTGGGGAAACATTTTGCTTAAAAAGCTAATTGGTTACTTTCATCAGGAAAGCATAATTGATGATAAACGTTGAAATCGTTGAAAATGCAATAGTTATATTTGAAAAAATATGAACGATGGTTAGAGTAGACATAATAAAAACATATACGATATTTTTGTGCTAGGATTCCGAGATACAATGACAGTCATCTTTTTTTGGACCCTAACTGAAGGAACATTTCTTCAAAAATGTTTTGTACATGTCCAAAAGCATTAACATTTTTTCAGAAATAATCGAAATAATATGTCACTATTTATGGATAGTTTGAATTTATTGACCTTCGGTTTTCGAAAACTATTTTCATTTGGAAGTAACGAAACATAAGTTTAAAGAGATACAGCAGCGTTGAAAAAAAGAATGAAATCGTGTGAAGCAGCACACTCTCTTACAAAATTTACAAGTTGCCATTTCTCTCTGGATAGATATTTTTAAGGGGGGAGTAGGGTCTAACACTTTCAAAAAATCGATTTTTTAATTTTTTTATTTTCTTATTGCAAAATATTTCAAGAATGTTGCGTCAAATTTTCAAGTCAATCGAAGCAAAACTGTAGAAACTATAGGCCTTTATCTCCTCTTATCTAATACTGCAAGAGAGAGAGAGAGCAGAAACTTCAAACGCGTTTTTCTCGAAAGCACATTTTAAAAGTCCGTGGACATCGTCATTTGAAAATTACTTCACCGATTCTTTTCAAATTTGGAACATAATTTCTACATATAAAAAACCAAACCCCAACGATTTTATTTTTTTTTTACTTTGGGGAGATTTTACAGGTAAAAAATGGCGGATTTTTTAGTGAAAAATCGTAGTATTTACTTCAAACAGCCATAAAAATTTTATTAAAATTTTTTTAAGTTAAATAAAATCGTTGGGGTCCAGAAAACATTTTTTTAAAATATTTTGCTCTGATTTTTTGACTTCAGATGATTCTGTGCTGAGATACAGTGTCCATCGCAAATCCTGTTTTCTAAAAGGCATCCTCGAAAATGCTCCGTCACCGGCTTATTTTTCAATATTTTTCTACGAAAAAATTACAAAATGTTCTTTCAACAATGCTTTGTATAGAGCAAAAAATTTGAATACACTTGTTTGAACGATAGCTCTAAAAAAATTTGTGAAAATGGGTTTTTTTACTCGTTAGACCCTATTCCCTCTTCTAGCACAAATATCCAACTTATCGTCCACAAAATTTCAAAACTATACAAAACACAAAGTCAATTTTGGGTCATTTTTGAATTTTTGAAACCCAGGGGTTAGACCTTCATTTTGATTTAAAATATCATTCGATTCGTTATTTATGCAAAATTTTTAAACAACATTTAGGTGAGTAAATTTGTACTTTACTATTTGTATAAGTAAATTGATTATTTTGTTCTGAGAAATCAACATAATTTTTGTTTTTTTCTGATGGATGGCTGATGGATTTTGTGCAAATTAATAAATTATTTTAAGTAAGTTTTTTGCTTAACAATGGTGTATCTTTCGTCATTAAAAAACTATCAATTTAATTGACATCACTGCTGGTGCCTGTTTCTGGTGCGAGGCACTGTATGACTACATTCCAAGCAATACTTTGCAATGCACCAGTAGTATTGTTCAACATCTAAGAACTTGTTTGCCTAATAGGATACGATGACAGAGACCTCAAGAAAGTGGTTCAATGAAAAAATTCCTTAAAAAAATATAAATTGTTACATAAACCTGTTCTATAGGAAAAAAAATATGTTGGTTCTCAGAACAAAATGTTCAATTTTCCCATACAAATTTCAAAGTTCATATTTACTCTTGTTAATATTGTATATTAATTCTGCAAAAAATGGAATCATGGATGAATTTTAATCCAAAAAAAGCCTCAAGACTCCAGGGTTTGAGACATTCATAAATGACCCCAAATCGACACAGTCGACTGTACAACCACTGGAAAGAATGATACACTCATAGAATGGTTGCAAAAATCCAATGCATATTTAGCAAATATCTGCTTCGAGAATGCGCTGAAAAGTGTACTGTGGATACGTGGAAAAATCTTTCCGGCATAAAACTAGAGTTCCCTAGTAAAATGATACATTTCCATTAAACTCAAGCAAAACCAGAAAAAACATTTTACGGGATTTTCATCCTATTGGATAATTCATCTCAAAAAAATATAGTGCGGATCGAACTCACTGCATCATCTCATCTCGGATTGAAAGTCCAATATTTTACCCAGTACAGCATCTGAGTCTGTTGGCAAACGAAATTTTATTGTCAAGCCTTTCTGCCACCGCCGATTTCCAAATAAGGCACTCCAATGCATTGGCCGTCCACCCTTTGGCCATTTAGAAAAGAGAATTGAAATTAAAAGTTTGAAGTCTGAATCAAAGCTTAATTTTTAAATGACACCAAACATTTTCATTTAATAAATTCCAGACATTCATAGTAGTTTTGCGATTATTAAACCAACATTAAAAAGAGACAAGATAAAAATTCTCAATGCAGAACTCCGATTTAAAATAATAACTGACCAAAATTTAAAATTAACCAAGTGAAATCTTATTGAAGATTCAGATGAAATAATCAATGATAAAAAAATTCTGACGAAATTTGAGCTTATTCGGATAGCTCTAAGGCAACTCTCACAGACATTCAAATTTGTATGGAATCCGAATTTAAATTTTAATGCAAAAACTAAATGTTTGAAAAAAATCGATAATTAAGCTGGCAATACTTTAAAACCACGCAAACATTATGGTGTCAAAATTTTAAGTATAATTGCAACTTTTTTTTTTTGTTTTTAAATTGCGACCCAGAGATGGGTCTTGACTCAAACATTCAGTCAGCGAAACTTTTTTGTGTAGAGAAATGAATCCAACTTAGATGAAATTTCAGGGACTAGATAAGAGAAAATCGATGTTGAAAAACATGCGAAAAAAATTCGCCTTGTCTCCCGGTGAGACTTGAACCCACATCTTGCGCCTCTCCGGGGCCCATGTATTAACATTCTACTACAGGAGACCAACCTGGCGTATGAATATTATACTGGTTGAGTGTCAATGTCTATTGGAATGAAGGGAATAGTTCTCCCATGTGATCATAATCATTTTTCTTTTGGTATTTTATAAATTATCCAAAATTATTTTGAAAAATTACAAGTCTGTAGTAAATATTCGGCTGAATACTTATCTCAACTATTCGGTGAACCGAATTTTCGGCTCAACGGTTTTTTGGCGATATTCAGCCGACCGAATATTCGGTAATCTCTAATAAAAACTTTAAGCTTTTTTCATAAATGTTCAACTTCTAGGCTTCAAGGGTTGACTAAGAGTAATCCCATCAAAGTGAAATTTTGCACTGCTTATTATGTTGATAAAAGGCTGGGAGCAGTGAAGCATTGGCTTTTAAAAACTTCCGTATATCTTAAGGTCACTCTCATCTAAATTCTGAATATATATAATATAAGGTTGCCGAAATCACTGAAAATCTAGAGTTTAATAGAAGTTTGAGCAAATTTTTGTCACAGAACCCAGCTATATGAAAATATTCAAAGATTTCACAGATTATCCAAATTCAATACGTTTAACCAAAAATAAGAATTCTTATGTAAAAAAAAATCTAACTTCTCAAGTGATAATATTGGAAAAATAAATAAATTTGGTCATGTTTAATTTTAAAAAGAACCAATTTGTCATAACTTAAAGATGGAATTTATGGAAATTGCATCACAGAAAACCATCGCAGAGTTAATGGGCAAAATCACTGAGAATTTCTTTTCGTTAAAAACTAAGAATTTTTTCGGGAACCGTGATACGATATTAGAAAGCGTTATTCAGAAATCTGAAACCAAATTGGAAATTGAAATTTGATTTTTTAAAAGTCCAATGAATAATGGGATTTTCATCTTATCCTCATGGGATTTTATCTTATC
Source organism: Uranotaenia lowii (assembly GCF_029784155.1). NCBI lineage: Eukaryota > Metazoa > Arthropoda > Insecta > Diptera > Culicidae > Uranotaenia > Uranotaenia lowii. Next base: position 333,463,391 of record NC_073693.1, read on the forward strand.
CTCACAGTCGATGAATAAATTGTTTAAAGTTCAACATATTCAGCAAAAAATTAGAAAAAAAAATGAAAGAAAAATGAATGTTCCATATCAATAATAAAAAAAATACGATTCAATCGAATGAAAAGTTTAAAAATTGATTGTTAACAAGGCCGTGCGAACGGGGGGGGCTTAGGGGTTTAACGTCCCACCCCCCCCCCCCCCTTCATGAAGCTTTTTCTTTAGTTAAATTCTCAATTCAAGAAATGAATTTACCGTAGTAACGTGATATTATTTGATTTTAAAAAATGTTTAAAAATAAATGTTAACAAACATGTCAGAAAATTGGCTCGTCTTCGGCGGTATTTTGTGCTTAATCGCTCTGGGCCTAAAACATTCCATTCTACAACACTATACGACTGCGATATGCAATTTAATAAACTTGAAACTCAAATCACACAAAAACCCTACGTCGGCTTTGAAAATGGTTTTTATCAAGATGGGTACCTCTAAACAAGTTCATCCATAACTTCATTACTAATAATTTTTATAATTAAAAAAATGTTTGTATCATTACAAATTTTATGCAGATACAAAATCTAATTTAAGAAACCAACTTTAGTCACAATTTTTTTCTGTTATTCTTGTTCTTCTACTCCACATTCAAGAAGATTTTGGAAAAATTTACAATGCAACAAAATAATTTTTTTTTTGGGGTGCAATGAATTTAAGAACTTATTTTGATCAATTTTCGTGCCTTTTGGAAATAGGTTAAAATTATGTTAGAAAATTCTTCACTTTTCTGACAAGACTTTAAATATTAAAAAAAAATTGTAAAAATGTTATTATGAACTTTCTTCAAGATCCCAGGTAATATTGACATCTGCGAAAAATTAATAAAAGTTTACTATTTATTTACTTTTCCCAATCCTGTGAAATAAAAGAATTTCAACGATTATATAAAGAAGTATTAACTTAATTGAATTTCAGATATTTTTAAAAGCAAAAATCAAATCGTGTTGCTTCAGCAAACTTGTTATATGATTTTTTTCTTTTATATAGATTTGTTAGTTGATCAATTATCAATGGATGATTTAAGTCAAAACTGATTCATTTTTTATCTTATAAACTTTATATTACTAAAACAAGGGATAACTGAAAAAATGTGATAAAAGCAACGGCTTCAATACACCAAAATCTTCCATATTAATCATTAAAAGATAGGGACAAAAAATTTATCTTTTTCTTCTTCATTTAAATTTTTGAAGAGTTTAGTCACCGTTATTTGTGTTTGTTAACTTAATTTATCGACTTTATTGGTAAATGTTATATTTTTTCATTAAAAACATTTCATGTTTATGAAAATTACAGACGCATAGGGAGTTAGGAGAAATGAATAGATTTATAAAATGAGTTAGCAGAATTTGATTAGATGCAGTTTCCTCACATGTTAACAATTTGTTACACATGGAACAAAATTTCAGTTTCAAAATCTGAAAATTTTCTTACTAAAACAACATAATTTTTACCAACAAAGGCGATAAATTGAATTAAAATTTTGTTTTATTTTCAAATAAATTTATAGATTTTTTTAAGTCGAACCAATGACATTTTTTTTTAAATATTTTAAATAAGTTTGCCTTTGTTCTTCAACTCTACATTTTTATGTTCTGCAAACATAATTTTATTGAGAGCCTATAAATCTTTTAAAACTTTTGTAGTCTTTTAGTTTGATAACTGGAAGAATTTGAACATAAAAAAGAATTTTATCTATGACTTTGATCACTGACACTCATAAAATAACTGAATATGTTACTTTGATTTATCGGCCTAGCGGTGAAAAGTGATGTCCTTTTTAGTAGGGACATCTAAAGATTATGAAATTTTTTTTTTTTATATAGATGGATAGAAGGTTAGAGGAAATGAAAGATGGTGAAAATGAGCGGGTAGAATTTGTCTAGAAGCATTACCATCATGCGATCGTACCGTTTCGCATGCAAACCCCGCATGTAACGAATGCGAAGATGACAAACTGAGAAGACTTAAACATCGATAGATGCGTTTCTGAGTTAAAGGGAGCTTATCTGAGCGATCACATACCATCTTTTTGTTCGTCCGCACTACAAGTTCTCGCTTGTGGGGCGGACCACGCTAAGCCTACTAATGTGTGGTGGTAGATGCAACTCTATCTGTATCTACCACTTCATAGTAGTAGGCTCGTGAGGAACAAAAATTTGGTATGTGATGGTAATGCTTCTAGACAAATTCTACCCGCTCATTTTCACCATCTTTCATTTCTTCTAACCTTCTATCCATCTATATAAAAAAAAAATTTCATAATCTTTAGATGTCCCTACTAAAAAGGACATCACTTTTCACCGCTAGGCCGATAAATCAAAGTAACAAACAAAAATTACGGTGGTTAATCTCTTCATAAAAATAACTGAATATTTTCTTTTTTTATGGAATTCTTTTCAATTATCATCTATGTGAATTTAATACTTTCTCTTGAGTTCAAAATGAATATTTTTCCCTAATAGAAAATTCACATTTCAAATTTTAGTTGAATATTATTTCAAATAAAAAAAAATATTTCAAGTCTGATCTTAAAGAGGTTCTTTTCAACCCTTCAATTGAAAATGAAGCAAATATATGTAAATTAAAATGATATATAATTAACAATTACTATCATTTTGCTTTACAATTTAATATCACGACTAATAACTGAGCGGATCTGAAGTTTATTTTAGAATTCGGATTTAATTTCTTTTTAAATCTGTTGTTATATTTTATGTATTCTATTTCTTAGCACTGATTCTTATGTCCAAAGCTTCCAATTCTGGATTTATTCGAAATTTTAATTTGCATTCGTTTTCTGTTTTTCAAAAAAAAAATATTGACCTAATATATCTAGTTCAGAATAAGATCACCATTAGACTGCCCCAAATTTGTATGGGAAATTCAAAACCTGTGAAATGTTATGCGCTGCAGGTTAAAATTGATTCTTGGCCTTGTACAAGATCTCATGCCAAATTTGGGCCAGATCGGATCACGTTTAGGGGTCGCTCAACGAGCCTGAAGTTTGTATGGGATTTTGAGACATTTTGTTCGGGAGAAACATGAAAAACCAGTTTTTCATCAACAACTTTGGTTCCCGTCGGCCGATTTCTTTCAAAACGGGTTTTCTTAAAGCATAAATTATGAAAAATATTTCATCCGAAGACTGCATTTCAATTAGAGTTAAGATAAAAAAGTTATAAGGCTTCAAAAATGGGTTAACTTTTTTAAGGATGGTATTCATCACTGTTAATGAGTCGAGGCGGTCGAACATATTGACGCCTCATTAACAGTGCTGAATACCACCGTTAAAAAAGTTAGCCCATTTTTGAAGCCTTATAACTTTTTTATCTTAACTTTTATCGAAATGCAGTCTTCGCATGAAATATTTATCATAGTTCAGGCTTTAAGAAAACCCGTTTTTGAAAGAAATCGGCCGACGGGAACCAAAGTTATTGATGAAAAACTGGTTTTTCATGTTTCTCCCGAACAAAATGTCTCAAAATCCCATACAAACTTCAGGCTCGTTGAGCGACCCCTAAACGTGATCCGATCTGGCCCAAATTTGGCATGAGATCTTGTACTAGGCCAAGGATCAATTTTAGCCTGCATCGTATAACTTTTTCAAAAGTCGGGTCATTTGGGGCACTCTAATCACCATTCTTAATTATTTATCTATAACTTATCTTCTTATCACTGATATGAAACTTTGATTTTGATTATTTTGAATCGTAACAGGTACGTTTATTATTTTTCGAGTTTGTGTTATGGTTATGAGTAAGAAAATGGTTTAGGAAATAAATTTCCGCTTATGCTGTGTATTTTTTGGTATTGTTATTAATTCCAGCTAAATTTGAATTTTGACCCACCCCCCCACCCCCCCCCCCCCATGTACGGGTCCTTCGCACGGGCCTGATTTGTTAACTTATGAAAAAGCAAGAAATTGAAAAAAAAAATATAATTAACAGTTAAGAGAGACAATTTCGGTTTATAATTCTCTAGAAAAATGTCCAGGCTTAAACTAACTGTTTTATAAAGATTAAGCCCATGCATTTAGATCACGAAAATTTATACTTTGTTGAGGATTTGATAATTAAGGCTATAACGTTTGAATGACACAAAGCAACAAAATTAAAATACTTTCGGAGTGCAAGGATTCTAAGAACTAATTTTCAATAATTTTAAGACGCTGATTCCAAACATACAATAAGCTTTTTTCTATCAGCTCTAGTTTTTAAAATATCTTTCCCCAAGTCTGCAAGTAATTTTAACTTCTCAGAAGAAAAAAAGTTGTAGAAGCTTTCTTTCCGGCAGTTTATCCAAATTCTGCAAAAAACGAAAACTCTGACGAAATTTTAAGGAATATTTTAATCAAATAGAGCCTTCGATATTTTTTAGAGTATAAGTCAAATGGCTTTACAGTCTTCAACAAAGTTATAATTTAAAATATTAAATATTCAAAAAATTTCTTGGAAGTGGACAGAAATAGTTGCTATCTTCTCTTTAAACAATTTGTAAATTTTTTTTGAAAAAAAAAATGAATTCTTTTTTGAGAATAGAAGATTAAAACAAGATAAAAATCCTTGTTTAATGATGGATAATAGATAAACTCAAAATCAGATTTCAGTTTTCACGTAGGTTTATTAATTTATCAGTTCTCAAAGACCAATTTTGGACCCGAATGAATAAAGGTCCTAAAAAAACCAATTTTACTCAAAACTGTTCACATACTGACACATACCACATCACCAAAACTAGAGGCGATAGACTAAATTTGACGATTGATTTAAATTTATGGCACCAAAAATTATCCATCCTTGTGATTCATCTTTGAAAATACTCACATTCCTGCTCATAGAAGATATTGTGTAGTTTTCTTTTGGTTTTCAAAATTCAAGGTTTCAATACATTTTTTGCTGAGTATTATATAAAATGAGAATAACAAGTCCAAAATGAGTTGATACTCACTGCAAAAACATTAGAAGTTTCAACATTTTCGTGCGAAGGCATTGGAATTTTTATTCATTATGGACTTTAATCTGACTTACTAATTTCCATAGACTGCAGCCTCCCGTACTGATAATTTTCAAGTTTTATTTCTGATTTTCTATTTTTGGTTACTTTGTTAGTGTTTATCGTGCATCAATTTGTTCTCAGGAGCCCGTAAAAATTTAAAAAAAAGCAAATTCTTTGCCACTCAACATGTATTCACGATAATAATAGGCGCTTAAAACCAATAAAATGACCTGAATCGTTTGAGAGTACAATTTTCATGACAATCGGTCTTTGTGGTTTTGGGACGTATCGAAGAAAACTCGTGTTAGTTCTCATTACTGTAAAAAATTATTAATTTTTTTAAGACAAAACATTTGTGATCAATTCATTACAAGCAATTTAAACAGTCCCGTGCCGTTAACGGTAAAATAATTTCTAAAAAAAGTGTTCATTTATTATCCTTTTTGCAAGAAGATGACAGAACCGTATGATACACCATATTGATTGCAAAAAAGAAAAATTCTCATTACCAAAGTCCAATTGGTATCGTTGTCATTGAAAGCACTGCCCATTTTTTCAACCATCATAAACTTTATTGAAACTGGGATTTTTTTGTACAGAATTCCGATCTTGTTTCTCGTTTTGACTAGTAGACTATCGAGCTGCTGAAAATGCCCCCGAGAATCGAAAGCCATTTCCGAATGGGGTAATGAATTATTGGTGCCGCTGGGGGATAAAATTCGATAGAGCTGAAAATGTCGAATCGATTTCCATTTTGAGTGAATGGTTGACCCGGTTTAAAATGTGATAACCATTTGCTTTTAAAAAATGGTGGTTGAACAGATGTTGAAAAGGAGCTTCAATGGAATTAAAATAAAACATTTAAAAAGTTCCAGTTAGGAACTTTGTTATTAACAATTTTTTCTTTAATTAAAAAAATAGAGGGAATTTTTATCTCTTAATTTCGATCCTTATCATATCTTATCTTTGTTATTTTTTTAATTTTTTCTCTATTTTCACAGTTGCTCCGGTTTGCCGTCCGGGTCTGGTCACGACCTACAACGTGGGCCGATACGAGCAGGCCAAAATCGTCTGCGAGCTGGAAGCCAATCCCACGGAAGTGGCCTTCGTCTGGAAGCACAACACCTCGGTGGCAGAGAATCTGGACTTCCCGGCAGCCCAAGTGACCAGTGAACAGGCCAAGAGCATCCTGCGGTTTAAGCCGATTAGCGAAAGTGTAAGTGTGTGCCAATTTCGGTTTTATATGTGAATAGAATGTATACTAGCTACTGAAGCTGGTTTAACAAAAAAAAGGAGAAAATCCCCCGAAATCTGAAAGCGGGAAAATTTCCACTCTTTTGTCAATCCGACCGTAGCACAGCGATAAGCGAATTCAATTTGGATTTGTCCAAATGTAGCTTTGCTGAACGGTTTCGCAATCGAATCGCCGCCATAAGCCTGTGGGGCTTAAAGTTTCATTCAATTCCGTTCGAGCTTGGTTTGGGGGGAATTGGCCTGTTTTCGGTAAGATTTGCCGAAACCTATCTGGATAATGTGAGCCTTTTTTCTCGATTCAATAACAGTTACGCATATCTATGATTATTAGAAACAAATTGAAAACCATGATTTCGGTTTCTACAAAAAAATCCTAGAGATAGATTTTGATAAGAATTAACGTTAAAATTGCTATTTTCAATAAAGTTACTGCCCCATCCAGAAGTATCAATAAGATGCAGAAAAATCCCATACCATATAGTTTTGTAGTTTATTCTTTCCTGGCTCTTCAATTTTACTCTCCTTACTCAAAAACACTATTTTTCTAACAGTTTTTATTTATAATTGACTTGATATTTCATTAAAAAGTTGGTTTTTCGATCTTACTGTTCTCAATATTTATCAATTCTTTTCTAAAATTTCTTGAATACATACTGCATTGCACAATGGGAAAAACAGTGTAATATCTTCCCTTTAGCATGAACCAAATCTATGAAAATAAACTTTCTTTTAGAGAAAATGCCCGGACAATCGAATGGACAAAGTGTGATTTTTCCCGAGAAATCGAATGAAGGCTATTTGAGTTATCGCACGCTTCGAATAAGGAAAAACAGCCGTCATTTCATTTTACGATGCGTGCGGTGGCTCAAATATCCTTCATTCGATTCCTCAGAAAAAAAACATACTGGATAGGTTTCATTTGCTCCAAATTCCAAAGTATTGCAGTCCAAATAAGCTTCTTTATAACTACATATATTGAAAATGTAGGGGAATTGGCTCACATAGTCTATATTCGATTTCTTGGAAAAAATAACACAAGATAAGTCTCATTTGGTGCAAAATTTTCAAGTTCGCACATGCGTTTTTCTTAATTAATTAAAGAATGTAGGTGAATTGACACCCATCTCTCCATTTTTCGATGCGTGTGGTGGCTCAAATATCCATCTTTCGATTCCTTGGAAAAAATCACATAAGAGAGGATACATTTGGTTAAAAAAATTCTAGTCCGAAGTTTTTTTTCATAACTAATTAAATATAAAGCGGACTTGAGGGTAAAATCAGCCATAACTCCATTCTCCGAAAAGTTTGCTGGCTCAATTAGTCCTCATTCGATTTCTCGAAAAAAAAAATCAAACAAGATTGATCTGGTTTTATTCAAATTTTTTTAGTCCGAACTATCTTTATCTAAGTTAATTTGATTATCCGGACAATTTTACTAAATTAAAGTTTATTTTCATGAGTTTGGTTCGTGAAGAAGGAAAGATATTGAATTTGGGATTTGGTGACTGAGTTTTTTTCTATAATATTTTTACTGAAACAATCTTTAGAATCCATTATTATGGTATTATTTGATTACTAATTTTTTGTTTGATTTAATTTTTTCGTATTAAATCATAATTCTTGAAAACACATCCAGGAATCTTCACAATAATTATCTAAATTTGTTAATCAAAGTCTTAAGTAGCTCAAAAGGGAAGATACTTTCCGAGATTGTTGAATTCTTTGAATTTGCTAAAGAGTTTTTGATGATTCGGTTCGAACAAGTTTTTATTATAGAAGCCTTTAACTTTAAAAAAAAACTTGTTCAATGCTCAAAACAAAAAATCTCAATCTACCGATCTCTTGAAAAAAATTTAAGAGATTTCATCAATTGATGGAAATTCTCGATTCTCAATTTTGAAATTTGATTTATATTTGGGCGCTTCTTTTTAATTCTCGCAAACTTGATCTTAATCGTTTAATGGATAGGGTTGTTTCAAAACATTAAATTTAATTAAAATCCAAGTAACTCAGAAACGCGTAGATATTTTTGAGTGATGGATGGTTAAACAATGTTCTGTAGATGAAAAGAAAATATTCCCCTGTATTTTTTACGATATTCCTATGTTTGTGTGAGATATCAAACAACATGTACGAAAAAATTGCAAAAATCCATTTTTTTAATTTTTTTTGAAAAAAGAAGTTTTTGGAAAATTGCTGTTATTTCTTCAGATTTGCAAATTCAATAAAAAAATTTTAACCTCAATCAATCACAAACACTTTCATGCACCGAATTGTTAAGGTTTGGTAGAAATTTGCAAAATCGCATTGAAATAAATTAAGAATTTCAAAAGTTATTTTTAAACTTTGATGGGCTATAACTTTTATAATACTCAAAATAATGACTTAAAACCTATTCAGTCGTGGTATTCGAGTAAAAAGGCTATTATTTCACTGCTTTTCTCATTTAAATAAAGTCATGCATTAATAGGTTAATTCAAGCATTTAGTTTAAAATTTTACTTTTAAAAAGTGCTTTATTCAAAATGGCAAATAATTCATAGAAAAATTAGAATTCCTTACAAATTTTTGTTCGTGAGATTACATGATTGGTTTATTTATAAAAAAAACTCCACAATGAAAATCTATTGAAAGATTTATAAAAATATAACTCAGGATTTTTCATAAAACAAAACTTAAAAATTGAACTAAAATTCCACTTCATACTTGAGATTTCCAGCTTAAGTTTGATAATAGTAAACTGTATAACAATCAAATCATTAGTCCGCAATTTCTTCCAATTTAAACTTATCAAAGAAAAAGCCATCTTAATTTTTTTTTGTCTTGATTGACGATTGATTTTTTAACGAGCTGAAACCAAATCTAAATTTTAAATATAAATTTTGAATCTAAATTCTAAACCTGAATTGAAAGTTCAATTTCAATCTTGAGCGTATTATCAATATTTTGATTTCTTATGTTTTAATCTGAACTCATTATTTCAATTTAAATATAATCAGAATTCAAAATCCGATACATAATTCGATTTTTAAATGAAATATTTGTTTTTTTTTTGCAATTATGAATCGCCAATTTCAAGTTTTGTTATGTTTGATTGCTGCATAGGAGTTAAGTTTTAAAACATCGAAATTGAATATAAAACAAAAACTCACGATGATTTTTCATTTTATATTTTTCATATTCAGATTTTTTAAAATCTAAAAATAAAATGTATTTGAGTTAAGAAAATCATGAATATTTTTTTTATGAAAGGCGAAACCAAATTTGAAACAAGTTTTCAAAACACATTTTCATGTCCAATTTTAATGATAACTCGAACTGAAAATTTACAATCCTAACTGCACCAGAATTGATACTAAATCCGCAATAAGAAAACAGAAATACAATTTTGATTTTGATAATATAGATCCGAAACCTACGAAATGAGTTGATTATTATTCAAAATTTATGATTTAAAAATATTTCTATCAAGAAATCAGACAGTTTTAAAAACCTGCACAGGAATGATCCTGGAATTAGTTTTTTAGGTTTTGGTAACAGTTTTGAGTGAAGATTTAACTCTTGAATACCCTTTCACAATCATCAAGATTTTATTGATAGTTTGAAATTGGAGTGTGGAGAAGAGTACCTCGCTTGCATTTTCTGGACCCTCATGGGCAGGGGTTTCGCGAAACAAATGTTAAAAACAAGAGTATTCTGTTTTTTCAACAATTCATAATTGTTAGATGACAAATATTTAAATCGAAAAAAAATTAAACGTGTCATATGTGTTGCCTTAATCGTAGAGAATTAAAATCCAAATTTAAAGACATCTGTTGATATCAACAATGTATTTGTAGTTTATGTTTTGGATGATAATATTTGTATTGATATCTTTCAAAAAAATGTCAGATTTTTTTCAGCACGGAATCGAGCCAGACAAATTTGGACTATTTATTTAGAAACTTCGCATATTTAGAAACAGGCATTTGACTTTAAAACTATTTACCAGAAATCCGGGCAAATAATACAAAAAACCTTTCATAATTTGGCAATAGGGCCGATATTGAAGGTATATCGGCTATGATAAGAAACCTAAGGGTGATACGGTCAAAATTTGGTCAAATATCAATTTGAAATCCTTTCATTTTTCTAGTGCGCAATATCTATTGGAAGAAGAGACGGGTGTCCCATACACTTTGGTTGCATATCTATAGAATAAGTCATACGGAAGTTTCTCGAAAGTTCAACTTAAGAAGAGGGGTGGGAGAGATGAAGAAATATGTTTATGCTTATTCGGGAACCCTTCCAAAATCCAGTAGTGGGATGAATAGAGAAGAGCGGGGATCTCCTAATTTTTATTTCATTACTCGGTAAGCAAATTGGCCAAATATTTTTCTAATAACTCCAGACATCGTGGAGCGAATTTTGCATAGAATTGATTTGGGTACGAGAAATGTTTTCTTGATTATAAAAGAAGGAGACTCTCTAAGCTTTTTCTTAATAACTTGGAATCTGATCAAGCAAATAGAAAGGAATTAGGCATGGAGGAACTTTATACAAATAAAACTTTTTTGCGGAATTAAGAACTCATAAAAAATACAGCGTCTTGATTTCAGACACGAAATAATGATCACAAATCAAATTCAAGGTCAGGGTTTGAGAAAAGAATAAAATATTCGAGAAAATAAGATTTAATTTCTTCTGTAATGCAATTTGACAGTTACAACTATCATTTCAAAAAATTGATATTTAAATAAAAAAAAATTCTATACGAAAAAGGGACTGTACAATTCTAAATCCTATAAATAGAAAATTAAAAAAGATGATTCAATCCCTATTTTGGAATCATTTCCGTACAACTTCAAAATTAAGTACTGTTCTGATCAGCCGAATTTAATTGAAAAAAAAAATGAATTTCAACTTTACAACGATTATTTTATATTTTTCTGTAAAACACTGAACACAATATTTGATACCGAAATCGATAAACGAATGTAGAATATAAAAAAATTATTTATTATGGTATATAATTTCCAACGAAATAACTTTCGCCTTTTCCAAAATATCAAGAAAAAATAGAAATCAATTACAAACGACTGAAAACCTTGTCAGATAGGTTAAATAAAAAAGTTTTCTACTAATTGAAATATCAAAGATTTAAAATATTGAGATAATATATTTAATTAAAAAAAACTTTTAAAATGTTTTATAATTATTGCCTTTATCGTTGAAAAATAACTTCTTAATTTACAGACATCTGTTGATATCAAAAATCTATCATAAGGCTCTCCATTTAGCCCAAAGGAATTTTGTAATTTATCATAAGGTTGTCAGATTTTTTTCAGCACGGAACTTGGGTCGGAAAAATCCGAGCTATTTATTCTAGAAACTTGGCAAAATCCGGGAATTTAACTTTTTAATTATTGACCAAAAATCCGGGAAAGATCCAGGCAAATTTGGTCAAAACCCAGAAATTACTCAACAAAAATAAAAATAAAACTAGAAAATTTCATTTCAATTTCATCAAAATTTATTGAAAGTGTTTTAATCGAATTTTAGGCTTCCAAAAAACCTTTCGTGATTATTTTCAAAAATCTTGTTAAAAAAAATTCGTATTGGACGCATAATTAACAAAAAAAAATGATTAGAACACACATTGCTATTTTTTCTGGATTGAATTGACAAACAAAATTTATGAATCCAGGCAAATCCAAGCTTTTTCAATGATTTCCGAGCAACCAGGCTGAACTGAACTTTTTTTTTGCAAATTTTGATCAAATATCCGGGCAAACCCTGATAAAACCAGGTAATTTGGCAACCTTTATCGCAACCATTAACAGTCTACTTAATGTAGTTCTTCCGTGGTGCTTTCAGAATATTAAAACTAATTTCGACTTCTGAAGGTCGCCGGTCCATGCCTTGATATTATTGATTTGTAAGCCATGTGTAAATTTGACTTTGACTTTGACTATGACAAGAAAACGTTTTTGTATGCCGTTCAGTAAAATATGAAAATTATAAACTAAGATATGATAATGATAGATACAAGGTAAATAGTTATGTATTGTGGATTTCAACAAAGTTTCTGTAAAATTAAAATTTTCAAGACCAAATTTTTGGATGTTATGTCAAAAAATGTATTGACCTTTACAATTTTATAAAATTAGTGGAATACATTAAGATACCATTACACTTTTGTATATAATAAGCTAGCCTCAATAAAGGATTTCGAATGAGTTTAAAATTAGATATTTTTAATGTTTGTTCTTTGATGAGTGTTATATTTTTAAATGATTTGAGTTCATGGTGTATAATACTTTCACTTCTACACAGAAAAAATTTTTGACTATAACGTGTCACTGAAACTGCAACTTTTAAAATAAATCAACCTGTAATTAACAAAACCTGTAATTTTAATTTGTTTTCCTTAAAAGTTAACGAGGATTCATTTATTATTAATGCAAATGTCCTGTAAAAAAGTTATACGCTAGAAATTAAATGTCACGTAATTAGTTATTCGACCTGTTAAATTTACAATATATGTCCAGCTCCTTCTTGTTATAGGACATTTGCGTAATTTTACAGGAAATAATTTTTGCTGTGTTGTATTTGAAACATAAGCAACAGAAATGCTGTGTTTTTTTGACTTCGTTGAATAAACTTGAAAATTTTTATGGATTTTTGTGTGAAGAATTTCAACCGGAATATTGACTTTCATTTTGTAGTTCAAGAGCCATTGAAATGGTTCATTCAACTTAAGCATAATTTAAAACTTTAAAGTATTTGATTCACTTTTCTTATTTTCACATTTTAAAAATCGATTTCTTCGAACAAATATTAATTTTGTTTATGACAAATTGGAACAAATTTATTAATATAAGTTATTTTTATTAATTTTAAATTTTATCGTTAAAAACGGGATTTTTATTTTATTATCAGACAACTTAGCGCTGGGGTGGGTCTTCATGTTTTCCCCAAAAGTTGAAATTAGGTTTATTTTCACGATTGTTGAAAACGTCAAAATCTTTGAAAAATCTGTGAATAAGTGTTAAGCTGAATGTGATAAGATCAATAATGTTTTTGTATAGCTATAAAACTTTTAACGTTGTGTCAGTTCAATGGGTATAACCTTAGGTTGCCAGAATTTTTTCCACCCGTATTCGAGCTATTTTATCTAAAAACCTGGGAATTTGGGCACTTGATTTCAAAAATATCGACTAAAAATTTGGACAAAACTCAGAAATAACTCAACAAACATCAAGAAACAAAAAAGGGGATTTTTTTCAAATCGAAACTTAACATTAGATTCTGAATCATATTTTAAGCTTCCAAAAAATCTTGAATGATAATTTTCCTAAAACCTGCTCGAAAAATTACGTGACAGCCTTTAACTTAGAAAATTTGCCTTTTTTGTAGGAATTGCCAAATAAAATGAACCAATCCGGCTTTTTTCAGTGAAATCCGGTAAACCGGGCCGGACTATACTTTATTCTGAATAAGGTATCCGAGCAAATCCGGATTAAACCGGGCAAGCTTCAGGTTTTTGTGGACAGTGAACTATTTTCAATATTTAAATTAAAATCATCTCTAGTCATAGCCTAAAGACTGAAAAGATAAGAACAATTAGTAAAAATTGAAATGATCGAAAAATAAATCTGCGGAAGCTGCGAAACGATTGGAAGAGATCCAGAAAGACCGAATGAGCTTATTATTTAAAATATTGAGTTTTTGTTACCAGAAATTTTTAGACAACAAAAACAAAATTACTCTTAAGCTTTGGGAAATAAATAAACAACATTACAGTCGAGAGAAACAGCATTTCAATTATCATTTGAAGTGTGTTTTAACCATCGGATAAAAAAATCTGTTGATTAGTTTTTTTTAATTGGATATAATTCGTTGTATAAGCATTACTATAATAAATTCGATGGAATTAACTTAAACGATGATCTAAACATTAATTGAATTTCACAGTTGCTTGACCTCTTGCCTGTCAGCGGTAAAGTTCCCTGGAATTCCCTTGAACTTATTTTTAAATTAGCACCTGAAAAACACTTAAACCGTTTTAAGCGGAAATGACATTGGGACTGACATGAAGGGATGAAACACACGGAGGTTTGTTCCCAAGACAAAGTCTTCCGGCTGACAACCACTTGCCCGCATCAAAAAAACGTTTTAAATTCTAGAAACTAAATAAAAAAAACCCGGAAAGAGACACACTATCACATGGCAATGGCACCTGAGAGTGTGAGTTGGTGCTGTTGGCCCCGTATCGTTCCGTTTCCGCCGGAAATGATGCCAGAAAAATGTCAACCGAAAGGAGCCCCTCAAGAAAAATGAGCTCTCGGAAAAAGGTGGACCCCGTTTTTTTGCCTGACGTGCGTCCATTTTCTTGCCTCTCCTTTTGTTGCGGGCTTTGAAAACTTCAAAAAGGAGATTCACACTCACCAGCAGCAGCGACACTGGACAAAAAAAAATTAGATAAAGTTTCACCGGAACGTGACCCGATGTGATGGCGGTTGGAATGTAGAAGAAAGGGGTAATCCGAGAATCAGGTGCCGTAAAAAACGGTAAAGCAAACAATTCCATTCCTCTGTCGCTTTTTCAGCCTCACAATCTAGCTCCTCCCTAGTTCTAGGAAAAGAAACACCCTAGTCCGTTGGCGTTTGTAATCTGATCTCACTCACTTTGGTTCACAACCGACGCCAAGAGGCCATTATTTTGTGGGGGAGTGTGAAATATTCAAATTGATGCCATAAATCGGACCGCTCTTGAAATTTCTCTGTGGTTTTGATTTGACAGCACTGAAGGTGTGGCCCAATTTCTCCGAGATCATGGAAGTGTCCCCTGATTAAGCGGAAACCGGTTAGATTTGATCAGGGATTCCCGAGAAACCTGACCGGTTTGTGGCGAATGGGAAATTTCTTTTTTTTCTTTACAAAAGTTACAAAAATTACAAAAATTACAAAAATTACAAAAAATTACAAAAATTAAAAAAATTTCAAAAATTACAAAAATATTAAAAATGACAAAAATGACAAAAATGACAAAAATGACAAAAATGACAAAAATGACACAAATGACAAAAATGACAAAAATGACAAAAATGACAAAAATGACAAAAATGACAAAAATGACAAAAATGACAAAAATGACAAAAATGACAAAAATGACAAAAATGACAAAAATGACAAAAATGACAAAAATGACAAAAATGACAAAAATGACAAAAATGACAAAAATGACAAAAATGACAAAAATGACAAAAATGACAAAAATGACAAAAATGACAAAAATGACAAAACTGACAAAAATGACAAAAATGACAAAAATGACAAAAATGACAAAAATGACAAAAATGACAAAAATGACAAAAATCACAAAAATGACAAAAATGACAAAAATGACAAAAAAGACAAAAATGACAAAAATGACAAAAATGACAAAAATGACAAAAATGACAAAAATGACAAAAATGACAAAAATGACAAAAATGACAAAAATGACAAAAATGACAAAAATGACAAAAATGACAAAAATGACAAAAATGACAAAAATGACAAAAATGACAAAAATGACAAAAATGACAAAAATGACAAAAATGACAAAAATGACAAAAATGACAAAAATGACAAAAATGACAAAAATGACAAAAATGACAAAAATGACAAAAATGACAAAAATGACAAAAATGACAAAAATGACAAAAATGACAAAAATGACAAAAATGACAAAAATGACAAAAATGACAAAAATGACAAAAATGACAAAAATGACAAAAATGACAAAAATGACAAAAATGACAAAAATGACAAAAATGACAAAAATGACACAAAAATGACACAAAAATGACACAAAAATGGCACAAAAATGGCACAAAAATGGCATAAAAATGGTACCAAAATGGTACAAAAATGGCACAAAAATGGCTTAAAAATGGCTTAAAAATGGCTTAAAAATGGCTTAAAAATGGCACAAAAATGGCACAGAAATGGCACAAAAATGGCACAGAAATGGTACAGAAATGGCACAAAAATGGCACAAAAATGGCACAAAAATGGCACAAAAATGGCACAAAAATGGCACAAAAATGACACAAAAATGGCAAAAAAATGGCACAAAAATGACAAAAAAATTGACACAGAGATGTCACAAAAATGAAACAAAATTGACAGAAAAATGATACAGAAGCGTCACAAAAATGTCACAAAAATGCCACAAAAATTTCACAAAAAATGTCACAAAAATGCCACAAAAATGTCGCAAAAATGTCGCATCAATGTCGCAAAAATATCACAAAATGTCACAATAATGTCACAATAATGCCACAATAATGTCACAATAATGCCACAAAAATATCACAAAAATGTTTCAGAATTTTTTCAAAAATTTCACAAAAATTTCAGAAAATTTCACAAAAAATTCATAAAATTTTTATTGAAATGTCATAAGAATGATACATACATAATGAATGATACACAACAAAGTCAGGATGAAAGTTTAAATGAAAAAGTTTGGCCCCTCTTGAAATTTTTCACCTTTACTTTAGGGATGACATATTTTCTACACCTGCATTAAAATGCACCCATGCCTTTTGGGTTCCGGCTGAATTCTTTGAATATTAGTTTGTACAAAATCAAAACTTTATTATTAAGTCTTTTTGTATGGATCAATTTTTACAAGAAAGGTATTTTTGGGGGACAATAATGTTTGTAGGTTTCTGTATCATCCACTAAAACTTTGAGTGTAATAAAGCGCCAGATGCAACGCCAGTGATAGGACATTTTTCCACCGTTTGGGCTTCAAGCTGCTGGCTGGATCTCTTTTTTTCTTGAGGGTCAGTCAGTTCAACATACCTTGGCCAGGCATTAAAAAGGAAATAACCTTTTCTGCTCCTTGCATCCTCATGGTATTTCAGTTCTTTTTTCCTCCCTCTATTTTATCAAAGGCAGGTTAAAAACGATAGCACTCTTTCTGTGGCTTTGGACCCGGATCAGCTTCTCTTAATATATGCATAAAAAAAACTCAACCCGGAGATGGAAATAAGAAGCGAGCTGTTTGACGGTTAAGTTTAAAAGTGGTTTTCCCTTACTTAAAGTCACGGTGGGTCTTCAAAAATGAAACCAAGAAAATATTGCCTCTATTTTGTGATCAACAATATTTTTGCAATAAAATTCTATAATTTACTATTTTCTCTTAAAATATAAAAAAGATCATGAATCTGTAAAATATACCTTCCATTGCAGATAGAAATGACCCACTGTGATGTGGTGGTGACTTTATCTTACCTTTTTGCAGCGAAAAGGATGCCATACAGACAGCTTCTCCCAGCCTGAGGTCCACCAGCCAAGGAAGTCCAAAGAAAGAGTAGTGCAAACAGCTATTATGTTTTCAATTATCATAATTTCTTGTTTACAGTCAGCAGTGATGGTGGTGCTTTCGAGGAATTTCCTTTGTGTCCCCATTCGAGATGATCGCATACAAAAACACACACCCACACACATATACAATCACTTGTCGTGCGCTGTTTCATAAAAGGCATTCATCGGATGCCAGAAAGGGTGGAAAATCAAAGGCCAAGACATGATGCTGGGAAAAGGTTACTGAATTCCGACCCAGCAAGTCAACTATCGCCGCCGATGGGAAGCTGTAAAGTGGATTGCTGGAGGACAAAGCTTGACAATTGTTATTAACACTTTGTTTTGCTGTCGGAAAAATTGTAGCATTTCTTAAACTCGCTTACTTTATTGTGAATAATCTGTGATCGGTTAATGGTTTTCTTGAAACTTAAGGGTTTCATTTTATATTTTTGGCATTTAAAGTCGAGTAAATCTTTGCAAAACCAAATAAAAACACTTTAATATACTGATCTATTAAACTCTATACCCGACAAATTTTAAGAACCGGGGATTGATAGTTTATTTGGTTTGTTTGTATAAGTAGGGGAGAGTGGGGTATCGTGGGCCATGGGGAAACGTGGGCCACCTTCAATATCTCAGATGTGTGATGAGATAAAAATCTCAAACCAACTGTCATCGTCGTTGCTTTTTGTGAGCATATATTCCTATATGTTGTTGACTGAAATACGCATCATATGCTTCTTTTATTTATCAAACTAAAAAAAGTTAGAAAAATTTACTTACATAACTAAAAAAACACCCGCTAATTTCATCGATGGGGAACCTAAAGTGCGTAACAAAAATATGCTCATACGCTTATGATCTTAGTTTTGTCATGATCTTTCACGTGGAAAAGGAATTTTTGGTAAAACATCAATAAGTCACACAAACGCAACCAATTTGCAAATCATAGCTTGTGGGGAATCGTGGGCCACACATCTTGAATCACCTATATTTTTATGTTTTTATACACATTCAGAACTTAAAATACGTTTTTCCTATCTGTAATGTTTTCTTATGCCAAATGGAGAGTTATGAAAAATATTTTATCCATCCTATATAAGAAATTTTGCCAAAACGTTAGCGAGCCAGGTTTTGGAATCTATGCGATCATACACAGCTCTCTTTTTTATTTCATCATCTGAAATTGCTTTAAAATAACGAAATGAATTAGGAAATTTCAGTTTTGGGTCAACTTATAAACTTTGCATGTTATTTGGTCAATTTGGATTTGGTGGCCCACGATTCCCCACCATTTTTCAAAATCCAAAAAATATTGCTTTATTTTAAGCAGTCAGAATTTGGGGAAAATCACTGATTAAAAATTAAAAAAAAACGCCTTATGATACCTTGAAAATGTAGAAAACCATGCCATTTTTTATTTTCATTTTATCTTTTATAATAAAGAAGTTATGGAACAACGAAAAAAAGTGACCCATGATTCCCCACTCTCCCATATTATCGGGTAAGTGCTCCTTATTTCGAAAATGTTCCTCATTTTATTGTACCTTTACTTGGCACTCATTTAAAACACACCATTCTTTTTGGAAAACATGAAAAACCAAATGTGATTAATGTTTAAAGGGTTAAGTATTTCACAATTTAAAATTTGTATTAAATACTTTAATCGAAGGAATGCAATTGCAATTCAACGTTTTGATGCCTCTCGTCGATGTTTTTCATCAATTTAAAAGATTAATATCTCTAATTTTCTCCTACATTTCTTTAGACCTGTTTTCCTGTTTCCTGTTATTTTCATAACACGATTTATAAATTCTTCCTTAACACAAGAAGTACACTTTCCTTTGTTTTGACTTTCGCTGTAAACAGTGAAAGAAATTCCATTTGATTTTTTTGTACCGTATCTTTGATAGTATTTGAAACTGCTTTTATCTTATTAATCGGATTACCATGTGAGTTCAAAATAGAATTCTAAAGATCTATCAACTTTTTTTTTCAAAATCTACGTGAGAATAATTTGAAAAAAGAGGCTCTCGATCTCGTCACAAAAGAAACAAAAAGATGAAATATTCAATGCTTTCCATATGGTTTTAACTTTCAACTAGTTGAAACTCCATTCAAAAGCCTTCCTCGCGCCTAATCAATTTTGAGTATCTCAAGTATATTTTGACGGATTTTTAATGCAATCATAATGCGTATTCAGTTTATTTATCGATTTAACTGTGCAGAGGACGAATGACCAAGGTCGTTAAAATAGTATATAATTAAACAAAACAGAATTGAATAGAATTGTTTAAACTGTTTTTTTAAATGAAAATACACCTTTAAAAGACGCTGGATTCAATTTTGAGTTTTGGAAAACACAAAGAAAAAGTTATTTCATAGTTCTAACAGTTGAAAAAAAAATTTTTGGTTGTTCTTCAAAAACATGTTTTCTCGTATTGACTTTGAAATGTTTTTAAATGCTATTAAAAAGAATTTAAATACTAGAGTGTCCGTCCCGGGAATTCCCGCCCGGGAAAAAAATCGGGAGTTCCCGATTCCCGGGAATTGTAGTTTCATTCCCGGAAATTCCCGACATGTATACAAATATTTTTCTGGAAAAGCCTGAGAGCCTTCGTAATCATTCTTATTGTTTTTTTTTTTAAAATGTAGTCATACAATACTCATTGAGAATATGTCGATTCCTGTAGCAGTAGACATTTTGCAGCCATTTGGTGCAATTATTTTATTCAAATAGATTTGTTTAAAAAGATTATATGTATTTCTACGCCGGATTCATTGAACGAAAACCCACAACAGTTCGAATAATATTTGAAAAATCGCGCAGCAGGGAGAAAAATAGTGTTTTCTTGAAAGTAACATTCATGCACTTGTTTCCCTTTGACTTTGAATGCCAGATTAATTTTAAAACCTCCAAATGAAGAATATTTCTTTTTTTTCTTCTTATGAAGAGCAAATATGTTAAGTGTTTAGAAAAACGAAAAATGGTTGGAATAATCAAACAAATAAAAACATAATTTTTTTAATCAACCCCTTGTTGCATGGATGAATTCTTCATTCGACTTATTCAGATTATTTTATGGTTCGTAAGACGGTTTTTAAATTTATCATTGTTGAAAACAGTTTGATCAGTTTGATGTAACATAATTCAAAAAAAAAACATTGTGAAGTGTACGCTTTGAACAAATTATAGGCTCGTATGCATGAAAGGTTCGTTAAACTATGTATATTTGAAACGAAGTGCATAAATTTTACATGATTTTGAATATTTCCCGGAGTCCCGGGAAAAAGGCCACCAGATTTCCCGATTCCCGGGAATGAGAAAATGGCCGGGAAATGGACACTCTATTAAATTCCATAGAATCTTTTATTTAAAAAAGTTGTTTTATTTAATTTTTTTATAAAATGAAAACAAACTTGCATTAAGCAGAAGTAAATTCACCAATTTTAAGTCGGAGTAGACTAGAAATGAGCTTAAGTAATGGCTTTGTGAAAGATGACTCAGAGGAACGTTTCTTTTGAACTTGATGTACTTATTCCATTCGACCCTTATATTCTTAATTCCCCATTAGTGAAAAACGATAAAGTTTGAATGATCAGTTGACAATGAATTTGAAGCTGAAAAACATCAATAATCGGCGTCTCCAAATCCAATTATTCAAATTCTACAAATTAAGAATCCTTGAGTTGACGAAAGTGTTATGTTCAATATTGTAGAATACTCCGGACGGGCTATGAAAATTAAAATTCGTTATTATCTATTCATTAGCCCGTCCGGAGTATACGTGTTCACCACATGTAGACTTCGGACCAACCAGATTTCATTGTATAGGTTAAGGTAGTGCCACCTCTATCCCGGTACTACTTCTCCTAAATAATGAAATGTTGCTGGGTAAAGTATGGTGTACGTTAATAAGTTTCCTCGCAAAAAATGCTCTTTCGCTCTTTTCAACATCTGTAAATTTTCTTCTCACTTCTCTATCCATCTTTATCAATTTCATAACTACTTTTCATCGATATGCCGAAAAATAAATTTACAAAAATTAATTAACGGTGGTTAACTTATCTTAAAAAGTAGAATATTGTTTTGTAATCAAATAAATAACTTTAGAACTGTGCATCTGTATGTTACCCAAACGAAAAACGAGATATCTCGTATTTGGTCCGCAATGTGTTAAGATGAAGTTGGTGGTCAATATATCCTAATACTTCGCTCAGAAAAATACCGAGTGATTCCATACGATGTTTTTACCAAAACTATTATCTAGTATTTTATGCGCGTTTCTCCTTCTTCTTCTGCTACTAACATAGCCAAAACATGCATTGCAAAGTTTACTGCGGCCAGCCCAACCATGTGGTATATACCTAAAAAATGCAGAAATAAAGCGTGGAGTTCCCTGTCAAACGTTTTAAATAGATTTTTATAAATGCACTATAAAATTTTAAAGCTGTAAAAAGTTGAATCTCACAAAATATGTTGTCATCAACAGAATACTTTTCTCACTAATTCGGATCCGTGCGTCTTTAGTTGGCATTAGCAAGGCTGATGCAGTTTTGATTCTGGAAGCTTTCGCAAATTGGAAAACCTAATCGCTCTTTATGATAGCGACTATTGGTTTCTTGAAATAAAGTTCCCATTTGGTAGTTATTTTTAAGCAGTTACCTATTTGAAAAATATTTTCACCGACGGAGAACGAAAAAGAAAAACGCTTGAGGTGCTTCCCTTATCCAATGTTTTTTTGCGTTTTTGATTACATATCATTAGATTAATGATGAAATTATACATGAATATAATTTTCAAAGCATTCGATAAGTGAAATAAGCATTAAAAGTGATTTTACAAAACTTTTGGGTTAAAACACAATTCGACAAAAAAAAAACGATTTACCTACTTCAAAAATTTCCAATTTTGATAGGCCAAAACATCAATCGGATATGTTGTTTCGGCTCCAAATTTCAGCTAGAGAACGGAGAAGAATATGGCTACAATCCGAGATTATTTTGAATAAAACATATATCTTCAAATTGGTGTTTTGACTTTTCGAATTTAGACTTATTTTACGTCACCCACTCTTGGTGACGAACGTGATAAGTGATCAGTCAAGTCAAGAAAAATACAAAATGTTAGAATAATAATGTAGGATTTTAATAAAATCGTTATTTACCGTAAAAATTACTTTCAAAGCTCTGTGCAGTTTGATTTGCATTCTTTGGTCAATTGATAGTCCAAACTATGCTGTAGGGTGGCCATCTGCATCATTTTGACCCATTTTTATTCGTTCCACTATTCATATGATATTCAAGTGATATGAGCCCAAAAAATGTCTTTTGTATCCAAGAATTCTAACTATCAAAAGGCACCGGAACTAAGACTTTTTGAAAAATACTGTGCTATTTTGAAGCAGGCATTCAGTGAGCATTTCAAAAAGGACAATTTTTAGGATGAAATGACAAAAATATTGGTTTCTATGTAGGAGAAGCTTCTACCTTATGTTGCACGAAATCTTTAGGGTTTAGTTGGAACCAATGTATAATTGTACGAATATGGCATCGAACTGTAAGGAAGTAAATTGTAAACGATCACAACATTTCCGAAACAATTTTTTGGTAAATTTTTCGTTAATTTTACATTTTATTGAGCACCACTTTTTCCACTTTTCTGATTTTTTTCACCAAACCAAATTTAGTGATAGTTTTGAAAATAGATCCTTTAATTCCCAAGAAATTAAGTGCATTGAATCCAAAAAGACCCATAAAAAGTAGAATGTCAATTTCCCGGCCATTTTACTTCCCCAGGATTCGGGAAATCTGACGGCCAATTTCCCGGGAATTCCCGGAATCCAGGGTAATATCGGAAATCATGTAAAATGTATATACTTTGAATTAAATACAGCTGATTGAAGCTTTGCAGCAAGAAATCTCAAATGTTTGTTAAATTTTTAAATCAACTTTAATAAAAAAAAACCAACAAAATATTACATAAGTTGAACTCTTAAAATGCAGAAACCATTCATCCAGTTTATTGGTCGTAAACTGATAAAGTAATTGTTCCACAAATAAAAATAATAACAAGTTGAGAAAAATTCGTTGTTAGACATTCTGAAAAAAATAAAAAAAAATTTTTTGATTTTATTCACGGATATTGTGCAATAGCCAAAGCAATGAATTGTGAAGAATTTTTTATTTTTTTGGATGCTTTTCATATTGAAAATGTTATGTTATGTTTATTTTATAATCCATTTCTCCTTTACCTTTCCTGCACACATATTCGTATCTTGAACTCCCCCTGGGCTTATTCAATAAAGCGTTTTGCGAAGACTTAACGAGCTAAACGTACATTATCTTTGCTCAAAGAATATCACATACAGAAAGATTTAATCAAAATCAACTTTTTAGCTTCAACAATCTTTTATTCTTTCTTCATTTAACATGTCGTTTAAATGAAAAAAAAAAACCAATCGTTCTTGAATAAGAGTTCATAAAGATATTTTATGAGCCATGAAAATTGTTACTTCTGAGAAAGTACGTTTCAGGTTTACTGCGCGTTTCTGCATATATGTTTCAAACAATTGTAGATTTTTTTTGATGGGAATAAATGAATATGAAAATTCGAATAAATACAACCTGCTCTGCAACTCTGCAAAATGTTCACTAAAGAGATCAACACATTGTCAAAAAGCTTTCTCGTCTATGACATCATGATCAAAATCTATTTATTTACACACATCTGTGTGTTAAACTCACTGAAATTTGAAATAATTTAAAATCTAATCGTACAAAAAAATATGCTTCGAGAATTCCCGGGAAACGGAAATACCCGAACTTTTGAATTCCCGAGATGGACACAGATTGCGCAGTGACTTTGAGAATTGTATGGAATTATAAAAAATTTTGTTCAAAAGGCACATTTAAACCCAGATTTAAACCATTTTCTTGAATTTCATTCGACTGATTTTCTTAAGTTTTTTTACAAAGCTTTAATCATGACAATTTTTTCAACCATAAGCCCCATTTTGATAATGGTTGTGATAAAAAAAGAGGTTTCAAAAATAAGCTTCTGAATTAACAAACAAATAACAAACATATCGTTAATCTACGTTTAACAAAACCCTTTTTAAAGCTAAATTACTTTTTTTTTCACTCTAATTGAATTGCGTTTTCAGATGAAATAATGTCAGAATTAAAGCTTTGAAAAAACCCGAGTACAAAAATCAGTTGATAAAGACCAAAATTATTGATGAAAAATTCGTTGTTTATGTTCATACAGATCAAGATCGATATAATTCTTAACAAATTAATTTTTTTTTTTTGAACGAACCCTTCCCGTAGTTCGATCTTACCCAAATTTATCACGGAACCTTGCGTTGATACATATTTCGATTATTTTTTTCCTTTATTGACAAAACTATGTACATATGTATGTACATTAAATGAATCAAGAGCCATTCAGGACCATTCTGAGCCGAAGACTTTTTACAATCTTATTTTAAGTATTTCTACAAAATATAACCAATTAACTTTGAGTTGTTAATTTTCGTATGTAGTTCCAGGATATTCCACGGTATTCTTTTAATTCCAGATATTCCGTAAATTATTTCGATTATTTGAATTTAAGAATTCATTTTAAAATCGGATTTTCTGGATTTGTTTGTTTGTTTGTTTATTGATCCAGTAGAGTAAGAATACAATATTCTTTTTAATTACTACTTCCGACATACACATTTGTCACGTTCACTTATTTTAATCCTATTCTATTTTATTTTCCTATAACTAATAATTTTCAAAGTATGAATCCAACGCGGCTGCTAATTCTGGTGCTGTTTCCAATAGTTCAGGCATTCTCTTTTAAAAATGGCTTCTGATTGTATACGCTTGACATTTGGGGGTAATGAGTTGTAGTTGACAACACCTCTCACAAAAAGAGAATTTGCATACAAAGAGGTCCTATTAGTAGGCACAACATAATTGCGCAAACGGCTTCCTTGAGCGCATATGAGCTTATCAAATAGTGCGGGGGGATAACGAGTCGAACCAAGCTTACGCATAAACATGCAGGATCTGAATGCATAGAAATTTTTCATAGAACATCCAATGAGATTGCTTTGTAGATGACTTACTCGATCGTATCGGTTTAGGCCATAGACATATCGCACGCAACAATTGAATGCAACATTCAGTCTATTCAGTGCACCAGAACTAGGGCGAACATGGAGTACATCACCAAACAGAAAATGTGGGAGGATCAAGGCTTTAAACAAACAGATTTTTGTATTGGTTGGTGCGGAGTATGTACTTCTGTAAAGATTGCGCAAACAGCCGTAAACTTTTCCACATTGTTGCATGATCAGATCGTCCCACAATAAATTTTCGTTAAAAATATATCCAAGATTGTTCGCAGTTTTGCTCCAGTGGATTTGCTCATCGTTGATGAAGACATTGGGGAGAGAACCATGGACAGCTTGCCTTCTAGATTTGGTTATATAGAGTGCCTTGCTTTTGGTATGGTTCACTAGTAGTCCATTTCTCAAACACCACGCAGCAACTCTTGCTAGATCTTCGTTGACCAGCCTGACAAGTTCATTTGAGTTCCGATTCCGATCGACAGCATAGAGCTGGACATCATCAGCATATAGTTGGATAGCACAATGTTTCAACACGAGAGGCAAGTCGTTGATGTAACTCGTAAAAAGAAGAATGGAGCCTTGCGGAACGCCAGAGGTTACGTGAGTACTCCGTGAGAATAATTCTCCGCAAAAAACTGTTTGCATTCTATTCGTTAAGTACGATTCAATCAGCCGAACAGCAGCGTTCGAAAAATGAAATTGTTCGACAAGCTTGTCACAAAGTTTTCTATGTAAAATAGTGTCAAAAGCCTTGCTAAAATCAAGCAAAAGTAACACACCTGACATTTTTTTATCCACTGCCGCTGCAAGTTCATCGTAAACACGAATTACTGCTGTTTTCACACTCTGACCTTTGCGGAAACCAGCTTGAGCATCTGTCAGCAAATTGTTGTTGTTTATGAATGTTGACATTTGATCCTTCATTATTTTTTCAAACGCTTTGGAAAGAGCACAAAGTATGCTTATGGGTCTTAGATTTTCAAGTGTACTCAGTTGAGGCTTTTTCTTCAAAGGAATAACTTTTGCATTTTTCCAGCAGTCAGGATAGATAGATGTTCTTATGATCACATTAAACAGGTGAGTTAAATGATGGGCAATTAACGGCAGCACAAGTTTAATCAACTTTATGGGTACGCGATCTAAGCCTTCAGCATTCGATTTTATATCACAAACGGAGTTAACAACTTCCCACCATGCAACTGGCCGAAAACAGAAGTTTAATGGTGATGGCTCTGCAACAGCCCTAAACTGCCGATGACCATCATCTATTGAGTAGTTGGACGAAAATTTTTGGTTTACTACATCTGGATCAAAACTACACGCCTGCGTTGTTTTAACCTTACCAACACCGAGACTTTTTACGCGTTTCCATAGGACATTTCCCGGAACCTGATCGCCCAGGAATTGATGCAGGTGTTGTTTTTTAGTTCTGGTAATAAGAGAGTTAGTTTGGTTTCGTAGAGTTTTATATCTTCTTCATTTAAAATCTTTCAGGTGTGGTGGAGCTCTACGCCAGTCGTTATAAGCTAGGTTCCTCTCTAATATAGCTTTTCGCACTGTGTGGTTGAACCAGTTATTTGCATTTTTTCGAGCGGAAGAAGTTCGTAAGGGCACAAAGTTTTCATGAATTAAGCATAAATTCCTGTTTACGAAATGCAACATGTCATCTGGATTTTCCATTAAGTAAAAACTGTCCCAGTTAAGTGACCGTAACGCGTTTTCGATGCCGCTTGTATCAGGATTCTTATAGTCACGAAAAACGTTCACTACAGGGCTTGGTACTACGTTGAAATCTAACGAACCGAAAATTAGGTCATGTTGCGATAAACAGGAGAAACTAACTTGTCCAAAGCGGATAACTTTATTGCTTTGACTTGTCAGAAAAAGATCCAGCTGGGAACATCCGTTTTCGTGAAAAAATGTAGGTTCTTTATTAACTGTACTGATCGAAAAATTCTGGAGAACAGTTTCTAGGAGTGTGCGTTTTCTACTGTGTTGCAAAAGGTCAGTGTTAAAGTCTCCAATTAGAAAAATATTTTCATACAATGTGGCAAGATCAGCAAGTTTCTGCTCCAGAAAAGGAGAGCAATCGTTATCCGGCGGATTATAAATAACAAACAGCAATATTTTATCAAATCTCAATTGGATTTCCAGAGCCAGACACTCAGTCTTGTCCACAGAATCGCGAGACAACTGTGTTTGAAACACTTGTTTCACGCGTAGATGCTCTTTCGAATAAACAATGATTCCACCCCCGCGCTTATAATTTCGATCGTTACGATATATGGAGTATCCTTGAACCATAAGCTCGCGCTCATTATTCTTTTTGGTTAGCCAAGATTCAGTAAAACAAGCAATTTCTACTTTAGATTCTACCAAGGTCAGGCGTAGCTCATCCAGTTTGTTTAAGTTACGAGCGCACAAACTTTGAGCATTTCCATGACAAATGTTCAACTTTCCAGGGACTAGAGCAGCATTTAAAACAGCACCAGGAATATTAGCAAATGTAGTGTTAAAATTAGCAGGCATTTGTATGGGATTCAAAAACAGTTTTTTTTATAATAAATATTTAAACTAGCTCCTTGTTTGAATTTCACAATATTGGTTACTATACACCACATCAATATAAAAATTATCGGGAAAACTCGATCAATAAAATCTTCACAATGTTACAGAAAATCAATCAATTATACAACTTAAAAGTGAACAGATTTACAAAAATTCATTCAGTTCATTCTCGGTGTAAATGGGGATAGCATTACTATCTACCGTGCGTTTAACATATACAACGCCAAGCTTGGAGAAAACGGTTGTCAGCTTACCAGACCTCTTCAAACGTAAAGCAGCGACCTTCACTCGACGAGCAGCAACCGGAAGATTCTCGTTGATGAATATCCTGTTGTCCGAATTCAGTCCCAGATGTTTTAGCTGGAGGTCACATTTCCGCAGATACGAATTGAAAAAATCGTCACGAGAATTCCTTAGCGCAAACTGAACAGCAATAAGACTTTTCTTTCCATCGTCACCAGACCCGGGTTTCAAGCGTCGAATGTCCACAGCCGGTATTTCGCAAGTTTTCCAGCCTAGGTGTACGCAAATAGAGTTGAAATAGTCGCGCAGGTTCTCGCCGTTTATGTGAGGGATTCCACTGATCACCAGATCGCTTCGGTAGTCCAGGTTGTCCACAGTACGTGAAATAACTTCCAGCCTTGTGCTGAATGAATTAAGTGTTGATTCATTCGCTCGAAACTTCAGATTGCAGTCATCCTTCAGTGAGTTAATTTCCTCAGACACCGTTTTCAGTTTTTCATCGAGTTCAGCCTTTACAGAATCGATTTTGTTGTTTATGTCACATCGCAAGTTTTCAATATTACGGTTTGTTTCCGAAAACTGATCAAGCAACATTTTTACAGCAGAGTTGAGTGTTATCTCTTGCTGTTCGGGATCATCAGTTCTCAAACGTTTGTTTTGATGACTGTTTACCTTCGGTGATGATTTTCTGCAAGCCCCTGCGACTGACGCGTTAATGCTTACGACTGGCGATGAGTTTCTGCAAGCCCCTGCGACTGACGTGTCGGTGTTTACAGCAGGCGGGGTTCTCATTAGTCAACCCCCTGGCAACTTGACAGTTTAGTCGAGTTTGCTGTGTCGTCTTAAAAATTGTAGATGTCGCACTAGTCGCGTTTGTTTACAGGCATCCTGGGTCGTCCCTAGCAGCGGCAACGTTCATTTTCCATTGAAACCACTTGATTTTGTTTCGGCAATTTCAATCTATTTGTGTTCCATTCTCGATTCCAACTTACTAAAATTTCTGTTTATAGCAAAGATTACAAAATGGCCATCTTTCATCCGAATCCGTTGTGTTTTTGTTACAAGGCGTCACCAGATAGAGTTATGAATTTCTTTCGTTAAACATAACGCGGTTTAAAATAGTTCCGCTATTTCCTTAAGTTTATTACGGTAAAATTTTATCCAGCTGAATGTTATGAAATATTAGTTTAACAAATATGTTGAGATAGTAAACACTGAGAATGAAAGCGGAAACGAGTTGAGGTGATGGCTTTGCATTTGCACAAGTGACGTACAGATAAAATTTCGGCAAGTTTAATTAAAAAAAAATAGTTCGTAGCAGCAAATGTGAAGATTGCTGAAATGAACTTTTCTATAGTTTTATTGGCAGATTAGAAGTTAATGCCGATGTGTTAAAGGTGTGCAGAATAACCGAGTTGGAGGTAAAAATTGTAGAACAAAATCATCAAAGTATAAACTTAGCATACTATTATGATATCATAATAATTCGAACTCTGACACGGATTTCAAATGATGCGCGGGATGTTTTTAGAGGATTAGCCGAACACATTTTGGATCAAGATGCTTTAGTTAACTATCGAAACTTGTTGTTGAAATTATGTGTTGATTTTTATTTGAAGTTTCGGATCGAGTCCTTCGCTAAGCAACATAATGATTCTAAAGAATCTCTTCGAAAAAAACTTACCAAGTTAATATTGTTTAGAAATGAATAAAATGTTGTATTAAAATTTACCAAACCAAAAACCAATTACAAAGATTTTTGAATTAAAATTTGCTTGTGTATTTCATAAATACAAGCCATTTGAAACGCTGATTTTTTTGACCATATTATCGTGTTTTTCTTTAAACATTAACTCCTTTTCCGCTGGTGATTCTTAATAATTGTTTTTAAAAACTTTTTTTTTTTCAATAAAAAAAAATAATTTTGAAACCTTAATTTGTCGAACATTTCATTATCCACCCTTTCGATATGTTTGTTGAGTGAAAATGAGATTTTGACAGAACCAGAGAACCAGAAAAACTGGCACACGCGATTAGTATGGGAAACGTCAAGTTGCCAGGGGGTTGTCATTAGTCCTCCTTTGCTAGCCATCTCGTATTGGAGAAATCTGTGAAAACGAAAATAAAATGGCTTCGAAAAATTCAGTCTTCGACGCGGTGAAAAAGTTCAAAAAACAGTGCCAAAAACGAGTGGTACAGGAGAAAAAACGGCACTACAGACGACTGACTGCTTCGGATTGCGCTGGCGAGGCTTCCAGGGATTTATTACGGCTTAATCACTCCACTTTTAAGGTGCGTATGTGCGAAAAGAATTAACTTGTCATTTCGCGACGAACAAAGCACTTGGATTGTTTTCTAGTAAATTCTTTGTGGTGAAAATTTTAAATCTAGAACAGTTTTTTTAATTTTATAAAAATTTATATGTTTGAAAAAAATGTATGAAAGAATTATGAATTTGTTTGGTAAAAATATTTATTTTTAAAATATATTATGTTCAAAGATTTTTTCAATCACATTGCATTTATTTCATGGACACATATTTTGTTTGCCTAATGCCAGCAAGTAATACATGCAATGTGTTTTTTTCCTATTAAAATTGAAGTAAGAAGAACTTGATCTTTATTCAAGGTATTTCATTCAAATTTCAGATATCTCGCAGCTTCATGATTCATAAAGATTCTTTTAAAAAATCGAAGAGAATTTCATTTCTTTGATAGCTTGTTTTTCTTGAGTCGAGTGCTCAACAAGTGCTTTTTAATGTTTTCGCACGTTTATGCGAAAAGAAAGTTTCTTAGTTTTAAAAAAATTTAAAATTCAAATTCATTTATTGAAGCGAATTGTCAACTGTTGACACTTGTTTTAAAGAAATATTAAAACAATGTTTAAATATAAAGTCTTGAACGTTTTCGAAGAAAGCAAATGAGTTTTCGTGATGTCACAACGCTGTCTTTACCGAAGTGCAGCTCACAACCTGCTGAACTGATTTTTATTCTGAAAATAACACTTAATTCCTCTTAAAAATTGTGAAGAGACCTCTGATTTTGACAATATGTCACATTTAAATCAATCATTAAAAAAAAAGAAGAAGAAGAATTTTCGCGACGTCACAACGCTCAAAAAAGAAACCAAAATCACTGATTCTAGTGCGTTAATCAGCAGTGATAATTCTACATCTCTTGTCTTGCTTTTTAATGATTTATTTAAGAGCATTTCGGAATATTTTTTATGACATTACTGGTGCTTCGATAAAGTTATGTTTTAAATCTAAAATAATTGTTAAAATCAATTTATTTTCTAATGACAACTTTGCAATTTCTACGGTAGTTCTCTCAATTCTGAAAAAAGGTTACTAATTATCTTTTGATGGAAAACGAAGCTTAAGAAACAACCTTTTTGATGATGTAAAAATTATTTTTGAATAATGAAAAATCAACATCGGTTATTCAGTTGAGAGGTTCTTGCAATGGGTTGTATAGTTAAAAGTTTATCGTCTAAAAGTTTCATTAAAATATATCGAGTAGAGCTTTTTTACTGTGATGCAATTTTATGTGGGAAATCCTTCAAAAAATTGCTAGAAATAAAAACATGGCCTTGATTTATTTCACTTTCCGAAAAAATATAAATAAGATTCGAATACGTCTCGTTTTGGAGCATTTTTAATATGAAGTAAAATTCTTTGTGGATCAAATGCTTTTATCATGATTATACCTTGAAATAATATTTGTTACGAAGAGTAAGCCAATTCAGTCTGAACCTGATCAATTAAATTACGTGCTGCAACTCAATTTACATGCTGGAGAAATTTACATTTTTCTTACTTTCTTGTTTTCAGGACTATGGAACTCTCCTGTGCTGGGGCACGAACGAAATTGGGGCTCAAACGGAGCCTTGCGTTTTCAATCTCATACCAGCAGGTAACTGTCATCCAACTGTTATATGAAATTTATGATTTCTTCTTTTCAAAAAAATTTCGTAATCTGAAAATTGTAAATATCCCTAGGTAAACCGGATGCCCTATCAAACTGCACCATCCTAAACCAGACCTTCGACATGCTCCAGATCGAGTGTCTGGAGGGTTTCGATGGCGGTTTGCAGCAAGAATTCCTGGCCGAAATGTACGTCATCGGCAATCGGCAACTGATCGGCTCTATCAAAACAAGGTAATTTTTTTGTGTATTAAGTTAAAAAGTTAAACGCTTATAACTTGTGTAATTTTTCCAAAACAGAGCTCCTCTTTTCGACCTGAAAGGGCTAGAGCCGGGCGTCGGTTACAACATATTCTTATCGGCACGAAACTCCAAGGGGGCCAGCGATCCGACCTACCTTCAGGCCTTCACTCTCAAGAACCCGGAAAAGCAAACCGGTAAGTTTAGTTTAGTTTGCGTTTGTTGTTGTTAATTTTAGGAGACAACAAGATCAAAGCCCATCGTCGCCGTCTTCCGATGATGCCGGTACCATTCTCGGAATCCGTTTTGCAATTAAGTTATTCGAAATTAGCGCACTGAAGCTTAGCGAAATCGCCCAACTCTCTGGCTGGCTGGCTGGTCGATGGCATATCGTAAAGTTTTGGCAATTCCTTCCGACTTCCGCCAAACTCGTGTTCGCCTGAAGGAATATCATCGAAAGCTCGCTTCCGGAAATAATCGAATACCGACTAATAATGGCAACTTTTAATTGCTTTCGCTGAACTTTGCCCGGGATCCGGATCCGGACGATGATGACAACGACGACGACGGGCGCTTTTCTCCCCGGGAATTGCAAGAGCATCGGCTTTCATCAAAGTGTTGCCAACATTTTGGCCTTCCGAGTGTCACTTCAGAGTGTTGTTTCATTCATCTCTTCTGCTTTCCCTTCATCTCCTTGCTTAGATCTTTCCCTGGTTTACGCACCGACGCTGCATCAAATCAAACCATTTATCGGAACCCTGCTAGGAGTGGTGGCCGCTATCATCTCAATCGCTTCGATCATCGTGTGCATAACCAGGTTGAGAGGCTCGGCTGGCCGGGATCGAGATTGTAGCAACATGTCCACCAACGACGCTTCCGGCATCAGTCAATCACTGCCAACGGATGGGGAACTGATGAGCCGGGAGCAGCAGTGCAACGGAAGCATCGATAGCATCGAGAAGAATCCGGACATCATTCCACAAGGTAAAGGTGTGCTAACTTTCCTCGCCTCATAAGACATTCATAACAGGTTGACTCATGATTTTGTGTTAAAATTATTATCTTCAAAGATTTTAATTAGAAAAAAAGATAATTTATACTTTAAAGTTTAATTTAAATTTTTATTTATTTGGATAAATTTCAATATCATTTTTATCATCTAAATTACTTGTAAGATGTTGATAATTGAAATTCTAACCAAAGATTGAAAAATCTGTCCATGCCGCAACATAATCATATTTTACAACTACAAACTTTCAGGTAGAAATTTACCAAAATTACCATTTCCAATCAAATTCCTGCTATGCAAACCATTATTTAATTTGTTTGTTTATACTTTTTGGGTAAGTTGTGAACTGAAAAAAACGAAAATATACTAAATCTGCATAGAGTGTGACAAAAGATCATGTCCAATTTTAGCATGATTACACAAGGGTCATTCCACAACGAACTTTTCAACTTAAAAATTGAACCTCATCTGAAGCTGTAACTGTTTCTGGGATATTAAGAAAAAAAAACCAAAATTTAATGGTAATACTGCTAAAAATGCCAAAATTTTTGAAAATTCAAGGCTCCTGTTCGGAGGGGGTGGTCCAATTTGACAAAACTTCTGATTTTTTCGTTTCCACGCAAAAATAAGTCATCTTACGAGATCTTGTGTAAAATTGGTGATATTTTCATGGTCACTTGTGTGGCATAAGCATAAAATTATGCTTTCAATCACTTAAGTGGGATCAACCCGACCTACACTGAATTATTTTCTAAAAGACCTGGCCATAAGTCAATGAAAAATGAACTACTACTCTTATTTATATGTTTACTAGCTGACCCGTTGTGCTTTGCTACACCTTCCGCCCCGGAAATAAATGTAATTTGTAAAAATTTATTCAAATTTAGATTTTAGAGAGCATTTTTTTAAATCAAACCTCATAATACTTCAGAACCAACAACTTTGAAATGAGAGCTGCAGCTGCAGTTCTGAATTTCAATTCAAAGATGGTATATATTATTTACTGAAACTTGAACTCTAAACTCGTTTTTCAAGATCTGAAATTTGTACTCTGTACCCAAAAAAAACCTTTTTATATATGGTCCCTTCTTTGAAAAGCTCTTTATCTTAAATTTACATGGGAGTTCTCTCATCTTTTTCAATCTTGTCCCCCACTGCTTGAAAAAGGTAGGCAAATTAAACCGGATCGATACCCAAACAGCACTTATCATGGTAATGAAAAATATATTAAATCAAATTTCTTTTTTTTTTAATAAATTTACTACGGTAAAAATATATATATTTAAAAAATATCAGTTGCATCACTAAATAAGTTCTCAGCGTTTTTTTTTTTTTTAATTTTCTCTTTGAAAGTCAAATATTCAAAAATGTTGGCAAAAACAAATTTCTAAGTTTACATTTGTCCCGTATATTGAGGCAAGTGTCATTGCAAAGCTTATTTACAGATGCGTCAGAGTAATGGCTTTAAAATGGATTTAATACGAATTCCTGCTTTTTGTTCTATCAAGTTTCAATGATATATCTGCAGTATTCCTGTAATATAAATTTATGTTTGTTACTCCACTTTTAACGAATGCTGTTCAAAGGGAATGACCTTCATTTACAAAGACATTTAAGAATTTTCAATAACCCCTTCAGTTTCAACATTCGGAATACCCATTCTGATCTTTCCAACATATTGAATCATTTTGAAGATGAATTTCTTAAAAGATCGACGTTTGCCCTTGCCCCACCGTGTAAGTTGACGGAAGGGAATATTGTTTTTAACATTTTAAGGGTATACTAAAAATTTCTCTTAAAAATTTTGCTTCCAGTTGAATATCAGTTCTAAAGTCTCGCTTTTCAAAAAAGAAGCGGATCAAAAGTCTCTTATATGCAGCCATGTAACACAAAAACACTTTTCATGTTAAGTACGCACTTGAATTGGTATGTAAGCAAAAAGTACGATGGTTATTTCAGAATTATTTCAAATAAGAGCTCCCACCTTCATTTCTAAATTCGTTTCAGTTGTGTATTTGGGCCGAAGTAACAATTTCTAGAAGAAAACATAATTTTTAATTTTTTTCAACAGAAAAAGTTGAACGTTTGAATATGTTCTAATGTTCCTTGAATGAAAATTCGAATGCTACCTACATTAACATGAACTAAATATGGAAGTATTTTTCAAATCTTTAAATTGATTTTGATTCGATTGATAAAATACCAATCCGTGTCACATCTAAGCGTCATTTATTACCACGTGCTGTGTACAAATCTAATAAGCAAGAAAAAAACACATCTAGGTTGCATATCGCCCCCACGTGTTTGAGAAACAGGCGCCTTATTGTTAAATTTTCCAGCAATCAATGAACAGTGTGCTTTGGTTACTATCCTCTTGCGTCGACGTTTGCTCGCCCATGGAGACGAAAAACAAACCCCAGGTTCATAGTACTTTGAAATATAACAGGTAGGCCATTGCGCTTAACCTCATTTGGCAGCTCCGTGTACTACAAACAAAAATAGTTATGAAATATTACTCGTTTTCTATGGAACAGAAATCAAAATCATTAATTTTGTCTTTATTAGCCGTTTATTTCTTCTACAAAGTTCTTGAAATCAAAGATTGATTCTCAGAGGGCATATGAAACGGTAAGTTTGCATCGAATTTCCTAGTTTTATACATAAATTGTTAACATTAAAAAGAGAATTTCGTCGTCGTCCCCGAATGTATGATAAAATCAGCGAAAAAAAATCCTGCATTCTTAGCAAAGATTTCATTGAATAAGCATTGTACATAATATTTCGATGACTATTAGTCGTTTTGTGAGATTACTTTGAAAATTTTCTCATGAACTGACTATTAAATTACAAAAATCAACCATTTTTTTGTTTTCGAGGCGCCAAAAAACCCACCAAATAAAACTTTTTAATAATTCAAAGGACCAAACATAGTTAATGGTATTAAAAAGCATAAGCTCATATTTTTTTCATAATTTTATTGCTTACCAATTGTTGAAAAAATAAGATTTTTATATAAATTCCATACATTTGCTAACAATTCTTATAACTATTTTTGGAGCCTTTCACCAACACAGTTGAAGAGGGCGGAATAGCCTACCTTGTCTATTTCAAAGTACTATGCCCCAGGTTGAGAAATACGCGCCAAAATATTCCTACTGATCAGTATGCTATGCCTGGGTTACTTTCCTTTTGCGACGCCTCGACCATAGAGACGAAAAACAAACCACCCAAAGGAAAAAAAAAATCTCAAGAAAATGGATGTCATGACTTTAATTTGTTTCGAAAAATTACAAATTTTGTATGGAAGCCTCTCCTTTCTTAAGTCGGATGGAGTTTTGACTATTACAGAAACCATCCCCGGCCTCAAAAACCCTCAGATGCCAGTTTTGACGATGATCGGTTCAGTAGTTTTCGAGTCTATAGGGAACAGACAGACAGACAAACATTCATTTTTATATATATTATAGATTTGCTTCTTGAAAACATTCAACACCAAGTAAAAGTGAGTATTTCTCTTCCAATTTCAATATTTTTATCCACAAATCGTATCAAAATTGCATCATAGTTCGACATGTGATTACAGGTTTTAGAATTGACTTTACAAGAAATTCTGGAAAAGAGAATTTGAATAAATACTAGAATGTTATATTTGAAGATAAGTAATTGCAAAAAAGGTATTCCAGGTACTGACATGAAGCTTTCAAAAACTCTCTTTTTTGATCGTAGTTTTGAAAGTTTTTTTTTGTCAATATGTTAAATAAATAATTTTTTGTTAAACATGAAAATTTCTAACTTTATGAACCGAGCTTAGAAAAAAAAACTTCCGCATACTTCCGAAATCGTGCTATTTTCAATGTTGAAAAATTTGTTTTCTGTTATGTAGGGGAGAGTGGGGTATCGTGAGCCATGGGGAAACGTGGGCCACTTTTGATATCTCAGATGTGTGTTGAGATAAAAATCTCAAACCAACCGCCATCGTCGTCGCTTTGCGTGAGCATATATTCCTTTATGTTGTTGACTGAAATACGCATCATATGCTTCTTTTATTTATCAAGCTAAAAAAAGATAGAAAAATTTACTTACATAATTAATAAAACACCCGCTAATTTCATCGATGGGGAACCTAAGGTGCATAACAAAAATATGCTCATACGCTTATGATCTTAGTTTTGTTATGCTCTTCCACGTGGAAAAGGAATTTTTGATGAAACTTCAATAAGTCACACAAACGCAACCAATTTGCAAATCATAGCTTGTGGGGAATCGTGGGCCACACATCTTGAATCACCTATATTTTTTATGTTTTTCAGAACTTCAAATACGTTTTTCCTATCTGTAAAGTTTTCTTATGCCAAATGAAGAGTTATGAAAAATATTTTATCCATCATATATAAGAAATTTTGCCAAAACGTTCGCGAGCCCGGTTTTGGAATCTATGCGATCATACACAGCTCTCTTTTTTTATTTCATCATCTGAAATTGCTTTAAAATAACGAAATGAATTAGGAAATCACAGTTTTGGATCAAATCATAAACTTTGCATGTTATTTGGTCAATTTGGATTTGGTGGCTCAAGATTCCCCACCATTTTTCAAAATCCAAAATATATTGCTTTTTTTAAAACAGTCACAATTTTTTTTCGTTCTCATTGGAAATAATTTTTTTCAACTAATGATACATTTCCGTTAATGTTTATCTCGTTCAATATGTATAAAAGACGCAGTTTTGTTTTTGGGTTTTTACACTTTTCTTTTTTTTAATGTTAACAAAGAAAACCTTGGAAGTAACGGGGTTTAAGTCGAGAATTCATTCAAATTGATAAAAAAAAAGACTTAAAAGAATGAACGTTCATTTTTAAGAACTTAGTTGTTCAACATAATCATGTAGTTTAGAGTTTAGCAATCTCTCTATAGAAACAAATCTTTTAATTTTAGAGAAAATCATAGGAATTTCATGATGTGCTCCAAATAGACGAAAAAATAAGCGTAAAAACCAAAGGATACATCCATAAAATCGTGCCTATGGATGTTTTAAGCTTTGCAGCATAAATAAACTAAGGGCAGCACGATAAAGGCATTAGACCACTGCAAGCTTCGTATGGAAATTTCAAGTTTATAAATTTTTACACATCCCATAACTTTTTTTGATTGTTTTTAATGCCAGAAATAGCTATACAAATTTTCAAAACAATTCGTCCAGTCCTGAAATAGTGCAAGGAGTTTTAATTGTGTATGGAATTTTGTATGGGAAAACAAATTTATTATTCAAAAATCATAAGAGTTGTACTGGAAGTAAAACATATATAACTTTACAACATAAATATTCCTTGATTATTGCAGTAAATTTCATGTCAACAAACCACGAACTTAACTATTACCTTAGAAAAGATATTCGATGTTATGCAAAATCAAATTTAAAAAAAAATTTAAGTATTTTTGCTTGCTTTTTTAAAGCTGTTGAACCAATGGATAAAAATGTTAAAAAAAAATCAAGAAAATTGCTTTGTATAGCCAACAATTTTTTTTGATGTATATAACCCTAGCAAAAACATTTCATGAAATGATTGTTAGCTCAAGCAAGCAAAGTCTGCCATTTTTATAGACTTTTCAATGGATTCAGATTTTTTATATTAAATGGTTATAACTGTAGTATCTATTGATTTTCTTATTGAAGTCGGCACTGCAGCCTTTTTTCGAATTGATGATTATATCAATTCATTCAACGTTTCGAGACAAGGTTTGTCTCATCCTCAAGGTTCACATCATTTTAAAAAATCCAGTGCAATGTGCAGTCTTTCAAAATCACCGTTGAAAATTCCCGTGAGATAGTTTTGAATGTATCATTATTTTTAATTATTGTTCGAACAAGAAAATCTACAACACTGCCAGACATAAGTCTTCACAAAAGCCACATAAAAAAGACTATATTTTTTCCCTGAGGATGAGACCAACCTAGTCTCGAAACGTTGGATGAAATCAAATAATCATCATATCTTAAATAGACTGCAGTGCCGATTTAAAAAAGAAAATCAATACAACATCAACAAAAACCAGTTGAAATATTTAAAACTTTGTTCATGAAATGCTTAGTTTCTTCTCATGTTAGCAAAAATTGAAGCTTAAGAATAAGCAAAACCAATAAGTCAAGACAAAACATCATTTTCAGCTTATTTGAATTTTCTGGACGATTTAATCTGCTAAAAATTTTTCCACCATACAAATTTCCATTCAAAATTGAAACGCGTTGCATTAATTCAGGAATCAACCAAATTATCTCAAATTTTACATTGATAATTGGTGAAGGCATCGCAAAAACATATGGGAGCAAAAAGTCACTATTTGCAGCGGTCTAATATGCATGTTTCAAAATTAATCAAAAAAGTTTCTAAGACCATCTAAATGGTAAAGCTGCTGACTAACAGAAAATTTGTTGATGCCCATTACTACATAAAAAAGGCTATAAAAATTGGTTGTTGCAAATCTGAATAGAAATCAGTACAATAGAGTGGTAAGAAAATGAATAGATTTTCATTAGGTCAAAGTGAGAGATAATATTTGAAGTATGGAGCAGATTCGATACTGATATCGACTTTTTTCATTATTAGAACGCTAAAATAACTGTCGGGTGATAGAATCGCTTAAGAAGTATTTTCATAAACTTTTATAATATTTTAATAGTCTTATTTCAAAATATTCAAATGTATGACTGAGGATAAATATCAAAAATACATTTTGTTCTATATACTCCTGCGTGCGTCTGTTGGTTATTATTCTTTATGTTATTTTATGATTCCTTCATTCTCACAGGATGTATTTTATTGCAACTGACGAATGGGAGCCTGAAATAACATCGATAGTCAACAGATGATATCGGTACACGATGAAAAAAGTATTGTATTTACAAAAATAATCCACTTATATTCAATCACATTTTTGTTTGATTTTCGACCTACTACAGATCTGAAAATTTCAACTATATTTATGATAGATTAACTGATTCATCTTTTGCGTTCAATAACACATATTATATATTAAACTATAGTTGTATTATTGATTTTATGCATTCAACTATAAATATAATAGATTCAACTATGATCGTATGGTTGATTTTATGCAATCAACAATGAATATAATAGATTCAACCTTAATCGTATGATTGATTCAACGATAAATATAATAAAATCAACTTTATTTGTATGGTTGAATTTTTGCGTCCAATTAAACATATAGTTGATTCTCATAAACGTATTTGATTGGTTTTTGCATAAAAAAATCATAACTCATATCACATATATATTTTAGTTATGTTTATATATTTTGTGTTGTATTCAATCGATGATGTTTACATCACCAGCTGCTGTTTATGGGTATTTGGTCCAGATACGGATGTTGCTAGAGGTTGATCGATCTTTGTTCCGGCAACAGCTGTGGATTTAATTCTTTCGGTGGAAACGGCAGAAACGGATGTTCCCGAAAATTGATGGTGTTGGTTCCGCCAACTGCTGTTCTTGAAGAATATATGCATCGGATCATACCGGTTCTTCTGAAGGATCCTTTTTTTCGTGCTGCATTTTCCATCAGAAATTTACTTCCGCAAACCACGATCGGAATGCTATAAATTTTGCAGCTCAAGACGTTCCAGATCGACAAAAAAATTATGTTATCTCTACGTGCTTTGGAAACAGAAAACAACACATTTGAAAACTAACTTGTTTGGAGAAAATGACTTCCTTTACCTCGATCGATCACATCCTGGAAACGACGACCGATCAACAATTTTAGATCCATTTAAGAACTGATACTGCTGCTTTTTAGCATACACTGGTGAATCATTTTGGACCTGCCGGAAATCCGTGACGGTTGGGTGATCCTAATGAAGATGCTCCGAACGGCAGAACGATGATGGTCCTTCATGACATTTTCTTGTTTGATCGAAGTAGGTTTTTTTTTGTTTGCTTGGTTTGGAAGTGTTGGTAAAAAAAGAAGAAAGAACCCAATTTGATTCAGCAATATTGATGGTTGGTTGCGCAAGGCCAATCCGTAGTTTGAAGTTAACTGTATTATATTAATGTTTGAAAACTTATAATTAATCATGCAAATAAATTTGAATTTGGCAAATCTTTAGTTCCATTATTGTTGAATCAACTATATTGATAATTGGTTGTGAGAGGTCAATCAATAGTTTGTCGTGGATTCTATTATATTTATAGTTTAATGCCTTAAATCAATCATACAGTAGTAGTTGAACCTATCATACAGTTGAATCAATTATACCATTATAGTTTAACCTATTTTATTGATAGTTGATTGCGTAAGGCCAATCATCAGTTTGTAGTTCAATATAATTTATTTTTATTTGAATGCTTTAAAATCAGCTACATTTTGATGATTGATATAACTAGCTGAAATAATTTAAACAATAGTCGTCTTTTTTTCCGTAAAATTACTTCATGCCGACTTTGTTGATTGTTTACAAATAGTTGGAAGATCCTCACTGGAGGACATCGATTCTATGTTAGTCATAAGTTCTAAGAGCAAGTTGAATAAAAGGAACGAATGCAGAGAAGAAAGAGCATTCGTAATTATTGCTTCAATACAAGCTGCTATTAATTATCGGTTGAAACGTCCAAACTGTTATACTTGGTATAGAATGACCCATGTAATGAATGTATGGTAAAATTTAAGTAAGCACGAGTTAAGTACTTACACTGGTCTATTGACAGGACACTGTCCAACAAAACAGCATCTCAAAAGGATAAACATCATTCAAAACGACGACTGTCGGTTCTGCGGGTTCGAAAAAGAAACTGCAGAGCATCTCTTATGCAACTGCTGCGCCCTCTTAAATAGGAGAGAGCGTGTTCTTGGGGCAAAGTTAATAAGCGCACAAGACATATGGTTGCATATCAGCCCTAAGAAGGTTATATCATACATCGGGTATGATATCCGATTGGGATAAAATGCTTAGTCAGCAATCAACTGTCACTTCAACCCATAGTGCAGGTGAGCCTGATAGCATACAGTAACGCGGGGTAATTACCACAATAGATCAACTACTGGTCGCAGTGGGCTCTCCCCTACAAGGGAAAAAAAATGGTAAAATTTCATGATCCAATTGTGAAAACCTACCTTAAACATTTTGTAAATCAGTCCAAAAACCTGATCTGTGTAAAATTTCAGCTCAGTTGAAATTATCTAGGGGTGCCTCAAACAGCTCAAAATTTCGACTTTTGACCCTTAAAATTAACCAAAGGGAGAACCAGAGGAAATCGGAAAAATGGTTCAATTTATTTTTCTACCAAATGACTTTAAAACGCATGAAACGTCGAGATTTGGTGATATTTCGAAAAAAGTTTTTTGGTCAAAATTCGACTTTCATAGTCTGGAACCTGCCGGAAAACTGCCGGAGAAATGAAAAAAATAGCGTTCACTAAAACAACATTCGATTGTGGTTATATAATTTTTCCATAATCATATAGAACAAGATAACATATGATCACAACAGATAAGTCTTTTTAAATAATACAAAACATACTAAACAAGTTTGAACAAAATTTAACTTCATTCAAATAAGACAAAACAACATAAAAAGATAAAACAAGGCTCAACATTTCAAAGTCCCCTTTCGATTTGGGCAACACTCTCGAACACATTGCGTTGCCAAAATCGACCCTTGTCAAAATTGAGTTTTTTTTTTATTTTTCATTAGTGTTCCTTATTATTTTTTATCGTGTTTTGAACACACTAAGCATTTGATTTGTTCATTTTGCTTTTTATATTTTTTTCATATTTGTAATTTTTATCATTTTATTTGTTATTTGAATTATTTATGGTAATTCTCAATATTTTGTTTGTTTTTTTTTTCAATTTCGTGAAATATTTTTATGCTTTGTTATCTTTGAGATCTTATTGCAGATTTAATTATTTTTGTATTTATTGTTTTGTTCTATCAACTTTATCCGTGGTCCAAACAGCCAGTTTATATCTAAATTCCGAAAAAAGCAACCGCACATACCAGTTTTAACTTTTCTATAACTGGTATAAGGATTGGCCTAAAGTTTATAATATTTCTACTCAACTTGACTCAGTTCTAAACAATTTGACAGTTCAAAGAATACATGTGGAGTGGCCAGTTCTTCACTGGATTAGATCTAATTTTATTGGTCCAATTCTCGTTTAAATTAGACCCTAGAATAGACCACGGATACAGACGCTTTTAGAGCAAGTTCACTCGTGATTGGAAAATGTGATAGAAACTTTGGCATTTGTAGCACATTTTGAAAATTTTACCATGCAAATATGTTTTCAAGATCTTTGGACGTTGTATTCTTTTACATTACTGTTCCTATTTCAGCCATATATGATAGAAATTGAGCTATTTTTGCATCACAGCATGCAAATAGAACACGTGTTGTAAAAAAAATGGAGGCCGCAGATCTTGAAAACGGTTTTGCATAGTAAAGTTTTCAAAATGTCCTACAAGTGTCAAACTTTCTATCACTTTTTCTCAACACGAGTGAACTTGCTCTTATTTTCGATAAAGGAGTTGGAAATCCAAACTTTTAAATATTGGCGAACAAACGTTTTATTTGCAGAATCAAAGCAATCGATAAATTCCAACCCAATGCTTTGCTATGCTTTGCTATGCAATGCTATTCGAAGCAATCGATAGCTTGCTTTGAATTCAATGACAGTATATGAAAAGTTCAGACCCAAGGTGGGTATATATTCAGGAGGTGTTCCCGAATAACGAATTCCCGATTCAACCATTTTGGCTATGTAGGCTATGCAACTATGCGGAACTCATGAAGTTTGTTTACCAATAAACCACAGAAATGCGGAGCAAAAAATAAACAAACTCATTGAGAGCCCCGCTCACTCCTCGCCTACTTACTGTGAAAGTCGGAGAACCTAGTGTATCTAAGAACCTTGTTCAGACCCACTATTTCGATAGCAACTTACTATTGTCATCAATGAGCGTTTTCGATTGATTAATCTGTAACGTTTCGTCCTCTAAATTATCAGAGACAGGTAACATACACGTCCGAATGCTTGGCAGTTGTGCCGTTATCCATTTTAGGTACAGTTCTTTAAATAACAAAATATTTCTTTAATTTTTTTTTTAAT
The DNA here is from genome assembly GCF_029784155.1 of Uranotaenia lowii. Classification (NCBI taxonomy): domain Eukaryota; kingdom Metazoa; phylum Arthropoda; class Insecta; order Diptera; family Culicidae; genus Uranotaenia; species Uranotaenia lowii. Next base: position 333,508,273 of record NC_073693.1, read on the forward strand.
TTTTTTAACTTTTTTTTGTTAAATTGTCAACCGGTTCGCTTTTATATATTTTCCTTTCCAAGTTTTCCAAAAAATTTTCACCATCACTCATCCCACCCTGAATCGCCATAAGTTTCAGTCTCTCTAAATTCCGCAGGGAAATTACCCCACCTGTTGGAAGAAGATGAGAAAGCGTTCGAGTGGCTGAGCAGTTCCGGTGCCGGTGGCCATCCGCGGTTGTACGCGACGGCTGCCCTGGCCGAACAGCAACACGGAGGACTGGGTGTTGGAGGGGGAGGAACGGCTGCCACGGTTGGGTATCCGGATACGAGGACATTTTACGCGACTCTTCGAGACGGAAGCTGCATGCAACAGAACGTATTCCCATCGGCACTGGCGCCCGCTGGCGATAATCAGAACTACATCCCGGTACACAGCGGCATAATTCCGACGCCGATCATCGGGGGATATGGATCCGACGGGCACAAGGTGAGTACTTCCGGTGTGGGAGTTTGGCTCTCTCTTCCGGAGTAAAGCTTGACTGTGTTGTTGGCCCAAAGTTAACAGACAGCCAAAGCGATTGACTTTGCATTCTCTTAACGACCGGGGTTGTTTGTTTTCCTTCCAATCTCGGTGGGGTTCCAATCTTTGGCTTGGCTTGGCTTGGAACAGCACGACCTGACGTACGCGGATTTGACGAGCTTGTCCGGGGGCCATCAGATGGGCCAGAAGCAGATGTACGTGAGTGCCACCCTGGGCCGACCGAGGCAGTCCGATATCAAACGAAGTGAGCCGACGATCTATGCACAGGTACGTTTTGAGATAAAGGTCTTAGTAAGTGTCTCCCTTTTTCATTACCGGATCAATTGAAAAAAAAAAACAGCTCTAAAAAATACAATACGTTCGACAAATCATTCCTAGGAAAGAAATCTTTCTTGAAACTGAACTTTTGTTACAAAAGCTAAGGGAAAAGTGATGGATTCCATGAAAAATGGAAACCTTTATTTAAAACGTTTTTTTTTTACCGCCGACCCTTTCTAGCGTTTCCCCCCATAAGGTAAATGTGCTACTTATTGCGATAGTTCAAAGGAATTGAAGAAAAATGACAAAAATGACAAAAATGACAAAAATGACAAAAATGACAAAAATGACAAAAATGACAAAAATGACAAAAATGACAAAAATGACAAAAATGACAAAAATGACAAAAATGACAAAAATGACAAAAATGACAAAAATGACAAAAATGACAAAAATGACAAAAATGACAAAAATGACAAAAATGACAAAAATGACAAAAATGACAAAAATAACAAAAATGACGATTTTGACAAAAATAACAAAAATGACGATTTTATCAAATTTGACAAATAATTCTTTTTCTTGATTTAATTTCTTGAAAGCAAGTTAAAATAACTTCGAATTTGTGTCAATTTACTGCATCACGAAAGGTAGCAAGGGTGTGTTTAAAAATATTTTCAATTCGCATGAAAGCATTTGAACATTTTGAAGACATATATCTAACGTATAACAAAAACTTCCCGTATATCTATACAATAATCTGAATTTTTGATTAATTGGGGTATAAAAAATAGAAGTTTTTCCAAGGCTTTCTTCAATAAACTTATTCTATACTTAAATCAAATCAACGACTCTTGAGCAAGTTCAAAGTTAAAAATTAAAGAAATCCAATATTTTCCGGAAAAATGCCTGGATTTGTTCGACAAGGCAAGGCATGTAAAGAAAAAAAAATCTGGAATTCTTACTGCAATGGACAAAAAGTATAAACAATGTTTATCTCATTGACAAATGTGATTGATTGGAAGCCTGTTAGAAGATTATGTTTTTAAGAAAAAAAGAATTTAAAAACTAAGGCAATCAAATTATAATAATTAAATAGTAGGACTGGTCAAATAAGGGTTACTTTTTTAAAAAACTTGTTTTTTCGAAAATTAAAAAAAAAACGAATAATTTTAGAAGATCTACCTATTATTAAATTATTTCAAATTGATGATCTTCGTTATTCAATTCTGATTTTTTGTTGTTTTCTTAAAAAATTTTTTTTTGGGAGCTTTTAAATCTAAATCTATGTATATTCTTTACAATAAGTACTTCAGATTATTTTCTTCTTTGCAGGCTTTGCCTTGCCGTACACATTTATGCATTTTTATCCCAAATTTGGGCATTTTTTTTTAATTTTACATATAAAAATCCAGGCAATATGCGGGCAAACATAGTTATTTCCCCTAAACAGCGAAAGAAGGAATGGAAAATTAACACATGAGAAATGATTTATTTTCAACTTATTTCAAACTGTTTTTTTTTCAATAAAATTCTTCCTTCAAATTTTGAAACTAATTTTAAAATTCAAATGATAACTCAAAGGAATTTCTATTAAATGTCAATTTCGAATGATTTATTTGGAAATTTTGACGTCCTAAAATCGAATTTTCTGTCAGATTTTGTCTATTGCCGCTAGTTTTGGTCATTTGACGTTTGAGTAAAAAAATGAATCAGATTTCGATGAAGTAATGATTGATTACAAGTGAACCAACAAACTTACAAGAACATCATGATTCTGAATTTGTTTTTTATCCTCCATTCCTTCAAACAATAATTTTTTGCCCAGATATTTCAATTTCAGAGATACAGTGATCGTAAAAACTTGAGTTTAACAATTTTTAGAAATTTGAATAGATGTCATTAAAAATATCACTGACATTTCCACAAATTTGTTGCTTTAGAAAAAATATCTTTAGTTAAATTTGGTTTAAGATTCTCTTGAAAATTTTTGCTACATTACAGAATGGGAGAAGATTATCGAAAAAAATGTATAATAAGGTTCCAGATTGCCTGGTTTTTTCTGGGCTTACTCTGTTTATCACAGAAAAAAAGAATTGGCTTATTCAGCCCGGTTTCCCGGATTTTGCCCGGCTTTTTTCATTATATTAGAAAAATCCAAACCCAAAATTCAAATTTTGTTCATGAGCTTTATTACATTTGCGTCAGAAAAAAATGGTTTTAATTTTTTGTAGCGAAATTAATTTGCATACTTTTTTAAGGAATGGTAAGATATGATTTTAACCCCGTTGATGCAAGGTTGCCGAAAAAAAAATCTGTGATTTGAAGAAAAAAAACTTCTGGCTTTCTCTGATTTTACCCAAAAATTCTTCGACGGCTTTCTGAGATGCTTTTTTCATTATTTTTTTTCATTATTTATATCAAATTGTGTCTTTTAACATTATACTCAATGAAAATCGAATGAAATTACCAATTTTATCATATTTTCCTACATAAAAATTACTATCCAAAATTTATATTGACACAAATTATTAAATTTTGGAAAAAAAACGATACAAAAATTAAAAAATCTGAGAAATCTGTGAATATTTCTAAAATTCTGTGTTCTGTGGAATAGATCCTGTGAACAACATTGGCTCAGAATTTTCAATAATTATAGATTTTTCTGTGATTTCGGCAACATTGCGCTGATGTGTTTTTCATGTGTTCATTTTTAACCATTTCTTTCGCTTTTAAGGAAAATACCTGGATATACTCAGAGATTTATTCAAAAACCTCGCAAAATTCGGGCATTAGGTTTTTAATTTTTAAACAAAAAAAAACCTAACAATACCCAGGCAAATTTAGAAATTAAAAAAAAAAAACGAATAAAAGCTTAAAAATGAACACATGAAATTTTTTTTTAACTTATTTTAAACTTAATGCAAAATCTGATGATGAAAAAGATAAGTGTTTTCAAAAATCAGATTAAGTTAATTTAAATAAGAACGATTTACGAATTCATAATTTTTTTTAGAAAATTCAATTGATAACGCAAGGAAACAGCATTCACCTTTAGTTTTGGTTATTTGGCGTTCATAAGATAAAAAACGGATCAGATTTCGATGAAAACCAACGAACCCACAAGAACGACATGATTCTTAACTTGATTACTACCTTATTTCTTCATACAATAACATTTTTCCCAGATAATCAAATTTCAGAGATACAGTTATCTTGCAAACTAAAACTTTACAATTTTTAGAAATTTGAAAAAATGCCATTACAAATATTTTTAACATTTCTTCAAATTTTTGCTTATGAAAAAAAAAAACATTTCAGGTTCAATTTGGTTTAAAATTCATATAAAATTTTTAAAAATTTCTGCATATTTCAGAGTAAGCAAAGCTAATTAAAAAAAGGTTCTATAACTTTTGGGAGAAATCAAAATGACAGTTTTTTGAAAATCATCAGGCCACCCAAAGTAATCATGATTTGCTTTTTAATTTTTGGAAACTTTGAATAATGTGAATTTTGGGGATTTATTTCATTTATCAAACTCAATTGAATGTGGAGTTGAGCATTTAGAAGAACAAGAATAATTGGAATGTGAAGAATATTTTATATCATCGTTGGCCCGAGGCCATTTTTCTTAGGCAGAGTTCAAGGAATCAGGTTTTTTTTTCTTATTCCATCCTAAATTATGCATAATATTTTTTAAACATACAAAGGAACTGGAAAAGAATTCAGTATGCGTAGAATGTAGTTTCTGTTATTTTCAAGCAATAATTTTTAATTCAACTTTGCGTAGTAATTTATGAACAAATTAAAAATGGAAATTCTGAATGAACTTGAATCAAGCTCTATGTATAACAGTTCAAAAGTGAAAGTCAGAACCCAAAATTAGAGATAATTCTAAATCACATTTCAGTTTCTGAAACTAAAACCATAATTTAAATTACAGTAAGAACCAAAGCAGAAATTGCTTAATTTATGATTCATCATCAAAATATTTGTTTTAGTTGCATATCTTTAAATTTCAATGAAAACTTTTCATGTTATATTTTCAAAATTTGAAAAATGTTATACAGATTAAAATGTTTTATTAAGATTAAAAAAATGCTATTATAAATGGATTTCAAAAAGCTTTTTTTTAGTCAAGTGAAATTTTTCAAGTTAACCAAGGAAACAGGTGTAGCGGTCGCACCTTTTAAATTTTAAATTCTTTCGAACCGTGTAGAATGCACCGGTTCTGCCAGTTGTATGCAAGTTGCATTTTTCCATCCGATGCCTTTATCGACCCTTGTGTCGAAGGTTGAATGCTAAAGCTTTTCCTTTCAAGGTGGAATCCATAAAGTTTTGCGAAGGGGTTGGGAAAGTAATAGAAAGGCCCGAATCACGATTGATAAACGAGCGACGAAATTAAATCGCCAAAATCCCGAAGAAATTGTAAAGGTTACTCGGGATTAACGTATTTCCGCCTAAGGTCAACGCCCGAGATCGTTTTCCCTGGTCTGAGGGTACATACTACAATCACTTCGATCTGGTTAGTGAACGCGAATGGAAGTCGCTTTGATCGCGATACGTTTTTTCTTCCTTTGATTCAAAGGTATCAAATAGTGATGTGGTTTTGAAAATTAAAGATTAACTTACTTTAAATTTGTTTAGCCCCGCATCTAGGCTAAACTAGCGAGATAGGGCCGAAATTGTGCGTGAAAAAACATAGTTAATACTAGGTAAAGTCGTGCATTAAAACCCGTGCTCGTGCATGTGCTAATTTTGTGCCTTGTAGGCAACAGATTTCGCCCTACAGCGTCTTCCGACAACGTGCGCCCATAACCAGACTTATCATCTCGGCCGAGAACCGCAACGAAGCCAACCGTCACCAGCCTCGTTGCTAGGTCCCAAGCACATCGCATCGTATTCTCGGCCAGCACGCCACGTGCCACCGTTACTACCAAATCCGGTTTTCGACATTCGTCGGAATCACCTGGTTCCTGTTCGGCCACCTCATCAAGAAAAGCTGATCAGGTGCGCAGCATCAGCCGAAACTGATATCGATAGAGCCGTCAGTGGTATCAGTCCAGCAGAGATCGAGATCGACGACGTCATCAGCTCCCGACAAGCGGTTGAGCGTGAGAGCAACAAGCTACGGCAGAAGGTTTGAGTCCAACCCACACTGATTCGGTGAGTCGTTTACATAATTCTCTGCCATCTATCTCATTCTCCATATAGAGCGCCGTCCACGGCCAACGACAGATTTGGCCAAAATCGGATTTTAGCGGCGAATTTCATCTTTGCGCAAATCGTATGTTTAAATAAAATTTCACGAAATTTTATGTTCACCCCTACAACATAATTTCGTCGAAGTTGTGGCGGAATTTATTGGAATCCGTCCGACCTTTAAAACTTAGCTGTACAGCAATCGGCCGCACCTTCTGAACGCGGTCGACGGCCCAAGCACTGCACGGTTTAGATTTGTATATGTAAATAGTTAGCAATACAATCGCACGCACTGGTAGGAGCTAGAGTAGGAATGTATCTGTATATAGTAGCATTAGTCTTATAAGAAACGAAATGGATATCCAACGAAGAATGAAATGAATTGTACGCCAGAAAAATTATGTTTGCTTTTATGAATTCCTCTTTATCATGCATCTAGCATTATTCCCTCCATAAAACTTCATAATCGGAATAATATATACAATGTTATTGAATCCTACCAAAGTATTTTAATTCGAGATTTTAGAAAGCACATCACTACGCGCAACGCTTAGAGATTCCCACATGTTCACTTTGAATTTAGCCTCTTCCACGACCGTTCGCCATCTGGTGGTGAGGGGATTGTAGTCCAGTGATGCGAAATGCAGGAATGAGCGATCTCGTACCGAGGAATTTTTATGTTTCTTTTAGGTTTTGATAATTTTTTTGAGTGTGACCGAGAAATTCTCGAGTTTTTCGATTGCGGATTTGGTGGAGCCACTAGTTCGATCCTTTATCCGATCGGATAATTCTATGGACTCGCCTTGAAGGGAGTCTCAGCCGGGCATTTCGACCTTGGTGTGCTGTCCCTATTCTAGGGTGGCGCATAAGCAGCACGCTAGTATCGGATCGAACAGTGCTGGCTACAAATTGTGGCGCCCAACGTGGGGCTTAACTTAGCTGTACAGCAATCGGCCGCACCTTCTGAACGCGGTCGACGGCCCAAGCACTGCACGGTTTAGATTCAATTTGTAGCCAGCACTGTTCGATCCGATACTAGCGTGCTGCTTATGCGCCACCCTAGAATAGGGACAGCACACCAAGGTCGAAATGCCCGGCTGAGACTCCCTTCAAGGCGAGTCCATAGAATTATCCGATCGGATAAAGGATCGAACTAGTGGCTCCACCGAATCCGCAATCGAAAACTTGAGAATTTCTCGGTCACACTCAAAAAAATTATCAAAACCTAAAAGAAACATAAAAATTCCTCGGTACGAGATCGCTCATTCCTGCATTTCGCATCACTGGACTACAATCCCCTCACCACCAGATGGCGAACGGTCGTGGAAGAGGCTAAATTCAAAGTGAACATGTGGGAATCTCTAAGCGTTGCGCGTAGTGATGTGCTTTCTAAAATCTCGAATTAAAATACTTTGGTAGGATTCAATAACATTGTATATATTATTCCGATTATGAAGTTTTATGGAGGGAATAATGCTAGATGCATGATAAAGAGGAATTCATAAAGGCAAACATAATTTTTCTGGCGTACAATTCATTTCATTCTTCGTTGGATATCCATTTCGTTTCTTATAAGACTAATGCTACTATATACAGATACATTCCTACTCTAGCTCCTACCAGTGCGTGCGATTGTATTGCTAACTATTTACATATACAAATCTAAACCGTGCAGTGCTTGGGCCGTCGACCGCGTTCAGAAGGTGCGGCCGATTGCTGTACAGCTAAGTTTTAAAGGTCGGACGGATTCCAATAAATTCCGCAACAACTTCGACGAAATTATGTTGTAGGGGTGAACATAAAATTTCGTGAAATTTTATTTAAACATACGATTTGCGCAAAGATGAAATTCGCCGCTAAAATCCGATTTTGGCCAAATCTGTCGTTGGCCGTGGACGGCGCTCTATATGGAGAATGAGATAGATGGCAGAGAATTATGTAAACGACTCACCGAATCAGTGTGGGTTGGACTCAAACCTTCTGCCGTAGCTTGTTGCTCTCACGCTCAACCGCTTGTCGGGAGCTGATGACGTCGTCGATCTCGATCTCTGCTGGACTGATACCACTGACGGCTCTATCGATATCAGTTTCGGCTGATGCTGCGCTCCTGATCAGCTTGGCTTGATGAGGTGGCCGAACAGGAACCAGGTGATTCCGACGAATGTCGAAAACCGGATTTGGTAGTAACGGTGGCACGTGGCGTGCTGGCCGAGAATACGATGCGATGTGCTTGGGACCTAGCAACGAGGCTGGTGACGGTTGGCTTCGTTGCGGTTCTCGGCCGAGATGATAAGTCTGGTTATGGGCGCACGTTGTCGGAAGACGCTGTAGGGCGAAATCTGTTGCCTACAAGGCACAAAATTAGCACATGCACGAGCACGGGTTTTAATGCACGACTTTACCTAGTATTAACTATGTTTTTTCACGCACAATTTCGGCCCTATCTCGCTAGTTTAGCCTAGATGCGGGGCTAAACAAATTTAAAGTAAGTTAATCTTTAATTTTCAAAACCACATCACTATTTGATACCTTTGAATCAAAGGAAGAAAAAACGTATCGCGATCAAAGCGACTTCCATTCGCGTTCACTAACCAGATCGAAGTGATTGTAGTATGTACCCTCAGACCAGGGAAAACGATCTCGGGCGTTGACCTTAGGCGGAAATACGTTAATCCCGAGTAACCTTTACAATTTCTTCGGGATTTTGGCGATTTAATTTCGTCGCTCGTTTATCAATCGTGATTCGGGCCTTTCTATTACTTTCCCAACCCCTTCGCAAAACTTTATGGATTCCACCTTGAAAGGAAAAGCTTTAGCATTCAACCTTCGACACAAGGGTCGATAAAGGCATCGGATGGAAAAATGCAACTTGCATACAACTGGCAGAACCGGTGCATTCTACACGGTTCGAAAGAATTTAAAATTTAAAAGGTGCGACCGCTACACAGGTTACTCAAATTGGGAGTAATTTTCTGAGCTAGCTTTATCTGAATTGTTTTTTTTTTGTTGAGAGTTTGAAATATGATTTAGACAGTTTCTTCTTGAAATTTTGTTGTTATTTACACTGTATTCTCCGGATTTTCTGTTGAAAAATTCTTATCAATTTACCAGATTCCAGGTATTTGAATAAAAAGTTTGCCCTGATTTTCTCAGCCTACATGAATGCAAGAAAAAATCTGCAGTGCTTTAATTAGGGAGCCCACAAGCCTATATTAGATTAAAAATATCCTAGAAATTATTTCAACCGAGCCCCCTTAGCTGTTGAATTTTCCATTTTAATTCCGATTATCTGGTATCGATTTCAAATTTATTTTTTCCTTGGCGGCCGTGGCCCCCGTTAATGTGGCCTTGAAAACAAGTTAAGGTTTTTCGAATGCCAAGATTTGTCTTTCAATTCAAAAAGTATGTGAAATTGCAAATCAAAATCTTGTATATATATAAAAAGCAATTTCTGTATGTTTGTTTGTTTGTTTGTTTGTTTGTTTGTTTGTTTGTTTGTTTGTTTGTTTGTTTGTTTGTTTGTCCTCTATAGACTCAGCCGTCTTAAGAGCTAGAGGTCTGAAATTTGGCATGGATGCTCATTAGGCTCAGGAAGGATGAAAAATGTTTTCAGTTTTTCGGATGACCCCTTCTGAAGGGGGTCGTCCATACAAGACAAATATTGTTTTCGCAATATTGAAGTTACTTTTCGTCGGATCGTGTTTAAAATTTGCACATGAATGTTTTGAGAGTTGGACAATTGATTTCAGATGTCAAGGTGTGTGTAAGGGGTCAGCCAAAGGGGTCGTCCATATTAACTGTTCGCTGTTTTTGCGAAATTGACGTTATTATGCATCGTATTCAGCTGAAAATTGGTACACGATAGTTTTGAGTGACGTGCAATCGATTTTATGTATCAAATTCAATGTAAGGGGCCGTCAAAAGGGGTCATCCATATCAACATTTCAATATTTTAGTGATATTGACGTTTTTATACATCGGATTGGAATGAAAATTTGCACATAGGAGTTATTAGGGACAAACAATTGATTTCACTTATCAAAATTAAAAACAGGGGTCGGCCAAGGGGGTCGTCCATATTAACTATTCACTGTTAATGCGATATTGTCGTTATTATACATTGGATTCAGATGAAAATTGGTACACGAGAGTTTTGAGGGACGAGCAATGGATTTCACGAATTAAATTCAGTGTAAGGAGCCGGCAAAGGGGGTCGTCCATATTAACCTTTCAATATTTTTGCAATATCGTCGTTATTTGAAATCGGATTGTAATGAAAATTTGCACACGGTAGTTTTCGGGGACGGGCAATCGATTTCAGATGTCAAATGTTTTGCTAGGGGTCGACGAAAGGGGTCGTTCATATTAATTACATTTTCACTGTTTTTAGCAATATTGACGTTATTATGCAATGGATTGCTTTGAAAATTTGCAAACGGAGTTTTGAGGGAAAAGCAATCAATTTCAGATATCAAAGACTGTATAAAAGGCCACCGAAAGGGGTTTAACTTTTTGGCACGGTCAGATGTTACCTTATTTCAAATTTAGTAGCAGACGACAGAAAAAATAATCGTCCAATATTTGTGCAATTATTACTTAACAATGAATTCCGAAGTGCATCTGAAAAATTTCGGCAATTGACTTTCATACGAACATGACATATTCCAAGTTCAAAGCGAAACGGAGTTCGTACGGGATCAGCTAGTCTAAAATAAAAATGACGTTCGATCAGGAAACGTTATATAATGTCGAAAACTGAAATGTGTTAGGCTTAGAGTGATATGTGTAAGCATTTTAGAGTTTTTTTTTGCATTTATCCAAGCCGGACTATTCCGGGTGAAATTTTTTGAAAAACCTAACAGAAATCATGTATTTGATTTAAATTTTCTAAACCTAAAACTGGGCTATATCCCGGAAAATCTGATCAAAACTTAAAAAAATAAATACAGAAACATAAAAGAAAACCATCGACAATTTCAGTTTTTTTTTGTCGAAACCATCATTTTTTATTTCAAGTAATTTCAAATCATTTGGTTTTTTTTAATTATTTTGATGTAAATAACTAAATAAAATAGCTTTTTAACCCAAAAATCAAATCTTAGCATCACTTAATTTAAGTTGCTTAGTTTTGCATGAAAATGCAAAAAAACGGCAGGAACTGTTAATATTTTCCATAAAAACCGGCTTTTAGATCGTTCCAGAGTTGTTTGGTAACTTTCACTACTTTCTATTTTGAAATTTCTTATAAGATCAAGAAGTTTCCCTGTACTGCAACTTAATTTCAATCTTAAACTGGAAATTTCACTCTAAAAAATATCACTATGGACGGGTGTCACTCACGGCCTTAAAAAGCTTACAAAATTCTATGAGTAGGTAAAAAAAAAGGTTGAAATAATAGAACTACAGCTTTACTATTAGTATTTTCAAAAATAAACAATAAGAGGCTTCCAATAAATTTTCAATTTACACAGAAAACAACCGTGAGAAATGTTGCAACCGTCAATCACCTACTAAACCAAACGCTGATAACTGTTTCAGTACCAACTTTGCAAAAAAAACCAACGATCTCTCAATTCCCTAAATTTGGGGTAATGGTTGCGTCATGCTTATATTTTTTTTCCATTCATTACACGGTCAAAAAGGAAGCTCCTGCCGCAACCAAACAACTGCAACCATTTGCCCGAAATTCCCACACAGATCAAACTCTAATCCAATTGATCCGGTAACATTTTGTTGTAGAATTGAAATAAAACTTTCATTTCCATCTACTACATTCTCTCTTTCTTGTTTTCTGTGTTTGTGTATTTTTTTTTTTTTTTTCATTATTTACTGAACTGCCGCTGCTTTGTCGAAATCCCTCACAATGACTGGTTTTATGGAAATCCTTAAACACCAAATCGACAAAAAAAAACCCTGAATGTCCCGTAAAACTTGGCGCTACGGCATTGTGAAATCATCACGCATCGTAAATTGGGAAACGATCGAAACGAAATGGCTGGGGCTCAACAAAATATATTTGCTGTGTTCGGGTGCGGGAAAAAAAAATCAACATCCTTTCCCACGCGGACGGCCATTTTTTTCCCGGGCTCCAAAACGCTAAACCTGGATAATGAAAACACGTGGAACCACTGCATTGTGTGTACCTATTCCATCAAATTGCAAACACAATGTGTGCGGGGGTGGCCAAATTTACAACAACAACAAAAAAAACTCACGGCATCGACGTAAAATCCACCAGATTGATTTGGCACACCATCCGTCGGTCCATTCGACAAATTTGGTCTACACCAACACCCGGGCCGGGATTCCGATTTCGCACCCGGGCCAGTTTCCGGGAAGTGGGATGGGCATGATGACTCCACCCCCCAGCTCGGCCAGCGGAGGACTCACGGAGAGGTTCCCCCCACCCCCGTCGCTCTTTGTCGGCGGTGGAGGAGGTGGGATGGGGCCGCACGGAATGGGGTCCATAGGCCTACCTCCAACGTCGCTTAGTGGTATCAGTGATGCGGTGAGTACAATCTAACTATCTACTTACATACCTACCTGAGTTCCCGTTTGCCTATTGTTTCGAGTTAGTCTCAACAATAAACTCACGCACACGTACGTGTGCGTAAACAAATACATCCTCGACTTGGATGCGTGCATTTGATTGAAAAACCCTCGGAATCTGCTGCCGGCCCAACCCCATCAATAAGGAATCACTTTGTATTATTCATTCATTCGTTCGTTGGGGTTTTGTTTTTGTACCAGAAGATTTTTGGTTCAATTTTGCTAGAGTGTGTTTTGATGACATTAGAAAATAGATGATTCGTTTTGTAAACAAAATGAACGGAATGTAGAAAAGGTCTCCCAATCCATCTGTCCGATTGTCCCTTCAGATTTTATTTTGTTTGTCCTGAAAGAAGTTCTATGGTTATTTTTTAAATCTACTTTGTTTTAACCGAAAAATAAAAAAAGTTCACATTGACGCACAAAGATCTGAGTGCATGTTCAGCAAACAAATGAAACGTCACTTAATTATGTATAATGCTCTTGCTACACACACATACTAGAGGTCTGTTGGGCACACATAATTGATTTTTATATGCGACAAAAGCATAATTCTTCTTAAATTTTGGTTTTTTCCTTCAATAAATGCTCAATTTCTCCAAAAAAATCATAAAGTATGTATATTCCAAATTGTGGTATTTTCATTGCACAATAAATTACGCGTGGTTAACTGACTCAGTCTGTTTATTAGAATAATCAATGTCAATGTATATCAAAGATAAGGTATAGCAGTAGCCCAGATAATGTGCGTAAAGATACAAATACATCATCACATCTCTCCTTCAACATAAGATAACAATATTTCAAATTTCACTAAACAATTCTCAAACCGTTTAGCAGTGTTCGGCATCGCTAACTGAAAAGTTAGCGGCGCTAATTAGATCGCTAACTCGGTCAAAGTTAGCGATCGCTAATTAAAACCGCTAAATGTTGCGTAAAAGTTATCGATCTATAATAAAACGCTAATCGCTAATCAATAGTAGACAGTTTTGAAAAAGATACGCTAAACACAAATTTTGCAGCCTTTTTTAATTATAATATTGACTAGAAAAGTTGTTAAAGGATATCTATAGGGGCAGTTTTCGAACTTATTTCGTAATATTTCTGTCCATATCAGTTGTCCACTTTTAGTTTTTTAAGCGTATTTGGCGGAATGCAAAAGGAAAAACTTTTGAAACATTAAAATTATTCACCTGTTTTTTTTTACATCAGTTAATGCAAATATTCTCTTTAGGTAGATGCTTTGTTTTGTCCGAAATAGTTTTTCATCTTTTTTAACATTAATACTCAAAAGATTTATTAATTTATTGACTTTTTTTGTTCTGGAAATTTCATTTTTTCATAACTTTTTCATCTCTTTTATATTCAAAGAAGGCTTATGATTTAAATTCAAGTGAAGACAATTAAAAAAGATGCTTTTTCCTATGATTTCAGTCAAGATCGAGATCGAATAGCTTCGGAAATCAATCTTTGAGGAAAATTTAAATACCTCATCGGATTCAAAATTTTTAATCTGAACAATGGCGAATTTATGATCTTGGCCAAATTCACACTTCAAAGAGGTAGCGTTCTTCAGTTAGCGGAACTAAAAATTAGCGGAACTTTCTTATCCGCTAGCTGGAGAAAAATTTAGCGAGAAAATAAATTCGCTAACCGAAAGTTAGCGGACTTATTAGCGATTAGCGGATTAGCGGATACGTATCATTTTGGAGGCTATATAGGTACATTAGCAAACATATCCTTGATTTGGATTGTATTAAATTACGATTTGCACGACTTGTCATGCGCATTATTTACGACTACCCTGATTCTTTTTGGAATATACTATAACAATTTACATCATCATATAGATGATTGAGGTTGAAATATACGTCATATTCGTAACAATATGGAAAGTTTGACGACTTATTTGGTCGTTTTTTTGCGACTTGAGTGCAGGGCTCTCATTTTCCGTCAGTTGAATAAAAATAATATTTTTTTTTGTACTTTAACCAATTGGTTTATTCATCGCCAAAAATAATAAAAATAAGATAATTTCAAAGAAATGCGTTTTTTGCTGTCAAATTCAAGTTAATATAGTACAAATTTATTATTTGCCTGATTGCTGATTTTTTCAACGTTCATGAAGTTATTGTTAGTACCTGGACTTGATCCCCTGACTATACGATCTGCAGCTCATGATGGTTCCTCGACACTATCTGGAATATAAAAATTCAAGAGGATTTGCTTCAAAGGCGTTAACCAAAAGCAAATAGTATATTTCTATAACTAAAATCTTTTGAATCGTAGAACACGTCATCGATGATAAAAAAAACAGCATTTTGAAGCCTCCTTAAATACGAGTCTAATCATCGATGTCGTATTATCATAAACGATTTTATTGAACTTACTTGTATTTTTTTAAGATTGCCGATTGCCGAAGATTTACGAAAATCAGACATGCGAATTAATTTGCATATGTATACGATTGCATGCACATTATTACGAATCAATGCAGTTATATACGATTTATAGCATATATGTATCTCCAAGTGGCAAGCAAAGTTGCGAGCTTATTTTCTTTCTGCTAAGATCTAACACCTGGTTGTTACAATAATATAAACCGTATTTCATGTTAAAAAATATCTAATTTTCGAATAATTTTATGCAAAGCACTACAAAATCTGTCAATCATGGCTGATCATCGTCCCAGACAACCATTTGGTGGGTCTTTCGAATTTGCAACACAAATATACGTGCAAATATACGTGTTAACATATCGCATATAATGCAGCAAATCCAGTATATACACTGTATCAAAAAATTTCTTTCACTGTATCAAAAAAATTTTCAGTCAATAAAAATACTACAATTGCATCATTTGCTGCAGAAACTAGTCCTTTTTGAAGATCAGAATTAAAAACGTTTATGAATTAAACCTTGAAAATAATCCAAGGCTGAAAAATGCAAAAAGAATATGCATCGGCCGCACATTGTAGGTACAGATATACGAAAATGAGTTTAAATAACATTCTATACGATATAATCTGTAAAACAAAATACGACTTCTGGTTGTCTGGGATACCTTTAGCTTGACAGTCATCAATACAAATCTGCTTAAGATGGCTTGAGTTTCTTTCGTACAGCTTACCCGTTTCGTCATTCTGTTCCGTCACTCTGGGACCTTGTTTCGCCTTCATCGTCAAGATCTTGCTAACAAAAGGTGGAGTAAGCTTGCTACCCGGAAGAACATTTTTCATGCACACCTTATCTCCAACAACTAACTCCGACCATTTGGCACGCCTACGTCGATCCTCGTTTTCCTTCTCTTTCTGTTTAATTTGTAGGTCATGGTCTCTGAAGTCCGTACTCGGTATTGCAGAACTTAAATCAGCTAAGGCTGGAAGTTTAGTCCGTACGTTTCTGCCATACATCAGTTCGTACGGAGTTTGGCGCTCAACCAAACTGTTTTCTTGAGGCCAATACGGTGTGGTTCTGTTAACTGTTATGCCCTGAATCTTGTAGTTATTGTCAAACTCAGTACTCATAAACTGTCGGCCGTTATCAAGCATCAACGTCTTGGGATATCCCAGTCTGGTAAAAATTTTCTCCAAACGTTCAACTGTTTCTAAACTAAAAGGTAATCACCTGAAGGCAAAGGCCTAAGAAAGTCCACGGCGAATTCTATCCACGGTGCTTCAGGCAATTTCCGACGTTGCAAGGGTTCGAGTTCCGAGAAAATACAGTCTCAAGAGTGTGCAACTCTGCTTAACGCTAGAGATCACCCACCGGGCTATGTTCGGTCGCCGAACGGACGTTGTGACTCACCCGATAGGCTGTTGCGTTGTGACTGGAGGAGATGCTCAAGCCTGCTCGGAGAGGATGTGTCGATACACCCATACATCCGTTCGTGCCCCACACATCTTCCTTCCTCTCAGAAGAAAAAAAAAACAGTTTTAACATATTTGATAAATTAAGATCAAAATATTTATACACGCTCAACATTCAAATTCTTTTTCTATTGGTGTTTAGCAGCTCCAACCAACCGCAGACGATAGATTCGTTCATCTTAAGAAATTGGATATATACATCCATTCAAATGCGGCCAACAATAGTAAGCTGGTGCTGCGACTCTAACTTTTTTTTTTTTTACTGGAATCGACAACCGCTTTCTCCTTCCATTCACATAAAAAAATTCGCAGCATTCAGAGGATTCAATCAAATGTTCTTTCAAATCTTGGATTCTATTAGTACAAGCACGGTACGTATTTCTGTGCATGAGTGTCATAAGCTAACCTGCACCGATACTCACAACAAACAGAAACAAAAAGTCCTTCGAAAAATCCTCAATTTCTTTGAAAAATCTTGAGTAAAAAAAATATACTCACTAATCGAACTAAGGGACATTCCTAAACCATGCGGTGCAACGATTATCTATGTGACAAGTAGTGGTGATATCAAAAGATCATCAAAGTTTCTGTTATCCTGTCAAACACAAGCATACATACATATCATTCTGCTGATGTGGTGTATCTGGCGAGAACTTGTTGCACGAAACCTGCATGAGAAAGGAATCGGACATAAACCCCATCCTTTCCACCACCATCTCTCTCGATGTTCGGTCCTCGCTACGTTTTTCAACAACCGCTACCGAGAGCGTACTGGTTTGCTCTCTACGTTCAATTTATTCAAACAGCATTGCCACATATACATATCTTTGGGAAAGTCAAGCAACATTTTTGCATTCTGAATGTTGCATCACATATGACTAACCAGAAACATCTAAATACATATTTTGCAACAAGCATTTTGTATCAGGCGACTTCGTAGTATGTATAAAAATTCCTTTTATATTTCCGCATCGTTTATTTCTGTCTTTATATAATCAAATATAGAAGTTAGCAACCAAGCCATAGCCGAGGACCCAACATCAACAATTATGTTCCCACCGTTCCAGCATAACACGATACCGAGCGACGTGACAATTTCAACAACATCTCTATTCCCAGCAGATCGGACTTCCCGGAATCCCAGTAATAGTGCGCATTAGATTGAGGTTCTAAACTCTGTAGAGAATAGGAATAAAGTTAGTTCTAGTTTAATCTCCAAGTCGTGCAGTCGAGTTCTCCTTTTTTAAAAAGAATTCCCTGATCCATGAATTCTTAGCTGGCGCAGTCGTCCGGATATTTTTCTAAGTGTTTTAAACCGAGAAAAATTCCGTTGAACCATAAATCGTTTCCGTGAACGTAAATCGCGAAATTAGTTAAGAGTGATAATCGTTTGTTAGGGAAATTAGGAAAACCGAGTGGACATCGGCAGTTTCAACAAGCTAGGACGTAACGTAAGTAATTTTATCTTTAACCTTAATTAACTAACAATTTTGATGACAAAGAGTAAAAAATACTAACAAGTGAGTTTTTGTTTAAATAAGTGATAGTAATAATAAAAAAAAAGAGATGGAACAGTTCCAACAGCAACTTGCGTACCTGAAGCAAGAATTAGCCTCTAAAAATGAGCAAATTCATCAGCTCAAAGTCGAAGCGCAAGGTGCCGCTGAAGCTGTGCAAAACGCACGAGCCGAGTTAGCCCAAATTACGGCAGAGCAACAGGCACGCGAAAATGCCGCTGTTCAAGCAGCAGTTGCGGAAGCCCAAGCAGCAGCCGCCGAGGCAGCAGTCGCAGCCCAGGCAGCAGCTGATCAGGCTGCATCTGAACAAGCAGCAACCGCTAGTAATAACAATCATTTTGGATCAGTAAATCCCGCAGAATCTATCCTCAAAACATTACAAACCCCGCAAATTATTCGAGATTTGCCCTGTTTTGACGGAAACAAAATCAAATTGAATTCCTTCATTCGATCAATCGATAATGTAATGCCAATGATTGACAAAGTGCGTGGTACCCCAATTCATACAGTCTGGATCCAAGCCATTAGGACTAAAATCATAGGTGACGCTGATAATGTTCTCGAACTCTATGGCACGTCCTTGAGTTGGTATGAAATTAAATCCAATTTGATTACCCATTATAGTGACAGCAGGGATGAATGTTCTTTGCTTAGGGATCTGTTCGCAACCAAACAAACATCTGATGTAGAAACATTCTACAGTGATATTTCCTACATCATTTCGTCACTGGTAAACCTCCTTAACATAACAGAGCAAAATGCCCAGGTAAAAACCGCAAAGAATTTGTTATTTCAGCAAATGGGACTCAAAGTCTTTTTATCTAAACTAAAGGAACCTTTAGGACACATAATAAGAGCGCAAACTCCGAGCACCTTAAAGGAAGCCTTGAGAATGTGCATAGAAGAATCCAATTATCATTATGTGAAACCCACAGACAAATCCGATCCACCACCAATCCCGCATAAATCCCCACGAAATTTCCCAACACTTCCAATTCATAGCCCCAAATCTTTTCCAACATTTCCACCCATTCAAAACCGAAACGCTTTTCCACAGCGTCTACACTTTCCTCAAAACCCTCCAAGACAAAATTTTAACTATTTCCAAAACTTTGCACCCAAACCACAACCGTACCAGTTCAAACCATTCCAATTCAAACCAACATCCAATCCATTCAATTTCCAAAAACCTCAAAATACATTCCAATCAACCGGTAACCAATTCGGAAATAAAAACGTTTTTGCTCCAAAGTTTACTTCCCAACCTAAGCCAACACCTATGGACATTGATCCATCGTTGAGATCGCGCGCAATAAATTACATAAACAGGCCGCATTATCAAATAGAAGAATGTGAAGAAATGTACTACCCTCAGCAATTTTACCCTGATTATTGTTACGGCTATCCTACATTGGACGATTATACACAAACAAATCAACAACCACAACAATCTGATCAAATTACCAAACAACCTACAGAAGAAGCCTCACATGCATCAGCCTCAGCCACTACTAACAGTGACGAGATTGAAGATTTAAATTTTCAGACGGTCGCGTTTGCATCGCAACAAACGTAAACAACTTTGTTCCTTACGTTCTAATTGAGACAACCAAAGGCCCTCTCCGATTTTTAATCGACACGGGAGCCAACAAAAATTACATAGATCCAAAACACGTGAATTACGATAATTGCAAAGTTACAACCCCATTAAATGTTCGGAACATCAGTGGAAAACACAAAATAGACAGATATGTGAAATTTAACCCGTTTCCTCAACTTGATCAAATTGAAAAATCTACATTCTATGTATTCAATTTCCATCCGTTTTTTGATGGCTTAATTGGATACGAAACATTAAAAACTTATCAAGCTAACATTTTAACGGAATCAAATGAATTAGAAATTTTCAATACAAGGATTAAGATGTATCGAAAGTATCCAGATATAAAAAATGTTATTTTAAATTCCCATGAAACTAAAATTATTGGTCTTTCTATAGAAACAAATGATGGCGATTTTTATCTTGAAAATGATTTATTTGTGCAGCAGAACGTCATTATTCATTCTGGACTGTACAATGCTAAAGACAACCAAGCTCGTGTAGTAATTACTAATTACTCTGATGAGTGTTGTAAAATAAATTTAGATCAACAACTAGTGATACCTGAAATTAATAATTTTGAAACAAGTACACCTGGTGATAAAAAATCACGATTACCAAAATCTCTTTATGAGCAAATTCGAATATCACATTTGAATAGTGATGAACGAAACAAGCTCTTAAAACTGATTCATCAGCATGAAGATGTTTTCTTCTTGGAAGGCGATAAATTGACCTTCACAAGTGCGATTAAACATAACATCATAACAAAAGATGAGTTGCCGATTCATACGAAATCGTACCGCTACCCCTTTTGTCACCGAGAAGAGGTGCAGCGTCAGATTTCGAAAATGCTCGAGCAAGGCATCATACAACATTCTAGTAGCCCATGGACGTCCCCTGTGTGGATTGTTCCTAAGAAATTGGATGCTTCTGGAATTAAAAAGTGGCGTTTGGTGATCGACTACCGTAAATTGAATGAGAAGACGGTAGACGATCGATATCCAATTCCCAATATCACCGATATTCTGGATAAGCTAGGAAGGTGTATGTATTTTACTACACTGGACTTAGCCTCTGGCTTTCATCAGGTGGAAATTGAGAAAAAAGACATTCCAAAAACCGCATTCAGTGTCGAGAATGGACACTATGAATTTCTTAGAATGCCTTTTGGGTTAAAAAATGCCCCTTCCACTTTCCAACGCGTTATGGACAATGTGCTTAGGGAGCATATTGGTGTCATCTGCTTGGTGTACATGGATGACATCATCATCTTTTCAACCAGTCTAACTGAACACATAGACAACCTAGCAAAAATCTTTGCTACACTTGAAAAATATAATTTGAAAATTCAGTTAGATAAAAGCGAATTCCTTAAAAAGGAAGTTGCGTTTTTAGGGCACATCGTCACCTCCGACGGTGTTAAGCCAAACCCGGATAAAATTCAAATCATCAAAGAGTGGCCATTGCCCTCAAATGAAAAGCAATTACGTGGTTTCCTAGGCATACTAGGATACTACCGTAAATTTATAAGAGATTTCGCCAAGATAGCGAAGCCTCTTACTAACGCTCTAAGGAAAGGCGAGGAAATCAAACATTCAAAAGATTTCGTTGACGCCTTCGAGCGATGCAAAAATATTCTTTCAGGCAGCAACATTCTGCAATACCCCGACTTCACTAAGCAATTTATTCTGACCACAGACGCTTCCAATTTTGCAATTGGCGCTGTGCTCTCTCAAGGGACCATTGGCAACGATAAACCCATCGCTTTTGCTTCAAGGACCCTAAACAAAAGTGAAGAAAAATACTCAGCCATAGAGAAAGAACTACTGGCTGTTGTATGGGCATGCAAATACTTTCGCCCGTATTTGTACGGCCGTAAATTTATTTTGTATACAGATCATAAGCCACTTACATACGGGCTTAATCTGAAAGATACAAACAACCGGCTAGTTCATTGGCGACTTGCTCTAGGCGAATTTGACTATGAAATCCGCTATCGACCTGGTAAACAAAACGTCGTTGCAGATAGTCTGTCGCGAGTAAACCACGAACTTAATGCCAATGAGGAAATATCATCTGACGATGCAACTGTACACTCAGCAGATACTGATGATTCGGAATTTATTCCCTGTACAGAGCGGGCAGTAAACACTTTCAATAACCAAATCGTGTTGAAGATAGGCCCAGATGCACCAGATGACTATGAGGAAATTTTTCCCCGGGTCTACAGAAGGACAATTACCAGACTTGTCTTTGGTGTTCCCGTAATTTTCTCTATGTTTAAAAACCATATGGATCTAAGAAAGACTAATTGTATTTATTGCCCTGAGAAACTATTAGGCCTTATTCAGATAGTTTACAAAAATCATTTCAATAGGGCTAAAGCATTCAAAATTTACATTTCACAAAAAATGTTAATCGACTTACAAACCGCCGAAGAACAAAACACAATAATTGAACAAACACACGAATCATCTCATAGAGGAATTTGGGAGAATAATAAACAAATTTCTAATAGATTCTTTTTCCCAAGAATGAAATTTAGAATTAGACAATTTATAAAACTTTGTGAAGTTTGCAATAAAAATAAATATGACCGCCATCCTTACAAAATTTATTTCGGAACGACACCAAATACTAAAAAGCCGTTCGAAATAATTCATATCGACATCTTTTTGAGTAAACCTTTGATATTTCTAACAGCAATAGATAAATTTTCAAGATTTGGCATAATAATTCCTATCAAATCCAGAACTATTACTGATATAAGAAAAGGGTTACTTAAACTTTTCTCAATATATGGAACACCCGGATTAATCGTTTGTGACAATGAACCCGCTTTACGCTCAGTTGAAATAAGAGGTCTAGCAAATAATATGAATGTCGAGATGCATTTCGTGCCTGCAAACCATAGTGAAAGCAATGGTATGGTCGAAAGATTTCATTCAACACTGGCTGAAATTTTTCGATGCATAAAACCCCAATATGCGGATCTAACTAACAAAGAAATTTTCCGGATAGCTTCTACGCTATACAACAATACGATTCATTCAGCAACTGGACTGAAACCCCGCGAAATCTTTTATGGAATCAAAGATGGGCACGAACGGCCTCTTAACATTAATGAAATGCTAGAGGAACGACACAAATTCTATGACGAGGTAATTTTGGCAAATGAAAAAACACAAAAGAAAAATTTAGACTACCATAACAAGGGTAGAGAAGGGAAACCTCACATAGATATTGATGACATAGTCTTTAAAAAGATTCAAGGAATCAAGCAAAAGACTAAAGAAAAGTATCAACCGACCAAAGCTATTGAAGATAAAGGAAGAGCAATCCTCGATAGGTCTGGACGGGAGATCCATAAAGAAAATATTAAAAGACTATAAACTAATAGATTTTTATTTTCAGGATGGAACTACTCATCATCATCATTATGATTTTCCTGCCCTTATCCTTTCCCAAATTCATACAACTACACGATATAACTAACAACCCAGGAGCACTGACTCTCAGTGCAGGAGAAGGTAGAATTCTGGAAGGATATAACCGACTATTTCATACAGTCGATCTTAAAGAGTTAGGAGCTACCATTGACATTTTGGATCAAGTTATACTCAAAATTAATAGTTCGACAGGAGATTTTTCTCAAATCATTCATATTAGACTTAAGGAAGTTAAAAATGTTTATAAAACCCTTCTCCCGGATGCATACAGAAATAAACGATCAATTGAAACACTAAGCAGTGCTATAAAATTCCTCACAGGTAATTTAGACGCAGATGACTTGCGACAAATCGATTATAATATTGATGCTATTAAACGATCTGAAACCAAATTAATGAGTGAAAACAATAAACAGATCATAATTAACTTAGAGTTTCAAAACTCTCTGAAAAAATTAAGTGATGAAGTTAAAAAACATCAGAATCTTATCCACAAGATCAACACGCAAAAAGGCTATCTAGTAACAGAAAATGCTAAAATTTCGATTCTTTTCCAGTTAGATCTTGTATTGCAAACTTTAAGAACTATAGAAAATGGAATAGCACTTGCCAAACTTAATATTGTTAACCGACAACTTTTATCAATTAATGAATTAAAAATTATTGCAGATCAATTAAAACAGGTAGATGTTAGATTGGATAGTTTAGAAGATGCGTACAATTACCTCTCCGTGACAGCATTCTACCATGGACATCATCTTATCATCAGTATTGACATCCCCAGAGTATCTCCCATCATATACGAGCGAATGATTATCGAACAATTGCCTATTCAGAACAAAACTGTTAACATCGGATACCATACAGTTCTCATTAATGCAAATATTACATTTGCTATACTGACTGAACTCGAACCAATAGCCAAAGTCTATATTTACAAAAGAAATGAACTTTCGAATATTACTAACGATTTGTGCATTGCACCTTTAGTTCGCGGACGAAGTGGAAAATGTCCCTTCAAAGAAACGCCGCCTGCTACAGAATTAAAACTCTTGACTTACGGAACACTAGTAGTCAAAGCCACACTACAAAATGTGGTTATGAGTAGCACTTGCGGTATAAACCATAAAGAACTAAAAGGAAACTATTTGATAATCTTTCACAATTGTTCAGTGATTATTCAAGACAGGCTGTTCGAAAACCTTGAACTAACCTTCAAGCATCCAGTCATTTCACCACTCGAAACATATCAAATAGATGAAACTCACCTGGAGCGATATTACAACACTTCATATTTACATGAAATGCACATCCAAAACCGACAACACCTGGAATCACTAAAATTACAGCATTTCTCATCAACTGCAGCATTCATCATTTTTGTCTCGATAATCATAACTGTTTTAGTCTATCGACAGCGTAACGCGATAACAGCATTCATTAAAGGACGCACGGGCCGTGCTTCTTTAGGGGATGGAGTAGTTAGCAACCAAGCCATAGCCGAGGACCCAACATCAACAATTATGTTCCCACCGTTCCAGCATAACACGATACCGAGCGACGTGACAATTTCAACAACATCTCTATTCCCAGCAGATCGGACTTCCCGGAATCCCAGTAATAGTGCGCATTAGATTGAGGTTCTAAACTCTGTAGAGAATAGGAATAAAGTTAGTTCTAGTTTAATCTCCAAGTCGTGCAGTCGAGTTCTCCTTTTTTAAAAAGAATTCCCTGATCCATGAATTCTTAGCTTAGATATTCAATTTGGCTTGGCCATATTTCAAATTCTATTTGAGTGCGAATCGAAAACGCTTACTGAAGAAGATAGTAAGTTGCTATCGAAATATCGGTATCTGAACTTTCCTTAAACCGTGGTTGAATTGGAGGGAATATTTCGATTGCTTTGACCCAGAAGAATTATTCAACCTAGTACGCTCACAACGCATATGAGAGTCTATTTGAGTGATTATTATATAAAATGAAGAAAATCTGTACCCTTTTTCAAAATCTGTCATCTATACGTACAGAATTTGCTCCGGGATTAAGTCCAAACAACTGCACTTTTCTAGATAAATCTGTACATGTGGCAACTATAGTTCGGATACTGAAAAACAAATCTTCGATGGAACCCGACAACTTTTCTTTTCCTCCTTAAGAAAAACTAATAAGGTCTGTCAACAGTTGGTGGCATTTTAGCTGCATCCCGTTCGCACCCATGCAAACTATAAGCAGCGCTTCCATCCGAATGCAAGTTTTGCCTCGCTCGTTCTCTCACATTTTGAGCGTACATAATTTCATTCACGTACACCATCGCAAAGCACCGTATGACTTTTGATCTCGAGAAATATGCGGCAGGCCTGCCAGACTTTTTTTTCAAGCTCTTATAAACTAATAAATATAATCAATCATCTCAACATGATAAATAAACAACTTGTTGAATACCGTTTATTTAAAACCATCTGCAATCGGTCTTGTTTTTTAAATGGTATTTTTCAATTGAGTTTGTTCCTCAGCAGTTTTTTGAATAACTTCCAATCTTAGGAAAAATCTCAATCAGATAACGGTTTTAACACTTAACCAGGGATTTTTGTTTGGTCAACGTAGTGCTCTATCTCGGTTAATATTTTAGTAAACGTAGGGCTTATAACTTCTCGATTACGTAGCATTGATAAAGATAAATGATTCATGTAGATGTTTTGTCTTTGAAGCTTCGATCGCTCGAGTGTCTCATCGTTTCGGAAATTTATCAACAAAATAGCACTCTCTTCGTATAAAATACAACAAGTCACTTTCCCCTTTTCAGTCTTTCCATGAAAAAGATGCTGTGGCATTCAGTTCAATCTTCCACACGAATCGGGTTAGTTTCTTCAGATTCAGATCGATCAGTTTTTTTTTATTTATCATTTATTTTCTTTCGAAGGCTATCGGTCACAGTTAAGACAGCACATAAATAGTTTACGAGAGTTGTTTAGAAAGAGCTCGCTTAAAACACACAGTTCTTTTTTCATGTGTTCCTGGAAATTGGAACAATTAAGCTGTCTTCTGATTTCAAAACTTTATCACTTTTGCGGCCGCCGTCGGATCTTGCTATTCTCCTAAGCTTTACAAACAATTCGCTTCTTTCATAGCAGCTGACCAACGAACACGCAGTTCTTTAATCTATGCATATCCTCATATTGAAATAATCAGGCTGTATTATCAACTCACCTTTTTTTAACAACAGATATTTTCTTAATACGATGTTATCTCATCTTTGCATTTCTTTCGACTCGTGACTTTTAGGCTTTTCTCACACCTTGAAATTTTATTTTTAACTTCAGCTGTACTTTCAAATTGTAGTATTTTTATGCGGTCCTCCCAACACGCAATTTCAGGCTGTTCTTACAAGTCGCCTTTTTATCAGCTGTTTTCTCATCTTGCTGTCATTTTTATGCGGTCCTCCCAACACGCGGATTTCAGGCTGTCCTCACAACTCGCCTTTTTAAACAACTGTTTCTTCAACTCGATGTCTTTTCATGCGGTCCTCCCAACACGCAATTTAAGGCTGTCCTCACAACTCGCCTTTTTGATTACAGCTGTCCTCCCAACTCGCTGTCTTTCTCTGCGGTCCTCCCAACACGCAATTTTAGGCTGTCCTCACAACTCGCCTTTTTCATTACAGCTGTCCTCCCAACTCGCTGTCTTTTTCTGCGGTCCTCCCAACACGCAATTTAGGCTGTCCTCTCAACACGCCTTCGCATCGTAACAAAATTTTCATTATGACTTTCTTTTCAATATACTTACAACATATCTATAAATCTGGCAACACTGGCCCTTCTCCGCTTCTCTGCACGTGGTTTGCTTTCTGGTGGGTGATCTCTATAATAGGTTCTTTTATTATGGTATCAAACTAGACATTTGCAAAAAAAAATCGCACTACACACTTTTTTCTCCGGAACCGGACACCTAACTTCAAAATAAAGTCCTGTCGGTCGCCAAATGTGCAACTCTGCTTAACGCTAGAGATCACCCACCGGGCTATGTTCGGTCGCCGAACGGACGTTGTGACTCACCCGATAGGCTGTTGCGTTGTGCTGCATACATCCGTTCGTGCCCCACACAAAGAGGTTTCGGTCTCCGTTAGGCTTTTACTGGCATAAGCTACAGATCTTGGTGTACCTTCAAAGAATTGTAATAACACGGCACCTTACCCTACCGGCAAAGCGTCTGCTAATAAACGAGTTATCAATTTTGGGTCAAAGTGTGCCAAACTGTTAGCATTGCCTTTGATGTATGTGATGATGCGATTGAATGTCTGCTGTTCATTGAATTCCCATTTTAATGACACCTTATCCTTCAATAATTCCCTTAAAGGAAACGATATTGTAGCCAAATCTGGTATAAAAGAGCCATCGTAGTTTACGAGGCCCAGGAAACTACGCACTTCCTCACAGTAGGTCGGAGCACGGCAATTACGAATAGCATCTTGTCTTGAGACGGTGACATCCCACTGACATTAATGGTGTACCAAGAAATCAATTTTTTTTTAAACGAACACAAACACATACAGGATCTCAATGAAACTTAATGTTTCCTCGAAGAGATTCCTTTTTCCTAATTCTAAGCGTATCTACATCTTTCGAGGATATAATGGCTAGCATCTTACAGATGCTAAAACCATCAATCCACAGAAAGTGTACAATGTATGCCGTAACCGGGATTCGATCTAATGCCCCCTGGCTTAGAAGACTTGAAGGCTATCCTCTAGGCCACGGGCTGCGGCTAAAGGCACATTTAGTCTGATTCACAAGAATTCCATAGTCCTTGAATTTACTTAAAACACGCTTTATCATGCCCATGTTCAGTTCTTCCGAACACAATAATATATCGATAAAATTTGTACAGCCCTCACAGTCTGATAGGATTTGTTCGATTGTTTTCTGGAATATTTCCGGAGCACATGAAATTCCGAACAAAAGACGCTTGTATTGGAAAAAGCCTTAAATAAATTATAAACAATCATTATCGATTCCTTCAAAATAGTAAACAATCTAGAGAATAATAAATAGTAAATAAAAATAAAAACAACTCACCTTGCTTTGCTTTCTTTGTCCAGCTTCGAGCTGGTGGAACGCATCCTTGATATCAAATCGAGCGAAGAAAATTGCGCCGTTCAGCTTCCAACGGATATCCTCTATTGTAGGCAGTGGATGTGTTTCGCGGATTTCTGCTTTGTTTAGCTGGCGTTTAGACGCTCTTCTACTCGCGTCAACGTAGAAAACGGAAACCTTCTTAATGGCTGCGCAACAGGCTCAATTGATTGATCGATTGGTATATGGATCGTTACTCTAAGGATGCTAGGAAATCGTTGCACGAAATCGACATGGTGGGTTGACTCGTGTTGGCTAGGTAATGCAACCTTTAAGACTCTTAATTTCTTGGCAGTTGTTTTTCCTAACAATGGTTGAGGGCCATTTTTAACAACATAGAAACGCGCAACAGTTTTCAACTGCTTCTCACCGTCCGTGATAACAATCTCTGCATCAAGCATTAATGTTACTGTCAAACAATCTTGCTCGGCGTACGCATTGATTTTTCTATCCGGATGAGAACAGCTTCTAATAAATTTCACACCATTCTGCCACATATAACTCCAAGTTCGATCGTCAATAATGTTTGATTGGACGCCGGAGTCTATCTGCATCTCAATCAACACATTTCCAACCGTAGCTCAAATGAGCTCATCGTTGTCGTTCGTTGCGGAATCCTAGTCGACCAGCTCATAATTCTCACTCACATGTTCAACATCATCAATTGCATGCACCTGCCGGATTATTCGGAATCGTTTAGGCCGTGATTGCCTTGCGTTTGGATGTGCTTGGCCATAACTGCGTCTCCCAAATCGCGTAGTGATATTGTATGAACCGATACCAGAAGCCGAACCACCTGCAGTTCTAGTTCGAGCAAAACAAACTCTACGATAATGGCCCCTTCTTCCGCAATTTGCAGGTCTTGTTCCATGCGGGACATTGCTGATCCATTTTGTGAGATCCAGCACAATATTTACAAACTGATTCAATTTCTTGTAAGTTATCCAGCGATTTCTCTGCTTGTTGCGTGGCCGCTTTTCCGGCAGTTCTACCACTGATTTGATTGCTTGCATGTCGGTTGTTTCGTAAGCATTTATTTAGGCTTTAAATTTTGTTTTGCTAATTCTGATGACCATCTTTAGTCATGATGCATGGCTTCCAACTTGCTGAAATTAGTATTCAATGATTTAATTTTGAAGTTGAAATGGTTGGTTTCAAACTCAAAATTTGTTTGGTTACATTTCTTAATAAAAACCCATTCTAAAGACGAGGTAGTGTTTTTGTATGTCAAGTTTATAGTTCCAATACTAAAGGTTGATTGAATTGCAAATCAAAATTTACAATTAAAAATTAGTTTCAATTCCTGAATTGCATATATTTCATGTCGTAGAATAAATTAAGCCAAAGGTGGTTTAT
This sequence comes from Uranotaenia lowii, assembly GCF_029784155.1. NCBI lineage: Eukaryota > Metazoa > Arthropoda > Insecta > Diptera > Culicidae > Uranotaenia > Uranotaenia lowii. The sequence continues at coordinate 333,537,727 of NC_073693.1, forward strand.
TGGTTATTTCCGCCAGAGGCGAGTAAAATTTCAGACGTTATTGTTAACACCTTTTAAGTTCAAGTAATTTCCATTTACTACGTTGAAAATTTCTCTTTGGGGAGAGGGGTTGAATATCAATCGTAAGAGTGTAATATGAACTTTTTAATGCCATATTTACAAAGCAATAGTCAACTCTCAGTTTTTTTTAAGAAAAAGTTTTCCAAAATTTATTTAATGGGTTCACTTGATCTCTCGAGTCCTCAAAGATGTATTTTTCTTCTGAATGGATGTAGATCATTTATCACTTAACTTATATTGATCCAATAATTTTCTGATTAAAAGAACTCAACAAAGGGCTTTTATCTAGAAATAAGAAAATTGCGCCCATAGGTATGCAATGAATATAGGGCAGTAGGCGAACATTTAGATTTTTTTTGTTGCTTGAAAACTGATATGGCTGAAGCTTGGGGAACCCTGATTAAAGGATCAAGTGTCCTTTAACTTCCAAAATATCTCAATTTTTTAGTCCCATGAAAACGCTTCTAGTTCATATACTGGTTCCTGTATCGATCTAACTTTTGTAGCATATAAACTTGAAATTACAAGCTGACAGGAAAAGTAAAAGACGGTGATCTGCCAATTTTTTCCAATTCCCCGTTTTATTATTTTCCTATTTCGAAAATCTTTCTCTTGAACTCCAAATCTTGAAAATGCAACATACAGAAAATTTTAAGGCGTTTCAATGAATATTTAAGTGATTTAAGTAAGAATTCTCACTTAGTTTTTGAAAATGCTGTTGAAATGGCATTGCTTATGGATTGACTAAGGCTTAAAAAAGCCCTGATTAATTTTTTTTTTATTATTATTGATACAAGACGGAATGCTTGGTTTTGAAAAGATTGAGATGAGTTGTTATAAAAAAAATCTCGAATTTAGATATTCATTTCAATGTTACCTGCGAAAGTTGAAAGTTTTCTAGGATCAGCTTAAAAATGAATTTCTTCAGTTCCACATTATTTTCATCCATCGTTTCAAACTTGTAAATTTAAGAAGATTATTTCAGGGGACATTTTTAATAATTAATTTAGCGTTTTCATTTTGTTTTCAAAGATCTTTTTATTCATAATCTATTTTCTGGTTCGGAACTTTATCTGTTTTTTTTTTCGAAATAAAATTTCAGATCCGACCTAGTGTCTTCTTATTCAAAATCTAACAAAATACGGATTGTTTTTTTTTAATCTTTCATTAAAAAATTGTTTTAAAAATTGAGTGCATGGTTTATTTAAACTTTTTAATCGTTTCAAAAGCTTCTAAATTTCACAGAATCTATGCTTACGCACTGTCTTTCAACAAACTTAAACAAACATTCACAAACATCAACAAACTAAAACAAAATTTGAAAAATTCTAAAAGACTGACACGACACAATTATCAAAGTTAAAAAAAAACCTTGATCATCAATTTAAACTCCTTGTTACCAAACTTCATCTTAAAGATGTCTATAGAGAAGTTTAAAAGCAAAATAGGTCCTTCAATAAAAAAACTTATATTCATTTATTTTTCTCTGAAATAACAAATTCAAAAAACTATTATACAAGTCAAAGGACATTTTTGTCAGTATTTCAAGCAAAGAATTTGAAACTACTGAGATTATCGTAAAAATTGCCTTAGAGAATTTTTTGAGGCTGGGAAATGTTCTTGCGAAATTTGAAACCCCCTCCCCCTCTCTTGAAAAAAGGAGGCTTCCATACAAACTTGGGGTAGAAATAACTTAAAATGAGGGTTTTCGAAGGAAAGTGCTAGAAATCCGAAACTTATAAGAAATGAAATCATTTTTTTTTGGAGTAATCCTGGGAAAACATTTCTTTGACCCGGTTTTGTATTTGCCGAATTCTTTATGAGAGCTGAAACAAAAAAAATGAAATAATTTGTCACAATTAAACCCTTTAATGTTAAATTTTGTTTTCAAACAACGCTTTCTTCAATCCAAATATAACGGAAACATGTAGTGTAGATATTAAAAAAAAATACACACAAACTATTCTGGACTTTAAAAGAAATTGAAAAATGATATTTTCAGATGAAATAAAGAAGAAAATTTGCAAAATCATTTTATTTTTCAAATCGCTGATATTTTTTTCATGTCTTTTAAAATAAATCAGAAATTTCGAATTTTTTTTTTTTTACTTTGAAATATAGTAATATTTATAAAAATCTCTCGATAAAGACTTCAAACCTGTTCAGTTGTGTTATTTGAACTAAAATGATATTATTTCACTGATTCATTTACTGAATTGAAGGCTTGAAGCAGTTTGAATTATAGTCAATAATATATGCTTTCAAGGAATTAAGGTAAACTGGGATATTTGAACTTTACAGAACAGTTTCTAGGGAGATTTTTTTTCTAAGAATCCCAGCATTCAAAAGTCCTATATCTACTCAAACGAGTGTTCCAAGAATTCAAATATCGTTAATCAAACGATCCAAAGGAAATTCGTACCGACTTTTTTTTAATATTACTATCGATTGGGCGCAAAGTTTTGAAAAAAGAAAGAATGAAAAGTGAATGTTATTAGACACAAAAACGTTAAGTTCAAGCATTTATAATAAATGACTAATTTATAATAACAATACCATCTTTAAAAACGAATCGTCTAAAAAAACAATTTTTTGCTAGTGAAAAAATAGCTATATTTCTACGTAATTTTTTTTTTCTGAACTTTTAGTTATCAAAAATTATATAAACAGTTAAGCAGTTTTTTTATTTTCTTAAAAAAACATTTTGAGATAATCAAATAAGGGAGATAATTGAAAGTATTAACTCCGCTACATACTTTGTTCAGAAATATTTACAAGCATTGAGTGGAAATATTTTCTTAACCTCCTTTTTGTTTGTTTGATTCACTAAAACTTTTATGGTGCAAGAATAGAAATAATTAGAAACCATGTACGGACGCAGGATTCCGTTGATAGTACCCACGAAATTGGGTCCCAAACGGCGTCGAAGGATTTGAAATAGCAGGAACAACTTTGGTCATCAACTTGACCAGCGATGGCGGAGCGAAACAAAAGGCCGAGATCGAATCGAATTTTCGGTGGCAAAACACGTCCGTAGCGCGCGAATAGGTTTAGAAAGTGGTTATCATCATTGGCATCCCTGATCAAATCGAGTATGGAATACACGCTATTCACAAGTTAGACGAATTTCTCAGTTGTATAAATGTATAATTTTTATAGTAATTTCAACTTAGAACAACTTGAAGCTCACTCAGAAAGCATTGTTTTGAAATGATACCTTTTTTCACTTTTCAAATTTTGCCCAACTGTGTTCACTTACCAGGAGTTTATCCACATACACATTGAAAATCAGTTTTATTAAATGCAGAGTTTACGATATGGCTTTGACTTTATCTTTCATCGGCAAAATTTTGTAGAAAATATTTGCTTCAACAGCTTTTATTATTTTGCCTACAGAAATCTGACCCATGCATTCATTATTCAGATGAAACTTTTCGGCACAACCAACAATTCGATTCCGAGAACAGTCGAATTTCTAATCAATTTTAATTTCAACTTTTGCTTCTGCCTTTGAGATTTCATCACCAGCAAAACAGAAACCCTCCAGTAGTGCTGGATGTGATTTTTCTAATCCGCACGAACCCCTATAATCCAATTTCCCATCATTCGTCGGCAATTAATCAAACCCATCAGCTCTTCCTCTCTTCCAGCACTCCTACACTTTTCCATCTCCATCGACGGAAGGACGAAACTGATGGTGGTGGTGAATCATGTTTCGTTCTTGCCTGATTGATTTGCACCAATTTACAGCTGTTTTGGGGGGAAAACTCGGAACGGAACGGATTTTACTGAGGGAAAAAACCGTAGGCGTAGGACGACATGGGAGTGGAAGCCAAATGTGGCACCCGGATGATGGTTCTCGAATTTTCGGAGAGCTCACACAGCTCACACTGTTGGTGTTGTAAAACTAGATTCAAAAGACGATTTCATTTCCTAAATGGCTTCCGTTTTCGGTTCGATTCATCTTCCGGCCGAGTCAGACGTGGTGGGATGCTGTTGAGAGGCAAACGGATGATGATTGTAAATTTAATTATGAATCCGAAATTTTTTAAAACCAAATGTATGTGTCTTCTTTTCAAAGTAACAATTTTTCACCCTCTCGTTATTCAAATTTATGAATTTAGAACAACTTTTTTGACTCAATTTAAGACGAATATGGAAAGAAGAACTTCACCCTATTTTTCAATTCCCCAAAACGAGGAAGATATTCCCCGTTAATGGTTGTCATTTTGTGGCCGTGTGTTGCCTTTTGAGGATTTGCCGTTCTGTTTCTTTGCTATTTTCCTTTTTTTCAAGGAAGGGAATCGGAAATCTATCTTCGTTACAACTCCGGATGGTGAATTTGATTGATGGTTGTTTTTTTTAGATTTTCGTCACTTCAGCAGACATAAGTGAAATACGGGGGGATGTTTTGAAAATGGAAATAAACAATGCTCTTTATACGAGATTTAATTTGCATTCAAAATATTTGGTAAACAAAATTTAAACTCACAAACAATGATACATTTTTAATGATTGCTCTTTCAAATTATAATTTTTTGCGGCATGAATGCACAAGTAGGCTCTAAAAATAGTGAACCTTCATGTAAGAGAAGCGACGCGACGTCTAAAACAAAAAATTCCAATCGATACAAATGAATTGTCGAAATCTATTTCAATCGATCCGAACTTTTAGCTTTCTAATTGGAAACTCAACCAAGGAAAGTATTGTGACTGCTGTTGTAAGTCAAAAAAATAACTTTAAAGCTTTTCATTTAAGTTTATGACATGGAGTAAATCACTGCTTTGGTGTATCGTCTTCGTAGTCGGAAAACCATCTGATTGTTAACAAAATTCAAGTCATTTATACCGTTTAACGCGATCCATCGGGTATCAAATTCAATATCGTTGTGTTGAATTCTCTGAGCGTTCACTTTAGAGCTTGAACATTGAGCAAGAAACAGTGCTAAGGTTTTTTTTAGTCCAAGCTTCCTTTAGAGATTTTTAAATTGGCACAAAAATCATACGCAGGATGGTTCCACAGAAGAAATAAAAATGATGTTGAGTTTTCAGAACAAAATATTCAGTTTTCCCATACAAACCTAAAAGTTTAAATATACTCATGAAAACGTTGATTCGAAACTTTGCAAAAATCATGGGCAAGTTGTGAACTAAAACGGAGCTTTTGAGACCCTAAGGTTTGAGAAATTCAAAAATGATCCCAAATCGACTCAGTCTATTGCCCATCATTTAGTCTTAAAAATTCGAAGCTGTGCTTCGGTTCCTTCGAAATCCAATCTTCAAATCTTGAAAGACCACTTCGAAAATCGGATGACATTGAAGTTTTTTCTTAACCACGGTGGTTCCAGTGAACTTGAAATTTGAACAATTTATGGAAACACTTTCAGTTGGACATTGAATAAATAAAAATAATTTTATATTATTGGAAAGCTAAGTAAATATCATATGTCAAGTTAAGGAAGTTTAAAGTCGAAGTGACAGTGCGCGTGCTGTCCATTTCTATTCAATTATAAATGAAACTGTAGTTTTATTGCGGAAACCTTACAGAACTCACTGCCAAGTGGAATTTGAGTGTTCGAAAATTCACAGATAGTTTAGATTTATAAAAAGTTCAAAAAACAGCAACATTTGAAAAGTCACCAATATTTCTGTGTTTCAAACTTTGTAACGGGTTAATAATGCAAAACCTTTTCTCTGTAAGACCAATATCAAAAACACATTGATTTGAGATAAACGACTGTAAATATTCATATAATTATATCCTTAATAGTTTTACCAAAATAAATAAGCATAAAATTAAATTATTTCAATTCGAAAACGAAAACATTTCGACATTCATATTTCAAGTGCCACCCTAGACGAACAATCATCAAAACCATTAGCACGCTATTGAAGGCTTTAGATCAACCAACACACTTCCAACTTTAAACGTGTGGCTTGAGACGCCGTCTTTCGTAGACCACCGACGGCAGACTTTGTTTGCATCAGGTGAATGACCTCCTTCGGGATGCGTTGTGAACCTAAAAGTTTGGGGAAGAAAAAGATTGGTTTCTAATTTCGGATTTGGAAGGGGAAGACAAGGGCTATCCGAGAATTCGCGAGAGAGGATTTAATTGTTTAACTTCGCGATTCGACTAAGTCGGATCGGGTAGTTCCGGTCACGAAGTTAAGCTAATCCAGTAAGCCAGATGACGAAAAGATCTCCCGACCCATTTATTCCCGGTGATTAGCGTAGGCAAGATCGGTGATCTTTCATCGTGAAAATTAGTCAGACTTGGTAATTTCGAACACTTGTGATTTCGTTTTTCAGTGCCTTTAATTAATTATCTCTCTCGAATAGCCTAGACCTAGAAAGCATAGGAAGTGGTATTGAAGTGGCAACAGTTGCTAAGAGGCGTTGTCCACCAAAAGATTCCGCCAAGAATCCACTACAGCCACCCAGGAGAGATCGTCTTACGCCGAGCCACGTCGTTAAGAGCATCGACAGATTCCCTGAACGTTACACCGGCTAGCAGACACCAACATCCTAGCCAAACAGTGGTAAGCCTTCAGAACCACCGCGCCGCGGTTTTCTCGCGATTACGAGAACCGCGGTCATCATCTTTTCCATCGTCGTTGCCAACCAACAGCAGACCGCGACGGCTAGCTAGAGAACATCTTCTCTAGCTGCGCCGCAATCCGCCGATCAAAAAGTTTCGCCGAATCACCGCAGCAGAGCTACCACCACATGACCGCCAACTAGAGTGGTAGGCCAGGAGCGCCGCAGTAGTTCGCCGCAGAACAACAAAAATGGTGAGGTAATGGCTGCCCAAAACTCCACAATAAATTAACCGGAAACGTGAGTACTCCCATATTAAGAACATGTTCTTATAGCGATCGTTTTTAAACCGCTTTTTCTTCGGCCCGCAACATTTGCAAAATTTATGTTGCGCGAGCGCGAGCATTTGGTCGACATCTTCAAATCGGCGGACCATTAATGATTCGGACCGGCGAGCCGCGAAAAGTAGCCCTATTTTGAAAAGTTGTCATTTGTTCCACATGAAACAATAACGGATGGAAACGAACATCGGACGCATCTTTGACGTACAAAACATCTAACCACTCCACCACGAACACCACCAGTAAAAGTTTGAGAGAGAAGGAAAAGCTTAGGCCTAAATAACACACTACAAATGTAAATAAACACAACAGAATAAAATGGAATGTTTTCGCAAAAATGTAAGTCGGCTCCGATAAGTCTCGAAGGAGACGAGAATTTGAGAATGTACAATTAATTAAGGTATTGGGAAAGGGGGTTACAAGTTGTTCCTGTTTGTTCGCGTAATTTCAAGTTCACTTCATTTACTGCGGAGGCTGGCCGCGAATCCAGTCACGATCATTCCTTCACTAAACCGGGGTAGAGTCTTGTACGACGGCTTAGACCCTGGTAGTTTTTCTTTGGGCCGAACAACAGCTAACTCCCCTTTCCACGAATTTCTGCAGGGTTTCGTCTCGTCTTCGGGGCGGCCTCAAAAGGGCCGAAGTACGAATCCCTTTTTGGAGACCCTTCCGCTTCTTTCCCAAAATAGGGAATCAACAGGAACTCGCGACCGAGTCTCATTAGCTGGGCAAACTAAGACAGGGTAGGTGGTCTTCCATCCGGAAGTGGCGCTTAAGCCACCCACTTAAAAACGGAAGTGTGTCGGGCCTCTCGTTATATTTGGCGCCCAACAATACAAGGCATTTTTTAGAATCAATTCGACAGTTTTTTTGCAAAAGTCTTCAATTCTGATTTTGAGATTTAAAGGAAAAATTAAAGGTTTAGTCCCTAGAACAGTTTTTCGGATATATTTCGAAAAAAGTACAATTTCCGGCCGAATACACAATCACTTTTAGTTTTGCTTATTTATTTGGTTATTTTTTGTGCAAATAATTTCAGGTAAATTTGCAGTTTCTTTTCACACTTAATTCATTACAACCTTAAATTTCTATAGTATTAGTTTCTTTACCCTAAGCATATATTGTGATTAATTGTTCAACTTTGATAACTGCTGAATCGTTAATTTTTTTTCGCACATTTCATTTCGTTTAGATTTTTTTTTGCATTTGCATTTAGATATTGGTTTTACATCGACATTGAAAGTTCTTAGGTTTTTCTTTCCAATTTACATTTTTATAGTTAACATCATTTTCCAGTTTTTTTTTCTATTTCTACGATCTTTTTTTTCTCTAAGTTTTCTATCACTTTTTTCGTTAATACTATCTAAATAAAAAGTAAAAAGGATGAATTAGAGTCAGATTTTATATCGAAAGAGGAAGCAGCATTCAGAATACGTGAATATAATCAAAAGATGATAGAGGCATTCGAACGAGAGAAAGAAAGATGGAGAAAAATCATAGAGGAGCGCGACGAAATGATTGCTCACCTATCCAATAACAGGGTAAAGCAGATCACGCGAAACCAAGATGATCGACGTGTCCCCGACCCGAGTTTGTATACCTCCGGAATAAACTCAAAGGCCTACCAGGACTTCCAATATCAGCCAACAAGCACTTCGGAACTTCCAAAGCTTAGTCCAACCAGAGGATTCGTTCCAGTTCAGCTGTTCCGACTACACGAAAACAATCCGGATTCACCAACAACGTCGGAAGGCTCAGTTCGAGTACTCCGCCAAGGTCCTCACGTTAGCAAGGCAGAGGGGGAACAGAGCGTCACGCCAGAAGATGGGAAACTTCACTCTAACAAAGCCCCAACAGTTTCGCCAGTAGCAGGACACCCAGATGAAATAAACACTCCTCCACACCGATTACAGCTTCCAGAACGAACTCGACAAGAGGTCATCCGCTCACTCCCGAACGAGACCTCACTTGGATTGAGTTCCACAGAACCGGAAGTATCTGGAAAAAGGGTTAGAAACTGTTATCAGAACTCGAAGCGGTACCAGGAAACTAACTCTAAGTCAAATGGCTTAAAATGGCCCAACATAAAATCTCCACTGAAGCTGTTCCAAAGCAATCGGTCACCATCTCCTTGGTTAACGAAAAAAACAAAGCAGAGGGTTTCGTGGAAAGACACCGGACAAATTAGGAACCCTCATTTTAAGCACTTCAAATTTTCCCGTTATAAAGATTGGTCAACGATTACTTTCGACAGAAATTTATACCTATTAATAATGTCTAACCTATTTCAGCTATGCTCTTATTAATTAAGAGACCAGATTCAAAAAGAAACACCGATAGGGCACAGGCGAATGTCCGACGGACTCGCGAGAAAGGAGTTAAACTATTCGAGCTGAGGGAACCGGAACCCATCTTCCAAACGACAACTTTTAACCGCGGATAACGATTTCAGTCAGATTAGAAGCGCGCAACTGTAAATAGTTAGTAGTAAGTCCTAGTTCCCTAACAATTCATGTAAGTTAGTCGTAAGCTAGTTTAACCTTAGCAAGTAAGAACTAAAAAAACTCACAGCTTTCCTTTAAGCAATTTGCTGTAACCATGGGCAGGCATCACCACCGAGAGCAGGAGAGGGCACCAGGGGCAAGCACCTCCATCTGGAATCGAAGAAGGCACCTCCGATCCACGCACGAGACATCGGGTCACACAAATCGAGCCAGTCATCTTCCTGAGTCGCCTCGTTAGCGGTTTCGAAGAATCTATGCTCCATCCAACATCACCCAGAGCATGAGTCCCTATGCGGTTGACATTTTCACCTGGGAGACGGGAGAAGAAATTTCAATTCCTGTTTCCAAAGTGGACTTACCTGTTACGACACAATTTAGAATGCACCACAGCTGATTTTTTTCGCCACCCCCGCACCGTTTCAGTTCAGACCAATCATCATCTTTGCAAAATGCATTCATTCACGAGGTTGGGCTGAAAAAAAGAAAGGAAACAATCTTACACCCGACGTAGGAACGAAATAAATCATTCGACGATCCTTGCTCCAGACGAAGGGCATCCTCCAACACCAGGTCTCCATTTCTCGAAGGTATATCCGGTGGTAGGTCCAGCGTTGGCCAGTAAATGTTCCAGATAGCGGCAAATTCCGGAACCACAGCACGAACAATTCGTCACGCGGCGAGATTTTCCGAGTTTGTTTTGATTCGGTTTGACGTTTTGGGGTTGCGGTTGCCAGTTATGGTTTTTTTATTTGAATGAGTGTCGGAGTTCATAGAGATGGATTCTGGTACAGGAATGTTTGATGAAAGGTTGAATGATATTTTTTTTGAGTGAATGAGTTAGTTTAGGTTAAGGTGGTACATCAGATTCTTATTAACAAGAATCTGACTTTAAGGTTTTGGCTTCCTGTAAGTAAAAGGATACTCTAAGTTTATCGACACGAACAGGGAGCAAAATCAGCTTATTTCGCAGGGATGTGCGAAGATCCGCAATCTCGCTAGATGCAGGGGAAGGATATTTCGCGCAAACCTCGGTATGTGGTGAGTCGTTGGACCATAAGCTCCGGAATCGGTACATCCAGGTGGTGGAGCGAATGGTTCCATACGACGTTTTCATTCCAGCAGTGGTGAAACTTGGAGCTCGAGGTAGAAGATTTTTCAATCCAGCAGTGGTGAAACTGTAGTATTTAAGGTTTATTTTTGTGTATGAATGGGGTAGCCACAACCACAGAACGTCACTCAGATCAAAACAATCAAGGGAAATCTTCGCAACATCGCAAGCAGAGCATGACATCCATTTTTTTTCGAGTTCGAAAATAATTTTCCCTTTTTCTGCCATAGTTTTGTTTTGTTTTTTGGTCTGCTTCGTAGTATCATCGCAGTTTTATAGATTTTTTTTTTTTGGCTACAGTTAAAATTCCTTTTTTTTTCACCTAAACAAGTAAGCCGTTAATAAGTTTTTTTTTCGCAATAAGCCTTTTCTTTCTTCGCATTTTTTCTTAGTAAGTTCACATTTCTTTATTTGTTAGTAGTTAGCATTTACTTTTATTTTGATTAGTTTTTTTTTGTAGACACTATTTTGATTTTCTTTTTGATTCCTTTTGCCATTTTTTTTTTCTTATCTTTTGTAGTTAATAGTTGTAAATATTTTCCTCTTTCATGATAGAAACATTATATTTTCTGAGCAATATTTTTTTTCGCGTTTATTTTGCTTCTAAATCACTCTAGTTTCTAGGTTTGAGTTTTCACTTTTTGAACTAATTTGGCGATTTTCGCTGGAGACCGGAGACTCACGTCGTTGATGGTCAGTGGCAGGCCCGTTTAGGAGCTCCTGTAAATAGCGATGAGTTATTTAATTAACGTTGATTCCATATGACCCCGAAAATCAATAAATTAGTTTGAACTGACAAAAACGAACCTACGAAAAATTTGATTGACTTTGAACCTTCGATTCAAGCCAATCAAATTTTTCGTAACTTTAGCGCGGAATGATGTAACGGGTTAATAATGCAAAACCTTTTCTCTGTAAGACCAATATCAAAAACACATTGATTTGAGATAAACGACTGTAAATATTCATATAATTATATCCTTAATAGTTTTACCAAAATAAATAAGCATAAAATTAAATTATTTCAATTCGAAAACGAAAACATTTCGACATTCATATTTCAAGTGCCACCCTAGACGAACAATCATCAAAACCATTAGCACGCTATTGAAGGCTTTAGATCAACCAACACACTTCCAACTTTAAACGTGTGGCTTGAGACGCCGTCTTTCGTAGACCACCGACGGCAGACTTTGTTTGCATCAGGTGAATGACCTCCTTCGGGATGCGTTGTGAACCTAAAAGTTTGGGGAAGAAAAAGATTGGTTTCTAATTTCGGATTTGGAAGGGGAAGACAAGGGCTATCCGAGAATTCGCGAGAGAGGATTTAATTGTTTAACTTCGCGATTCGACTAAGTCGGATCGGGTAGTTCCGGTCACGAAGTTAAGCTAATCCAGTAAGCCAGATGACGAAAAGATCTCCCGACCCATTTATTCCCGGTGATTAGCGTAGGCAAGATCGGTGATCTTTCATCGTGAAAATTAGTCAGACTTGGTAATTTCGAACACTTGTGATTTCGTTTTTCAGTGCCTTTAATTAATTATCTCTCTCGAATAGCCTAGACCTAGAAAGCATAGGAAGTGGTATTGAAGTGGCAACAGTTGCTAAGAGGCGTTGTCCACCAAAAGATTCCGCCAAGAATCCACTACAGCCACCCAGGAGAGATCGTCTTACGCCGAGCCACGTCGTTAAGAGCATCGACAGATTCCCTGAACGTTACACCGGCTAGCAGACACCAACATCCTAGCCAAACAGTGGTAAGCCTTCAGAACCACCGCGCCGCGGTTTTCTCGCGATTACGAGAACCGCGGTCATCATCTTTTCCATCGTCGTTGCCAACCAACAGCAGACCGCGACGGCTAGCTAGAGAACATCTTCTCTAGCTGCGCCGCAATCCGCCGATCAAAAAGTTTCGCCGAATCACCGCAGCAGAGCTACCACCACATGACCGCCAACTAGAGTGGTAGGCCAGGAGCGCCGCAGTAGTTCGCCGCAGAACAACAAAAATGGTGAGGTAATGGCTGCCCAAAACTCCACAATAAATTAACCGGAAACGTGAGTACTCCCATATTAAGAACATGTTCTTATAGCGATCGTTTTTAAACCGCTTTTTCTTCGGCCCGCAACATTTGCAAAATTTATGTTGCGCGAGCGCGAGCATTTGGTCGACATCTTCAAATCGGCGGACCATTAATGATTCGGACCGGCGAGCCGCGAAAAGTAGCCCTATTTTGAAAAGTTGTCATTTGTTCCACATGAAACAATAACGGATGGAAACGAACATCGGACGCATCTTTGACGTACAAAACATCTAACCACTCCACCACGAACACCACCAGTAAAAGTTTGAGAGAGAAGGAAAAGCTTAGGCCTAAATAACACACTACAAATGTAAATAAACACAACAGAATAAAATGGAATGTTTTCGCAAAAATGTAAGTCGGCTCCGATAAGTCTCGAAGGAGACGAGAATTTGAGAATGTACAATTAATTAAGGTATTGGGAAAGGGGGTTACAAGTTGTTCCTGTTTGTTCGCGTAATTTCAAGTTCACTTCATTTACTGCGGAGGCTGGCCGCGAATCCAGTCACGATCATTCCTTCACTAAACCGGGGTAGAGTCTTGTACGACGGCTTAGACCCTGGTAGTTTTTCTTTGGGCCGAACAACAGCTAACTCCCCTTTCCACGAATTTCTGCAGGGTTTCGTCTCGTCTTCGGGGCGGCCTCAAAAGGGCCGAAGTACGAATCCCTTTTTGGAGACCCTTCCGCTTCTTTCCCAAAATAGGGAATCAACAGGAACTCGCGACCGAGTCTCATTAGCTGGGCAAACTAAGACAGGGTAGGTGGTCTTCCATCCGGAAGTGGCGCTTAAGCCACCCACTTAAAAACGGAAGTGTGTCGGGGCTCTCGTTATATTTGGCCTACTTTTATGTGGCTCGCCAGTCCAAACAATTTTATAACCCGCTGATTCAATGAAGCGGTTAAAATCTCGCGCTCGCGCAACATAAATTGTGCAAAAGTTGCGGGCGAAAAACGTACGTTTTTAAAAGCGATCGCAGAAGAAACATGTTCTTAATATGGGAGTACTCACGTTTCCGGTTAATTTATTGTGGAGTTTTGGGCAGCCATTACCTCACCATTTTTGTTGTTCTGCGGCGAACTACTGCGGCGCTCCTGGCCTACCACTCTAGTTGGCGGTCATGTGGTGGTAGCTCTGCTGCGGTGATTCGGCGAAACTTTTTGATCGGCGGATTGCGGCGCAGCTAGAGAAGATGTTCTCTAGCTAGCCGTCGCGGTCTGCTGTTGGTTGGCAACGACGATGGAAAAGATGATGACCGCGGTTCTCGTAATCGCGAGAAAACCGCGGCGCGGTGGTTCTGAAGGCTTACCACTGTTTGGCTAGGATGTTGGTGTCTGCTAGCCGGTGTAACGTTCAGGGAATCTGTCGATGCTCTTAACGACGTGGCTCGGCGTAAGACGATCTCTCCTGGGTGGCTGTAGTGGATTCTTGGCGGAATCTTTTGGTGGACAACGCCTCTTAGCAACTGTTGCCACTTCAATACCACTTCCTATGCTTTCTAGGTCTAGGCTATTCGAGAGAGATAATTAATTAAAGGCACTGAAAAACGAAATCACAAGTGTTCGAAATTACCAAGTCTGACTAATTTTCACGATGAAAGATCACCGATCTTGCCTACGCTAATCACCGGGAATAAATGGGTCGGGAGATCTTTTCGTCATCTGGCTTACTGGATTAGCTTAACTTCGTGACCGGAACTACCCGATCCGACTTAGTCGAATCGCGAAGTTAAACAATTAAATCCTCTCTCGCGAATTCTCGGATAGCCCTTGTCTTCCCCTTCCAAATCCGAAATTAGAAACCAATCTTTTTCTTCCCCAAACTTTTAGGTTCACAACGCATCCCGAAGGAGGTCATTCACCTGATGCAAACAAAGTCTGCCGTCGGTGGTCTACGAAAGACGGCGTCTCAAGCCACACGTTTAAAGTTGGAAGTGTGTTGGTTGATCTAAAGCCTTCAATAGCGTGCTAATGGTTTTGATGATTGTTCGTCTAGGGTGGCACTTGAAATATGAATGTCGAAATGTTTTCGTTTTCGAATTGAAATAATTTAATTTTATGCTTATTTATTTTGGTAAAACTATTAAGGATATAATTATATGAATATTTACAGTCGTTTATCTCAAATCAATGTGTTTTTGATATTGGTCTTACAGAGAAAAGGTTTTGCATTATTAACCCGTTACAACTTGATAAATCTAAAAATTCAAAAATGTGACAAATAACGTCAACTTTCACTTTTCTTAAATTTTCTACCGTTACTATAGCAGAAGACTGAGTCGATTTGGGGTCATTTTTGAATTTCTGAAACCCTGGGATCTAAAAAATCGTCCATGATTTTTTGCAGAGTTTTTTTTAGTAAATTTGAACTTTCAGGTTTGTATGGGAAAATTTAAGATTTTGTACTGAAAAATCAAAATAATTTTTGTTCATTTTGTGAAACCGATGATTCCCCACAAACTATGATTTGCAAATTGAGTTACTTACGCAAAACTCATGAAAAACTACTTTTCCATCGGAAAAATCAAAACAAAATTAAGATCATTAGCAAATGAGCATAAGTTTGTTATGAGCTGTAGGTTTCCAGCCGATATAATTTTCGGGTGCTTGTTTTATTATGTAAGTAAATTTATTTCAGCATCTTAAATAATAGAAGCATGTGAAGCGTATACAAGTTAAGCACATAAAAAAATATTTGTTTACGCAAAGCGACAACGATAACAGTTGAATCGAGATTTCAATCTCAACACACATCCAAGATATTCTGGTCCACGTTTTCCCATGTCCCACGCTACCCTAAATCTTAAAAATTTTAATTTCGAGAAAAAAAAATTTATTTGGTTAAGATTATGATTGATTTGTTCTATGATTTTGGCTTTAGAAAGCTTCCAAAAAAACAACCGTTATGGAAATTTTTAGGACGTTTTTAAGAAGTTTCTTTCAGTAAACATAGTATTTTTTGTTGTTTTGTAGTAATTTTAAATAATTTGGATTAAAAGGTTATCGAAATGTATAAAACTCGCACTGAATAACTGAAAAAACGGATAGTTTCAAAAAATTATCCAGATTACTATCATTTTATTTGAGATCCAAGTACAGCAGTCTAAGCAGTTCTTAAAAAAGTGTGCCAAAGTCTGCATTATTCAATATAAGCAGGATAATATCAATAAATATCATTTTTCTTGTGTAAGTCGTTGGATCCCAAGGGGAATAAAATTTAAACGTTTAAGTCGACTGCAGAAAGATAGAGCAAATTGAAAGCCTTGTTGACACACATAGAACTGAATGTGAACTTTATGTGTGTTTTCATCAGTGGCTCCAGAGAGTCTCCAACAAAATGTTTTCTTAAATACATTTATTTAGAACGGCACATACACCAGAGTTAAAATAACAAGTTTTAATGAGAACATGAAGAAAAAAATTATAAATCATAACTGTTTATTAATAGTTCTAACTTGTGTTGAGGTATCGAAAATATAGTTTTGAAGCTTTAAATGAAAAAAAAAAATGAAAAATATGCGAAAAATGAAAAACGAAACAAAAACACGATGCTTCAAATCTTTTTCGCCACGTTAGGAAAAAAATAAATAATATTTGAGAATAGCAACGCTATAATAGATGTTTACATGGCAAAAAGGGGATTTTTTCAGCACGAGTCGTAAATTTATCCAGCGAGTGCTGAAAATTACAAGTGTTGCAACGAGTTGCACACACATTTTTTTTGGCCAAACCGCAAAAAGTATTCTTCAAAATTTTGTTCTTTTCAAACCTGAAGAAACAGGTTTTTATTTATTCAATCCAAATCAAAAAAGCAGCACAAATATTGAAATACTGAACGTAAAATTTGAAACAATGAAAAGAACTAAGCTTTTAAGAATTGACAAACTAGTTGAATCTAAACTTTGAATCGTAAAAATCTATTATTTTGTTAAGGTGACAGTACGTTAGTTAAAAAAATAGGTTCGAGTTGGCGTTGTACTCTCTCCGTGAGCGGGTGTGTTTTTTTTCGTCTCCGGTGCGTCGTGATTTTATGTATCGAAGTGGCTGTAAACGATGGACTTTTTTTTATCAAAGTGAATTGAATTCGAATATTGGCCTATATAGAGAAAAGTTTAAAAGTTAAGTGGAAAGTATTAGCATGCAGTTCATTTGCGTTTTGCTGCTGGTGGGATACCGAAACTACAAAGGGTGGCTTGTTGCGGCGTAGGAGAACATTCAAAAAATGGTTTTTCGTAGAAAGACTAATGAAGTGTTCTGTATAGAGGGGCAGGGTTGGTAAATTTTTTTGGCAAGGTTTGACGCGAAGTGTAAATTTGCTAATGCATGAAATACCGGAAGCAATACGGGAGGAGGAGGCCTATAGTTTTTGAAGAGAGAGAGTTTCAGAATAAAATTATTTGTGCAACAAGGTGAAGTGAAAAAAAAACATTGAAAAGAACTAGGATTCCCACTGAAACGTTACATGCATGAACATGTCATATCATGTTGGCCCGAGCCAGGAGAGGCTGCCAGAGACGCATTGTTTTCGCAGAGAGGCACAAAATTGGTGAGAGATTTCCATTTATACCTTTATTCTCCTTATTCTAGCTGGTTCATTGCAATGGCTTACTATGATTTGTGCTTCTATCGAAACTTTCAATATAGGCTTTAGTTTCTTTCTTTTCGATACAAATTGTGTGACGTAGGATTGGACTCTACTGTATATAGAATTTTGAGGTAAAGTCAACCCTAGGCGATGACTGCGCTTCTTTGGTTCCAGCGGAGGATAGCGAAACGTATGGTGGCTGTGGATTGCGCATACCGTTCAATAAAGAATCTGTTGTATTTTTCCTCCGACTACTGTTTCTGTTCACAACTCTAGCCCTTGTTCGATTTTTCAGCATACATCAATTGTCTCTTTATTCATCAAATATCAATCATAACTTCTCATGTAATATTTTTTAACTTTTAACTAACAGCTCAATCAAGTGGATGGCGGAAAACGAATCAATATCTAGTATGTACCTATTGATTAAATTTTCAGGATCTTGATGTGAAATATGTTCTTACTTTAGGAAAAATATAAAATAACACAAATTTGCTATTTGAAATTTAAGTTTGTTTTTTTTTCAGCTCAACACATCGCATTCAATAGGTATATATTTAGATAGTTTCTATTGACGTAGTATTAGTCCATTCTTTTGATTCCTATTTCTGTAATATTCGGAAACTTTATCCTCTTTTCTTTGGCTTTGTATTTAATTTGTTTGAAGCTTTTCTTCAAAAAAAGCTCAGTTTTTTGTGTCATATCTTTT
Organism: Uranotaenia lowii; assembly: GCF_029784155.1. Classification (NCBI taxonomy): domain Eukaryota; kingdom Metazoa; phylum Arthropoda; class Insecta; order Diptera; family Culicidae; genus Uranotaenia; species Uranotaenia lowii. Next base: position 333,555,652 of record NC_073693.1, read on the forward strand.
ATCAAATTCTACATTTTTGTGCAATTATTTGCAGCTCAACTTTGACAACATCTCGCCCACTGATCGATCTTTTATTTAATAACAAGTTTGCAAATCAACACATTAAAATTTATTAACATTTAACCTTTCTTACGGCTAACATCATTAAATTGTATTATATTGTATTATACAAAATATATTGTATTCTTTTGACTTATATTGTATTATATTGTATTATATCGAAATATGTAGTATGATATTATATGATATTTTTTCATATCATCATTCTCCCAGAATACTGATTCGTAATGTAGATGATGTGATGTAAGTAACTTATCTTAGTAACTAACACTTATCTGTAAAAGTAGAAAAATCCAACAAAAAATGTGTGAGGTTGAGAATGAATAAAACTTCTGGGTTTTACAATACGTACAGAAGAAACCTTGAAACAGAACTTAACTTCCTTCTTTTTATTGTAAGCCCTCGCCATTGCACAAATACTACAATATAAATTCAGGTGTCAAGTCGGGTCATCAATTCAAATAAAAAAAAGACGTTTCTAAGTCCTAAAAACAAGTGATCACTTTTGTTAAACGAAAATAAAAAGATCGTATGAAAATGACTTCCGAATGAAAATATGTTGTCTTTCGAACCAGTAGTTTCAAGTTTTCATAATTTTCGAAATTTCATACTAAAATTTTTGAACAAAGAGTGAGTTTGAATTCAGCAGGTCAAAATGAAAAAATTAAATTGAGAGTAAATTTCTGAAAACGAATATTATCGATTGAAAAGAACATTTAATTAAAATATAAATCTATTTGAGAAGAATGACCTAAGCATACTTTTGCCATGAGAGTGAAGTTTGCTCTTTTTTTGCTTGACATAAGGTGGTACGTAGAAAAAATGAATGCTGATTAGTAACGTGAAGCCAAATTTAGCTAATATTGAGATCTTAGACACATATCATTTTTCAAAAGATATGAGATTATAATGATAAAATTTCATTATAAAAGTCTACTCGGGATTACTCATCTTGGTAGCATTTCGCTATCGATTCAAGCACCAACTGCTCGGGATTTTTATTCAATTTCACAATAAAATATCCATTTTTGTACTGTTGCGTGGATGCAAATAAATATCAATGACAAAAAAATGATTCTCAGGGTTATCTCGTTTCCAAACTCGATTTTAAATAAGCACGCTACGCATCCTATTTGATAGGCCTATATAGATTCATGTGTCGTTTGGTTTTTAGTTATACAATATATGAATTAAATTAAAAAGGCTTTTTTATGATTAATAATCCCCGTTGGACAAATTTATTCCTAGTTTGTACTCAGCATACGCCGACATTAGAAGTTTTGCTTTGTTGAGAAATCAACACTCAATAATGTTAATGAATCAATTCGTTATTTTGTTTTCGTTCTATTTAAATTCAAACTCGTTATTAAAGCTTAATTCTCGTCGATAAAAATTGTATACAAAATTTTTCTCTCATTTTGATCTAATTTTTTGAATGAAATGAATGAAACCTTAATGGTGCCTTTAATGCTGTCCTGGTAATATCAACACCTCATTATGCTATTGATTTTTTACTCTACTATTGGTTTGCCATCAAAGTTCGGAATACAGTTAGGTTTTTTTACACTGATAAACGTACCGTGTAGAAAAAACCGTGATAATTCCCGAAAAACGTGTAAAAAAACTGTTTTAATTGCGGAAAACTGTGTAAAAAAAGACCATAAAAATTCTGCAGCTCCGAAACTTGAAACAATGAGACATGTTACTTGATACATAAGACCTCAGACCTGAGACCTGATTCCTGAGATAGGAGACTTGAGACTTGAGATTTTAGACTTGAGACCTGAAACTTGAGGCTAGAGACATTATATCTGAGGCTGTGAACTGGTACCTGAGACTTGAGACCTGATAATTGAGACAACTAATATCTAGACCTGAGACATGGGACTTGATGCCTGAGACCATAGACCTCAGTCTTTCGACATGATACCTGAGACCTGAGACCTGGGAGTTGAGACTTTAGACATGATACCTGAGACCTGAGTCCAGAGACCTGAGGCCTGATACATGAGACCTAAGACATGGGACATTAGATCTGAGACTTGATGTTAAAAAGACTTCAAAAATTTCTTAGTGTTTTCCGTTCAAAAGGACTATTTTCTGTCAAAAACCGTGTTAATTCTCGAAATCCGTGTATAAAAACCGTGTAAAAAAACTGCGTTAAAAAACCTTGGTATATTAATACATTGATGAAACCTAATTTTGGCAGCTTGTAAATTCAATACCAAATATGTGACCATTTTGACATTAATTGTTCCTTTTTTCTACTGTTCGTAATTGATTCAGGCATCGAAGTCTTTTCGGGATTGCATGAACATCAACATGAACTGACTGCCGTTTTGAGCACAACCAATACCCCAAAAAACTCGATGCTGTGCTAATAGGCCCATAGAAATCTTTTACGAAAGTTGGTACAGACTACATTGAAAATCTGATTACCACGGTGTGAAGTTGTTTTGAAGTTTAAAAAAAACACTCAACTACAAATAATTTACCCAGATTATTATCGTACAGCAGTCGAAGCAGTAAATATAACTTATCTTGTGTAAATTGTCATTGGATCCCATATAAAGATAAATTGGTTCATATCAGTTCATTTGAGAGATTAATGCGGTCAAATTGTCACTTCTAGAACTGAACCTGAACTTAATGTGCGTTTTTAACAGTGGCTCCATAGAGTTTTCAACAACATGTTGTTTAGTTAGGGATTTTTTTAAACTGCTCATACACTGGAATAAAAAGAGCCAAAATAACAAGTTTTAACGGGAAGAAAAAAGAACTTGAAATCAATTCTGCTACTCAAAATAAACATTTGTTTTAAGGTGTTCAATGGAAAAGAAAAAAATGCAAAGACAAGAAAAAAAACTATCTCGAGTCATTTTAGTGTTCTGCCACGTTAAGAATATAAAATGACGTTTGAGAACAGCAACACGTTAAAACTGTTCATGCTACTTTATCAGCAACAAAATCAAACAATAGTTATATGTTATTTGTTTTTTTAGTTAATAGTTTATGAAACTGATTCAAATATTTTCCGTTAGTTGTCCTTTTTGATTGTGTTATTCATGCATTCAGTTGTTTGGTTCACTACTTAATGTTATTATTTTAATTTATTTTTTTTTTCGTCTTCAGTTCATGATTCCTCCTCCGCCACCTCTACCCCCGCCACCGATTCCGGAAGAAGATCTCCTAGCAGCTGGACCCAGCAGACAGTCACCGTTTCTGTCATCGTTCAAACGAAACCCATCCTGCCAAAGTATTTTTTACAGTTAGAGCTTTTCCACAATGATATCAAAGAGCACAAAATTTGCTTTATGTAACGAATATCTTCCTTTTTCTGCATTCCATCCCATAACAGCCCTCCAGTTTGCTGCAAACCGTCCCGGAAATTCCACCCCTGTGTAGCAGCTCAGTCGGGGACAACAACGTCTCGGTTTGCCCTTCGCCCCTGCCGCCTACTTCCGGATCCGGCCCTGGCCAGGTGTCGATGGACCAGCGAGCGGCCATGCTGCACAACGCGACCCGTTTCTGATAGGAAATCCGTTCCCGGGCAACTCCCCCGCCACCCCCGCTTCGAACCAGCAGCTTTGAACGGTGCTCCTAGACGGTGAAAAGGTAGAAAGAGAGAAGTATAATATTAGTGAATGAATTCCTGGGGAAAAGTGGGGTGAAAAAAATGTCAAAGGGTTGTCTGGCACTTTGTTTAAGGACTATTTACCTTAAATAGGGAAAAACTCGACTTACAACTAGCTACTTATTCTATTTCTAAAACTTATTCTCTTACTCTTATATAGGCAGAAGAAAAAAAAACAGAAAATCTATAAATGGATAAAAACTGAAAGAAACTAAATCTCATTCATCTTCTATCATCCACAAGCGAAAAAAAGAACCGGATCGTACCGAAATTTGATAACTAGTTAAAAGTCAACTCAAACAAAAAAACTGTAACTAGACTTGATGAGAGCCAAAAGCCCGTGTCCTTGTATTTATGGTCCTTTAAAGATGTATATATTCATACAGAAAAAAAAATTAACAATCGGAAACAGATTAGCCAATTCAAAACTAGATAAGGGATTTTTTACCAAAGTACATAAACAAAGGATCAATCAGACAAATCCGTCGCTGGAAGTGCATGAAATTTATAGAAGTTTCAACCAAGATCGGTCACAAGAACCTATAAAAAAAACTTGTAATTAAAACAGAAAAGAGCAGAGCCTAGATTAAAGTTGTAAATAGTTTGCGGAGAGGACAATTTTTAAGAAAAACCCAAAATGACACTACCCATAACATCTACTAATGGAATCATTAACAAACCAAAAAAAAAACTCAAACCCCATACGATTATTGTGCTAACCAATCTCTTGATAAACGAAACAAACAGTAAAACAAATAAAGTAACGAAAAGTTGTACGAATATGTTAACAGACAAAGTGGGATATTAAAACAAAAAAAAACCCGAAAACAACCGAAAGAAACAAAACTGAAATAAATGGAAACTAAACAATTAACTACTAACTAACTAACTAACTAACAGATAACATTTACAATTTCGAAAGAACAGAGAAAAAAAATCATCCAAACAAACAAATCTGTAAGGTGAAATTATAAATTAAAAAGGAAAAAAAAGTTTTTTTTTCTCTTACAAAAAAACTTTTATTTGATTCCTAGGTTTAACGCTTTGGTTCGTCAATTGTCGACCCAAGTTCGAAGAACGTGAAAAAAATAAAGTTAGGAAAGGAACACATTTTGTGCCAGAAATTTGTTGTAAATATGAAGAGAACGTTGTGTGATTAGGCGTAAAAAAGTTTTTGACGTGAATGAATGCCAAAAGAACGTGCGAACAGTTTGAAATGATGCAACAAACTTAAACTGTGTAAAAACTGAAGAGAGTTAAAAATAACTATTATATTACCTTATTAATTAACATTATTCAAATAAGTTCAAACGAAAAAAAAAATAAAACCGAGAGTTTCGAATGGAAAAGAACGAACGAACGAAAAATAAACCTAAAAAAACAAAATACAGTAATTAGTCGCCGGATGGGCAGGAGAGGTCGTTGGAGAGACTTTTGTTTGCAAATAGAAAACAGAAATGACTTATACTAATGATTGTTATGATGATGATGGTATGTTGCAAGTTGTATAATAAACGAACAAATACATAAAAAAAAAACAAACAAACACCCACGATAAATATGAACGATATGGAATGTAAAACAATGAATAAATAAAAAAAATGCAGGGATTATTTATCGATAGTTGAGTCTTTCATTGTGAACAAAACATCCGAAAATTTTGAATTCAGTTCATCTTGGATTTCAAAAATATCTCAACAATAAAAGAAAATATAAATGGTGAGTATAGGGAAGAATGAGGGTACCTTAATTCCTGGGGACACTTGATTTCTCAGCTGTATCTCGAAACTGGAATGTCTTCCATGGATCAAATGTTGTAAAAAATAATGTCTTATAGAGCTAAACAGTAAACCTGTCATCTAAAAAATAAGAATTTTATTTTTTGAGTTATTACACTTTGTTTGAAAAATCTAACAAATTGATCTTAAAGATCATTTTTTTATCATTTAAAAATGCTTCCCACATTTAAAAAAGAAATAAAAAATGAAAATCAAAAATAATTTTTCCAATATGTAAATCTTTAGAGTATAATTTGAATTATTTTATGCCATAGCAATAGTAAACTCCCAATTTATTTAAGAAAAAGTTTTTCAAAATTTATGTTATTAGTTGGATTGATTACTTGAGTTCAAAATTTTATATTTTTCTTCTGAATGGATTTTGATATTTGCTAAGAACGATATTTTTAAAATTTATCCAATGACTTTGATTTACTCAATAATTTCCTGATAAAAAGGACTCAAAAGGATGCTTTCATCTGAAAAATAGAAATTTCCGTAAAGTTTTTAAGTATGCAATAATTATAGGGTAGCAGACAAATATTTAGAATTGCTTTTGTCTGACACTTATAAACTGTGAAATTAAAACTTATATGACCAAAAAAGTCAAAAGAACTTTTATCTTAAGATTTTTCATGATTTTTGCCAGAACTCAGGGCATCGTGAATAAATGACCAAGTCTCCTCAAATTTTCAAAATACCACAATTTTTTAGTCCCACGCAAATGCTTGAAGATCATCTATGGGTTTATTTATCGATCTAACCTTTGCAGCATATTAACTTGAAATTTCACGCTGAGAGGAAAACCAAATGACGGAGATCTGCAAATTTTTTCCGTTCTACCCAATAGTCGTGAAGCATTGGTTTGAACTTTTTTAAGGTTGAAAAGTAGGGGAGAGTGGGGTATCGTGGGCCACTTTTAATATCTCAGATGTGTGTTGAGATAAAAATCTCAAACCAACTGTCATCATCGTCGCTTTGCGTGAGCATGTATTCCTATATGTTGTTGACTGAAATACGCATCATATGCTTCTTTAATTTATCAAGCTAAAAAAAGTTAGAAAAATTTACTTACATAATTAAAAAAAAACACCCGCTAATTTCATCGATGGGGAACCTAAATATGCTCCTACGCTTATGATCTTAGTTTTGTCATTATCTTTCACGTGGAAAAGGAATTTTTGATGAAACATCAATAAGTCACACAAACGCAACCAATTTGCAAATCATAGCTTGTGGGGAATCGTGGGCCACACATCTTGAACCACCTATATTTTTATGTTTTTATACAAATTAAGAACTTAAAATACGGTTTTCCTATCTGTAAAGTTTTCTTATGCCAAATGAAGAGTTATAATCTTCGACTACTTTGAAATCATGGAAATGGACATATTTTTTGAAAACCCTTAAATCTTCAGCCGTATAAAATGGTGTTGCGAATTGCAATTCGAACTGCATAGTGAAAAGATCGTAAAAAATGTCGTCTGTTCTCTCCGAAACCAGCAGTGCATCCAGATGACTTAAAATCGAATGGGAATTGAGTCATATTGACCAATGAGTGAGGGGCCAAACATTGTCGCTGGCAACGATTTGAAGGCTTTGAGAGCAAAATCTTGCGCTCTCTTGAATTCTTCCTTCAGGTACGAATACGGTGTCGGGTAACGCCCAATTGGTGTAGTTTTCGTCGCTTTAGAAAGAAGAGAAATCTTTGTAGGAACTGCGTATAAAATGCGCAGAGCCGACATAATTCGGTACCATCTGTATTTCACTTAATAATTTTTTTTAGCAATTCTGAAAATGCCAGTCTGTTCTGTTTACACTCCAAAGCGTTCCTAAATATTTTTGGACCTTTTAAGTTTTCTTTACTACTTAAATCTGACGATAAACGAAAACGAAAATTTTTAGTAATTTTTTATGGATTTTTTCAACTTTTCTCGTAAGGAATTACGGCATTTTAGGGAAACATCATCTGCCACCTGTCCAAATGATGAACATTGGTTGTATTCATCACAGGACGAAAAACATTCTTATTCAATTATTATTTATAAGCATTTGATATTTGTTCAAATTTATGTGCGACGTATATTATTGATTTAAGTGTTCCTTTTTGGCGAAGAACAGTGCTCTTTTCAAAACTATTGAAAATGCAGGTTTTGTGCAACTGCATTCTCCACAGGAGCAGCAGTACTGAACTCAAGATGCAGCTAAACCGTTGAGCGGCTGCGGACTGACTGGACACTTAGAGGCAGTGATGCCACATTTCTATCGGTATTTTGGAACCCAAAAAAATCTTTTATCGGTATGGAAACCCTAAAAATCGGTATGAAAATCGGTATTTGAGGTGAATATTCAAAAATGCTTACATTTTCAACTTCCTAACGTATTTTTCTTTAACTGGAAGCTTGTAATAAAAAGCAAGTCTAAGAACTCTTATGAATGTTCATTTTTAGTTTTAAACTAGCTGACTAAAATTTTAACAGAACTTTATGTTTGCTACAACTTATACAATTTTTTTTATTTCAAAACTACCTGCTTTTTCTGACGAAACGCAAAAATCACAAATGAAAATTCAGCAGAGAATCCGAATTTAGTATTTCTTTCCAGTACTCATAATTGAATTGAAATTTAGTTTGAAAGTTACCATTTGCTAAGAAAAATAAGAGCATGGCGAGCACCTTCAAGTTACACGTAGATTAGGCATATAAATTAAGTTAAAACTTGATGTTTAGCTAAAGTGGGATGTGAACCAGGCCAACCTAAAGGAATTTTCAATTTAGTAAGCACTTACAAATCCAATGGCTTTTGACGTTCGAGATAAATATGGGCCCAAGTTGATGTTCTTCGTTTGGTTAAGGGTTTTTTCAGTCAAACTGGTCATTTCAGCTTTCAAAGCTTTTAGTAATAGATATCAGTTTAGCGATTAAAAAAAGGAATGATTGCAGAAAGTTGAGAGAGTAGTTGCTTCAATTTTTTTCTGCCAATGGAAAATTAATTTTATTTTTTGAAAAAATCACACATTAGTCATATGAAAACACAAGCATTATATACGCGAAATTAAATGATAAACGTGTTCTAAAAGAAGGTGTTCCTCCGAAAAAGATTTAAAAACACATAGTTTTTCTAAAACTGAAAATACTTATTTTGCCTGGCGATCTCTGCATACATGTGATATCATTAATTTGGCTAACAAGATGGAGAAGGATTGAAGATTATATCGTAGATATGACAAACCGTGTATCTGATTGCACTTCAAATCTTGACATACCACATCTGGCGCCAAATTGAACAAGGATTATATTCAAACGGTGTATATTTTCCTATGAAGAGTTAGCATCTCAGGAGACAAGAGCATTGTCAATTGAGATTGATTTTTAGAAACTTCTACCACTTCTACTGGCAGTTGCAGAAGGTCAAATATCAGCCTTGGCTGAGTCCATTGGCTTTAAAGTTGAGCACCATAATAGTGCATAGCATTTAACAGAACATAGGAACAAAACAGCGCGAACAACTTAACGAATTCTAGACTCGAATGAACACTACATAAGTGTTAGAAAAGTCAGAAATAAAATGAATAATAATAACAACTGAACGAATTATGAGAGTGAGCTGTGGAGATCTTTGCAGGATACTTTAAAAGTTTTACAGATCAAAGTTACGTCACGACAGCTACCGCACTTTGTCTCCATTCTACAGGACCTTTACGAGAATAGCTTGAATTAAGTGGGAATGTGGAAGTGGAATGAAGTTTGAGTTAAAATCTTAAAAATCGGTATGAAATCGGTATGTTTTGCCAAAAATCGGTAATCGGTATATACCGATTCTTGGTCAAAATTTTGCTCAAAAATCGGTATAAATACCGGAAAATCGGTATGTGTGGCATCGCTGCTTAGAGGATTGAGTGCCTCTCTGGAGGGATGAGAGTTCGCTAGCTTATCGATGTATTTGTGCTCCACACAGGTTACAGTTAATCTTTATTCACTTTCTTTGTCATGTCCTTAAATAAAATAAGTATTTATAGGCGATAAATAATAATAAGTATTTATAGGCATAGGCGATAGATATTTACATTACACACTGACGTGATATACTCACTAATTAGTTATCTTATTTTCGTTTGATATTTTGAACTAACCACTCAGAATATCTGGCAAAAAGGGTGAGTTATCATGAACCGAGTTTGAATTGTTTGGCTTCACAGTGTTATGATGTAAACATTAGTACCGTGTTTATCTTTATCAGTTGTCATCAGTATAGACACTATAATTTCATATAGTCTGGCAAAGAGAACGACGGGAGCCAATCGAACTGTCATTCGCGGGAGCCAATCGAGCAAACTTTCTAAATATTGGAAAATCATGGTTGAAGTATTGTGATTCACAAAGCTTTTCTGGTATTTTGTTAACATAAACTAAAGTTATTTGGCATTATTTTCACTATTTTTTCACCTATAAATCATAATATATTTTTCAAAAGCGTTTTCTAGTTGAAGTGATAAAAATAGCATGTTATTGACGAATCTGAGGAACAATTTTTTATTTTCAACTAGAGAGAGTTATGAAGAGCTTGAACATTATCGTTGAATGCTCGATTGGCTCCGCGCGAATGACAGTTCGATTGGCTCCCGTCATCCTCTTTGCCAGACTATATGAAATTATAGTGTCTATAGTCATCAGCAATAATCACCGTTATTGTTCTCAATAGCGAATTGGATAAAAAAACAAACAGAAACAATATGTTGGTTCTCGAGGAACAGCAGATGTCCTCTGTTGGAGTCGAGGAATGTTTTGATATCAAGACAAACTGTTTTCAAATATAATCCAGGAAACTCGCCATTTACGAGTTATAAAAGATTCTTCTTAACGTGTGCATCTTACTCCTAGTTCCTCTACGTATATTGGCTCCAATTTGGTAGGCAAATGCTGATTTATTTAACTTTCATACGATCATTCTATAATGTGTATGGAACGTATATCCAAACATGATAAGAATATAGCTACAATAATGTTGCTGGAAAACGGATATTTAAAGTTAGGTCTTAAACTTCCCATTATTTTGGATTTTGTATTAAAAATAAGATCCTTTGTTAGGTAGAAATGAAAAAATATAAAACTCGACCAAATGTGGATTTTGGAAAAACGACAACAGATCGTCAAATAGGTTCAATGGTTCACCGCAGTCCGTGGCGTAGAGAATAGCTTTCAAGTCTTTTAAGTCAGCCGGCATTAGATTGAATCCCGATCTCACTTTCTGTGGGTTGATGGTTTTAGCATTGTCCTCGAAAGATTTGAGCTTAGAGTTAAGAAAAAAGAATCTCTTCGAGGAAACATCAAGCTGTATTGAGATCCTGTATGTGTTTGAGTTCGTTTTTTAATGTTGAAAGAAAGATAAGAAAGTTAAACGGCCAGTAGAAGCCCTACGCTTTTGAAGCGCCTATAGGAAAATTGATCACTCCAATTTGAAGATTGAATGTAATTATTTGAAAAAAACATTTCTACGGAGTGTAAAATTCATAAAATTCAAAAGTAAACCTACCAACTAGGAAAAGTTATGATTTTTACGAAGTTCGAGCGTTTTCGTATTTTTTCAACGGAAGTTTTCCGCTTGGGGTCACCCCGATAACCCTCTCTCCCAACCATAGGGCCGCGCCAGCTGATTGCTGATTAAGCATTTTATCCCAATCGGCTGTAATAATACAGATGTATGATATAACCTTCTTAGGGCTGATTTGCAACCATATGTCTTGTGCGCTTATTAATTTTGCCCAAGTACACGCTCTCTCCTATTAAGGAGGGCGCAGCAGCTCTGAAGTTTCTTTTTCGAACCCGCAGTACCGACAGTCATCGTTTTGAATAGTGTTTATCTTTTTGATATGCTGTTTTGTTGGACAATGTCCGATCAAAAGACCGGCGTAAATACTCAACTCGTGATTACTAACAAGTTCAACACGTTTTTGAAGAGTCGTGCGCTTGGTTCAAAGAATCTTTTCGCCTGAGCTGCCTCTTTGCTGTTCTCCAGTTGGAGATAATAGTGGTGCTTTCTTAGATATAAAGTCCCATATTCAAGGCACTCCGAGATACTCCGCAGAAGCTTTTGTCAGATTTTGTTTTACAAATCTAGTTTTGGTGATTAGTGCATTAGTTAAAAAAAATAATAAGATCTAAAAAATTATTCATTGATGACTGATGAACCAACAAAACAACATGAAACACAAAAAACTTATTTTTAGTTTGTTTGTTTTCCTTCATCCAATCAAACTATAATAAATTGCCAAACCTCAGAGGAAAAATAGATTTCATTAGCTAAAAATGCAAATGTTATTGTACATATACCATCCCGTTCAATTTTTAAGTATGTGCTCATTAGCAAGGCCGAGTGAATGGAGGGGGAGGGTGGGGGTTAAGGGGTTTAACCACCTTTCCCTTGAAGATTTTTTCCATGTAATTTTTTTTTGATTAACCGTACTAACGGGAAATTACTTGATCCCAAAAGGTATTTAAAAATAACTGTTAGCAAACAGAAAATTAACGGAATTTAATACTCCATCACATCTTGTTGTGGCTGAAATGTTTTTAAAACTTCCAGGTAGTGCATTAAAGGCAACTTTTCTTGTTCGCGGTTGATAGGAAAGAAGACATTTATTTCGTGCGCATTAATTATTGAAATTTTCCCTGCTCAAGTTATTCAAATGGCTACAAAGAAAGATTGGCAAACTGGCAACATTCAAGATTGAAATAATAGCAAAGGTACAAGGGGTTTTCAAAACATAACTACAATGAATCTATCGGATGACCTCTCTGAATGCGACAAATCACATCTTATATCACTCTCAGACAAATGTATTTCATTTTAAGACACTATATGCGTTTAGAAATTGAAACTAATTTTAAGTTGTAAATTTCGAATTGCAATTCTACAAACTCTTTGTATTGGAACTTAAATTTTGACACACAAAAATACAACTTCCTCTTTGGAATGGGGTTTCTTTTAGAACCCTAACTTATCAATTTCAGAATTTGAAACCTACCATTTTGTCATCAAATTACATTCATCAATGTACATATTGAACATATCAACAAGCTGATAACCAAGTGAAAGATACAAGCCACTGACGATAGTCAACAGATTTAGCAGAAAAAAGTTGTACCTAGGATCATAACCGTAGGAACGGGGGGGGGGAGGGGGATTTGGCGGTTAAACCCCCTCCCCCCCCCCTCATGAAGATCCAAAACAGCAATCGAGGTATTCTACTATACACTCAAAATTTTAAATTCGGAACATAATTTTAATAATTGAGCAAGGATAATCAAGAGCAACAATCTAGACTAAAAACTAATGCGAAAACCTGAAAAATCCATCCCAAGTCCACATTTTTTTAAAAAATGTTCACTTGTTCGACGAAATTCAGGGCTGAAGATAAAATTTTGAATCAAATAAAACCCATTTCGGATGTTCTGATTCTATTATTCCCAGAGCCAAAATTGAACTAATATTTTTGTTTTTCGGATTCTGTATCGACTTCAGCATTCTTAATTTTCAGTTCGAATAATGATAAACAATAAGCAATGAAAAGCTGCTTTGAGATCCTGTTTTAATTTGGTTTTGCATTTCCAAATTCGAAGCTCTAAAATTTATTTCTAACACAAAATTCAAACATTTAAATCTTCGAAATGGCATTCTAATACTGAAAAGTCAGATTCCGATTTTATTCTGATTCCAATACAGATAATTTTTTTTTTTTAACTTTGAATTAGTGAATTTAGATTATAGCTGAACTAAAGAATTTCAATAATAGATTCATGAATGAAGGCTCTGAAACTTGGCTCATAAAATTCTGATCTGGAATAAGATTCGGAAATCGTATTTTTTGTACATTTCAGAAATCGTATGGAAATTGCAGAATGCAGATTCAAAATTCAGAAAAAGGTTGAACTTGTAAAAAAAATAAGAATCAACATAAATTGTTGAGAGAAATCATGAACTTAACATATTGCGGACCAAATACGAGATATCTCTTTTTTTCGCTTGACAACAGTGTGAAGTATAGATCGAATGGACTGAATTTGAGTTTTTAACTTTATTCGACAAAATGAACACAACATTTGCCCTAACTTAAATATGCTAAATTTGTAATATTTAGTCCAGGGGTTTCTGAAATATGGAATGCCGAATTTCGGTGATCCTCGTCAAAGATTTTTCAGCGGTCCTTAATGTGTTAAGATTCCTTGGCAATTCAATTTGCAGATTTCAATATTTTGAATAAAATTTCCTTGTTAACACAATTCAATTAAAATTCACAAATGTAAGAAAGAATTTGAGTTCTTTTTTTATAAGAAAAACCCAAATTTTATTTAAAAAAAAATCATCCACAGGATTTTTATTATGGAATTGATTCTTTATGATAAATATTTGCTGTTTAAGAAACATTTTCACAAAAAAATCTGCACAAATTGTAACCTTGTATGTACCCTTTGCTACCTACGATCAACACCAACCGTTTATACTTTAATTTCAAACTCATAAATGCACAACTGCATGAATACCATTAAAAACGCTTTAATGTCAAGCTTTTGATACAGTTTTGATAATTTCGAAACAGCTTTATCCACTAAATTGGTCTCAGTTTCTTTTAAGAGAGAAGTATTGGACCGAAAAATAGCAGAAATTGAAGGAGGAGTATGCAGCTACCCAAAATAGATTAGACGCAGTATAAGTTTGAAAAACTGATAAAAATCATGACTGAAAAAGTGTGTGCCGGACGATAGGAGATACCTAGCATAAAATAAAAATTTTTTTGACAAAAAACGATAAAAAATTTCAAATTTTTAAATTTTCTTTGAATTATTATTAGATTACCATCATTTACATTCATAGAAAGTATTTATATTATACGTATGGTTTTGATATACACGCATTCGTAACTGTCCCATTTCTTAAAGAACTAAGCTTTATTAGTTTTTTTTCTATCAGCTTTTGTTTTTAACATTACTTTTGAAAATTGATAGAAATCATTGAAAAAAAATTGTACTATTCTGACAAAAAATTTAAACGTTATATTTTTTTTATATAAAGATTTAAAACAATAGATAATAAACTTTTTGAAAACCCGCTAGAAACTATGCGAAAAAAGAAAAGAAATACTGTTTTTGTTCTCTTTTACCCACCCTGTAAGAGAATTTTTTTTTAAATAATTTTAAACCAAATTGAATTTGGGATATTATAAAAACAGTATATGGTTTTTGTTTATTGAGTTTTTTCGGTGAGTGAAGCAACTTTTTTAAATTTACGTAACGTTTCGGGCTACTTCAGACGTAAAAAATAAAGCAGCACAATTCATTCTGTTCGGCTGCTTGTCGGTTAGTAAAACAAACCGACAAGCAGCCGAACAGAATAAAATTGTGCTGCTTTTTTTTAACGTCTGATGATGGGTGAAGAAAAATAACCCAAAACGTTACGTAAATTTAAAAAAGTGGTTTCACTCACCGAAAAAACTCAATAAGCAAAAACCGTATAAAAAGTACTGGTGATAAACTTTAATTCATTATAAAAACTGATTTTCATTCTTCAACAAATGTGTTGAATAAAAAAAACCTTAAGAAATCAAGTAAAGTCAGAAATGCATGTTATGATGGTAACAATATTTATGTACAACTTTCAAATAAATGACAGAATAGGTTTGAGAAATTGGATCGAAAACTAGAAAAGTATTTTGGACTTTTGAAATTTTTTTGTAAAATATTTGAAAAAGTTAAATACATTTTTTGTTAAGTTTTAATGTTGAAACGCGCTTCAATTCATCAGGTAGAAGCATCTTATTCTCATTTTTACACACAGATATGACATTAAAAATTTCATAAAGAACGTGATTTCGAGGAGACCAACCACTATTAACGTTCATTTCTGATTTTTTACCATGTTCTATGGCATGGCGGCAGCTCTTATAAGCAATCAACCAAATGCCTCATTGTGGAAGCTCATCGCATTTCAGAACGCTCGCTTTTCATCCTGTGACACATACAAACACACACACACACACACACACACATTAAAGACACCACCAAAATGGAAGCCAATCAGAGAGAGATTTCTTCGGGTCGGTTGATTGGCAGTGTACTTTTCTGCTTTGTCGTCGAACGTCCTCAGTCCTCGACATCCTCGACGTTCGTTGTCTGCCAAAGTCTGAATAAGTCTGCCGTCTAGCTCTCTCTGTACACGACTTTTCCGGAAAATCACACTCCTATGTGGTGGCTGAGCTTCTGAAACCGATGACAGCTTTCCGATCACCACTCTCGGCACGGTCCTTTTGCACTGTGGGAAAATTAGATGATGATTTTTTTATTTTCAATTTATTCCTTAATTTTTAATCCTTAAACCTTAAAAAGTTATTTTTTAAATGGCTTGTTCATTGATAACAATTTTATTATGTTAGTATGACAATTGTCACACAATGTTCTGTGTGCCAGCATCAGAATGTGCACTTTGCTTGCATTGATCCTTGTGCTCGGATCATTGAGACGGGGCTGCGGTATTTTTTCTTGCATGAGAAATCCTCTTCCTGGTGGTGCATCATCAATCCTTTGAAGCGTTAAGTTATATCTTTAGCTCCTTCTCTCTGGCGCTGCTGTCCCGGTCCAGATTAAACCGAGTGCATGGGTGATGCCGAGAGATGAGTATGGGAGTTTATTCTAACGCTTAAATTCCGGAAAACCCACAACCAGTCCTTGTCCATCATTCTGCAAAAAGGTCCTTCCCATATCAGTTGAAAGACATCAGTGTGTGTGTGTCGTTTGCCGGGAAGTGAACCATTATGTGTGTTGACTGGCTGCTGTTGAACTGATGATATTCTCTTGAAGGTTTTCCGGGGAGAAATAGACACACTCGCATTCTAAGTATTCCCAGGATCATCATCACTCACTTCATCATTCATCCCCAACCCGAGATGAAATGGCTTTCGATCGTGTCACGATGGATTCGAGGATATGGAGGTTTTTTTCGCTTCTGTTTCGAGTTACTTGACCACTTAAAATTCCTTTTAGTTGAGAAAATGTCGCTAGAAAAAATTCTGCTGTAATGAAGTGTTTATGATGCTGGAAAGATTATTTGGTTCCAGTATACGCAAAATTTAGTTAACATCCAACAAAAACAGAAGTGAGTATGGATATCAGTTATCAAAAAGCTCGTAAACTTTGGAACTGCACAAAAAATTAAAAAAGAACAATGAAAAATGACAAAAATGACAAAAATGACAAAAATGACAAAAATGACAAAAATGACAAAAATGACAAAAATGACAAAAATGACAAAAATGACAAAAATGACAAAAATGACAAAAATGACAAAAATGACAAAAATGACAAAAATGACAAAAATGACAAAAATGACAAAAATGACAAAAATGACAAAAATGACAAAAATGACAAAAATGACAAAAATGACAAAAATGACAAAAATGACAAAAATGACAAAAATGACAAAAATGACAAAAATGACAAAAATGACAAAAATGACAAAAATGACAAAAATGACAAAAATGACAAAAATGACAAAAATGACAAAAATGACAAAAAATGACAAAAATGATAAAAATGAAAAAATTGACAAAAATGACAAAAATGACAAAAATTACAAAAATGACAAAAATGACAAAAATGACAAAAATGACAAAAATTACAAAAATGACAAAAAAATAAAAAAAAATTAAATGATAAATCTACTAAATTTACAGAGAACGCTTGGCGATTAGCTTTTCTAACCATTTCATCGCTTTTTGCTGTCGTAATTTTTCATTTATCTGAAACACGACATTTAGTTTCTGCTTATGAAATGCCAAGCGAGGTTTACATTCAGCTAAAATGTGGAAGCGTGATCTTCACTGCTACCCGTAAATTGGACGATGAAGATTTCCACCCACCTTGCTTCCCACATTTCCGGATCCGGTTTCCTGCGCACCGGATGTGGCACTGCTGCTGCTTCTTTGGCCCTGTTGTTTCTACTAGGACTAGCTCCAACTTTACACCATCCAAGAGCACGGGTAATCTTCTGAAAACCGATTTTCCATTCGCAGCACGAGCAAAACGCGAAGCCAAGGTACCCACTATAGAAAAAACGGGAAAACTATACACAGTTAACATGCTTTATGGAATGGAGTTTTCAACGCCGATGTCGCCGGTTGTTTTCTAACTCGATTTCTGACACCGCAGCTCAGCCCCAGAATCAACCACAGGACCCCAAGAGCTACCCTGGAAGACGAGTCAGAGTTATGTGCCAGAAGCTGGAAGAGGATGAGGAAGATTTTTGCTTTCCCGGATCCCGGACCCCGGACAAAGTTTGCTACATTTGTCGATAGTTGGAAAAACTTTGCTCCGCTTTTGGTCGACCCCGATGCTCCTCCCTTCAGGGAACGGGAATTCACTTCCTGCCAAAAGGGATCGCCCCGGGATCAACTTGAACCAGAACCGGATCTCGGGTGGTGGCCATGCGAGGTGGTTAAACAAGAAAGTAATGCCTAAGGTTCGATTCAAATCATTAATACTAAAATGAGAATGCACAGCTGCGAGAAGAAAAATTTAAAAATTTTGAAACCTTCAGTTTCAAAGCTCAATGGAAACATTATAAAAACAAGAAGAAAAAAAAAATATTAGCTGAATTTCAAACCCAAAAAAAATTTTAAAAATACAATAAATTTTCTTGTTTTTGTCAATTTTGACAATTTTGAGAATTTTGAGAATTCGGACAATTTTGGCAATTTTGACAATTTTGACAATTTTGACAATTTTGACAATTTTGACAATTTTGACAATTTTGCCAATTTTGACAATTTTGACAATTTTGACATTTATGACAATTTTGACAATTTTGCCAATTTTGCCAATTTTGCCAATTTTGACAATTTTGACAATTTTGACAATTTTGACAATTTTGACAATTTTGACAATTTGGACAATTTGGACAATTTTGACAATTTTGACAATTTTGACAATTTTGAAAATTTTGCCAATTTTGACAATTTTGACAATTTTGACAATTTTGACAATTTTGACAATTTTGACAATTTTGACAATTTTGACAATTTTGACAATTTTGACAATTTTGACAATTTTGACAATTTTGACAATTTTGACAATTTTGACAATTTTGACAATTTTGACAATTTTGACAATTTTGACAATTTTGACAATTTTGACAATTTTGACAATTTTGACAATTTTGACAATTTTGACAATTTTGACAATTTTGACAATTTTGACAATTTTGACAATTTTGACAATTTTGACAATTTTGACAATTTTGACAATTTTGACAATTTTGACAATTTTGACAATTTTGACAATTTTGACAATTTTGACAATTTTGATAATTTTGACAATTTTGACAATTTTGACAATTTTGACAATTTTGACAATTTTGACAATTTTGACAATTTTGACAATTTTGACAATTTTGGCAATTTTGACAAATTTGACAATTTTGACAATTTTGACAATTTTGTCAATTTTGACAATTTTGACAATTTTGACAATTTTGACAATTTTGACAATTTTGACAATTTTGACAATTTGGACAATTTGGACAATTTGGACAATTTGGACAATTTTAACAATTTTGACAGTTTTGACAATTTTGACAATTTTGAGAATTTTGACAATTTTGACAATTTTGACAATTTTGACAATTTTGACAATTTTGACAATTTTGACAATTTTGACAATTTTGACAATTTTGACAATTTTGACAATTTTGACAATTTTGACAATTTTGACAATTTTGACAATTTTGTCAATTTTGACAATTATGACAATTTTGACAATTTTGGCAATTTTGACAATTTTGACAGTTTTGACAATTTTGACAATTTTGACAATTTTGACAATTTTGACAATTTTGACAATTTTGACAATTTTGACAATTTTGACAATTTTGACAATTTTGACAATTAAGACAATTTTGACAATTAAGACAATTTTGACAATTTTGACAATTTTGACAATTTTGACAATTTTGACAATTTTGACAATTTTGACAATTTTGACAATTTTGACAATTTTGACAATTTTGACAATTTTGACAATTTTGACAATTTTGACAATTTTGACAATTTTGACAAATTTGACAATTTTGACTTTTTTGACAATTTTGACAATTTTGACAATTTTGACAATTTTGACAATTTTGACAATTTTGACAATTTTGACAATTTTGACAATTTTGACAATTTTGACAATTTTGACAATTTTGACAATTTTGACAATTTTGACAATTTTGACAATTTTGACAATTTTGACAATTTGGACAATTTTAACAATTTTGACAGTTTTGACAATTTTGACAATTTTGACAATTTTGACAATTTTGACAATTTTGACAATTTTGACAATTTTGACAATTTTGACAATTTTGACAATTTTGACAATTTTGACAATTTTGACAATTTTGACAATTTTGACAATTTTGACAATTTTGACAATTTTGACAATTCTGACAATTTTGACAATTTTGACAATTTTGACAATTTTGACAATTTTGACAATTTTGACAATTTTGACAATTTTGACAATTTTGACAATTATGACAATTTTGACAGTTTTGGCAATTTTGACAATTTTGACAGTTTGACAATTTTGACAATTTTGACAATTTTGACAATTTTGACAATTTTGACAATTTTGACAATTTTGACAATTTTGACAATTTTGACAATTTTGACAATTTTGACAATTTTGACAATTTTGACAATTTTGACAATTTTGACAATTTTGACAATTTTGACAATTTTGACAATTTTGACAATTTTGACAATTTTGACAATTTTGACAATTTTGACAATTTTGACAATTTTGACAATTTTGACAATTTTGACAATTTTGACAATTTTGACAATTTTGACAATTTTGACAATTTTGACAATTTTGACAATTTTGACAATTTTGACAATTTTGACAATTTTGACAATTTTGACAATTTTGACAATTTTGACAATTTTGACAATTTTGACAATTTTGACAATTTTGACAATTTTGACAATTTTGACAATTTTGACAATTTTGACAATTTTGACAATTTTGACAATTTTGACAATTTTGACAATTTTGACAATTTTGACAATTTTGACAATTTTGACAGCTTTGACAATTTTGACAATTTTGACAATTATGACAATTTTGACAATTTTGACAATTTTGACAATTTTGACAATTTTGACAATTTTGACAATTTTGACAATTTTGACAATTATGACAATTTTGACAATTTTGACAATTTTGACAATTTTGACAATTTTGACAATTTTGACAATTTTGACAATTTTGACAATTTTGACAATTTTGACAATTTTGACAATTTTGACAATTTTGACAATTTTGACAATTTTGACAATTTTGACAATTTTGACAATTTTGACAATTTTGACAATTTTGACAATTTTGACAATTTTGACAATTTTGACAATTTTGACAATTTTGACAATTTTGACAATTTTGACAATTTTGACAATTTTGACAATTTTGACAATTTTGACAATTTTGACAATTTTGACAATTTTGACAATTTTGGCAATTTTGACAATTTTGACAATTTTCACAGGTTTGACAATTTTGACTATTTTGACAATTTTGACAATTTTCACAGGTTTGACAATTTTGACAATTTTGACAATTTTGACAATTTTGACAATTTTGACAATTTTGACAATTTTGACAATTTTGACAATTTTGACAATTTTGAAAATTTTGACAATTTTGAAAATTTTGACAATTTTGACAATTTTGACAATTTTGACAATTTTGACAATTTTGACAATTTTGACAATTTTGACAATTTTGACAATTTTGACAATTTTGACAATTTTGACAATTTTGACAATTTTGACAATTTTGACAATTTTGACAATTTTGACAATTTTGACAATTTTGACAATTTTGACAATTTTGACAATTTTGATAATTTTGACAATTTTGACAATTTTGACAATTTTGACAATTTTGACAATTTTGACAATTTTGACAATTTTGACAATTTTGACAATTTTGACAATTTTGACAATTTTGACAATTTTGTCATTTTTGACAATTTTGACAATTTTGACAATTTTGACAATTTTGACAATTTTGACAATTTTGACAGCTTTGACAATTTTGACAATTTTTACAATTTCGACCATTTTGACAATTTTGACAATTTTGACAATTTCGACAATTTTGACAATTTTGACAATTTTGACAATTTTGACAATTTTGACAATTTTGACAATTTTGACAATTTCGACAATTTTGTCATTTTTGACAATTTTGACAATTTTGACAATTTTGACAATTTTGACAATTTTGACAATTTTGACAATTTTAACAATTTTGACAATTTTGACAATTTTGACAATTTTGACAATTTTGACAATTTTGACAATTTTGACAATTTTGACAATTTTGACAATTTTGACAATTTTGACAATTTTGACAATTTTGACAATTTTGACAATTTTGACAATTTTGACAATTTTGACAATTTTGACAATTTTGACAATTTTGACAATTTTGACAATTTTGACAATTTTGAAAATTTTGACAATTTTGACAATTTAGACAATTTTGACAATTTTGACAATTTTGACAATTTTGACAATTTTGACAATTTTGACAATTTTGACAATTTTGACAATTTTGACAATTTTGACAATTTTGACAATTTTGACGATTTTGACAATTTTGACAATTTTGACAATTTTGACAATTTTGACAATTTTGACAATTTTGACAATTTTGACAATTTTGACAATTTTGACAATTTTGACAATTTTGACAATTTTGACAATTTTGACAATTTTGACAATTTTGACAATTTTGACAATTTTGACAATTTTGACAATTTTGACAATTTTGACAATTTTGACAATTTTGGCAATTTTGACAATTTTGACAATTTTCACAGGTTTGACAATTTTGACTATTTTGACAATTTTGACAATTTTCACAGGTTTGACAATTTTGACAATTTTGACAATTTTGACAATTTTGACAATTTTGACAATTTTGACAATTTTGAAAATTTTGACAATTTTGAAAATTTTGACAATTTTGACAATTTTGACAATTTTGACAATTTTGACAATTTTGACAATTTTGACAATTTTGACAATTTTGACAATTTTGACAATTTTGACAATTTTGACAATTTTGACAATTTTGACAATTTTGACAATTTTGACAATTTTGACAATTTTGACAATTTTGACAATTTTGACAATTTTGACAATTTTGACAATTTTGACAATTTTGACAATTTTGACAATTTTGACAATTTTGACAATTTTGACAATTTTGACAATTTTGACAATTTTGACAATTTTGACAATTTTGACAATTTTGACAATTTTGACAATTTTGACAATTTCGACAATTTTGTCATTTTTGACAATTTTGACAATTTTGACAATTTTGACAATTTTGACAATTTTGACAATTTTGACAGCTTTGACAATTTTGACAATTTTTACAATTTCGACCATTTTGACAATTTTGACAATTTTGACAATTTTTACAATTTCGACAATTTTGACAATTTTGACAATTTTGACAATTTTGACAATTTTGACAATTTCGACAATTTTGTCATTTTTGACAATTTTGACAATTTTGACAATTTTGACAATTTTGACAATTTTGACAATTTTGACAATTTTGACAGCTTTGACAATTTTGACAATTTTTACAATTTCGACAATTTTGACAATTTTGACAATTTTGACAATTTTGACAATTTTGACAATTTTTACAATTTCGACAAATTTGACAATTTTGACAGCTTTGACAATTTTGACAATTTTGACAATTTTGACAATTTTGACAATTTTGACAATTTTGACAATTTTGACAATTTTGACAATTTTGACAATTTTGACAATTTTGACAATTTTGACAATTTTGACAATTTTGACAATTTTGACAATTTTGACAATTTTGACAATTTTGACAATTTTGACAATTTTGACAATTTTGACAATTTTGACAATTTTGACAATTTTGACAATTTTGACAATTTTGACAATTTTGACAATTTTGACAATTTTGACAATTTTGACAATTTTGACAATTTTGACAATTTTGACAATTTTGACAATTTTGACAATTTTGACAATTTTGACAATTTTGACAATTTTAACAATTTTGACAATTTTGACAATTTTGACAATTTTGACAATTTTGACAATTTTGACAATTTTGAAAATTTTGACAATTTTGACAATTATGACAATTTTGACAATTTTGACAATTTTGACAATTTTGACAATTTTGAAAATTTTGACAATTTTGACAATTTTGACAATTTTGACAATTTTGACAATTTTGACAATTTTGACAATTTTGACAATTTTGACAATTTTGACAATTTTGACAATTTTGAAAATTTTGACAATTCTGACAATTATGACAATTCTGACAATTTTGTCATTTTTGTCTATTTTGTCATTTTTGTCATTTTTGTCATTTTCGTCATTTTTGTCATTTTTGTCATTTTTGTGATTTTTGTGATTTTTGTCATTTTTGTCATTTTTGTCATTTTTGTCATTTTTGTCATTTTTGTCATTTTTGTCATTTCTGTCATTTTTGTCATTTTTGTCATTTTTGTCATTTTTGTCATTTTTGTCATTTTTGTCATTTTTGTCATTTTTGTCATTTTTGTCATTTTTGTCATTTTTGTCATTTTTGTCATTTTTGTCATTTTTGTCATTTTTGTCATTTTTGTCATTTTTGTCATTTTTGTCATTTTTGTCATTTTGTCATTTTTGTCATTTTTGTCATTTTTGTCATTTTTGTCATTTTTGTCATTTTTGTCATTTTTGTCATTTTTGTCATTTTTGTCATTTTTGTCATTTTTGTCATTTTTGTCATTTTTGTCATTTTTGTCATTTTTGTCATTTTTGTCATTTTTGTCATTTTTGTCATTTTTGTCATTTTTGTCATTTTTGTCATTTTTGTCATTTTTGTCATTTTTGTCATTTTTGTCATTTTTGTCATTTTTGTCATTTTTGTCATTTTTGTCATTTTTGTCATTTTTGTCATTTTTGTCATTTTTGTCATTTTTGTCATTTTTGTCATTTTTGTCATTTTTGTCATTTTTGTAATTTTTGTCATTTTTGTCATTTTTGTCATTTTTGTCATTTTTGTCATTTTTGTCATTTTTGTCATTTTTGTCATTTTTGTCATTTTTGTCATTTTTGTCATTTTTGTCATTTTTGTCATTTTTGTCATTTTTGTCATTTTTGTCATTTTTGTCATTTTTGTCATTTTTGTCACTTTTGTCATTTTTGTCATTTTTGTCATTTTTGTCATTTTTGTCATTTTTGTCATTTTTGTCATTTTTGTCATTTTTGTCATTTTTGTCATTTTTGTCATTTTTGTCATTTTTGTCATTTTTGTCATTTTTGTCATTTTTGTCATTTTTGTCATTTTTGTCATTTTTGTCATTTTTGTCATTTTTGTCATTTTTGTCATTTTTGTCATTTTTGTCATTTTTGTCATTTTTGTCATTTTTGTCATTTTTGTCATTTTTGTCATTTTTGTCATTTTTGTCATTTTTGTCATTTTTGTCATTTTTGTCATTTTTGTCATTTTTGTCATTTTTGTCATTTTTGTCATTTTTGTCATTTTTGTCATTTTTGTCATTTTTGTCATTTTTGTCATTTTTGTCATTTTTGTCATTTTTGTCATTTTTGTCATTTTTGTCATTTTTGTCATTTTTGTCATTTTTGTCATTTTTGTCATTTTTGTCATTTTTGTCATTTTTGTCATTTTTGTCATTTTTGTCATTTTTGTCATTTTTGTCATTTTTGCCATTTTTGTCATTTTTGTCATTTTTGTCATTTTTGTCATTTTTGTCATTTTTGTCATTTTTGTCATTTTTGTCATTTTTGTCATTTTTGTCATTTTTGTCATTTTTGTCATTTTTGTCATTTTTGTCATTTTTGTCATTTTTGTCATTTTTGTCATTTTTGTCATTTTTGTCATTTTTGTCATTTTTGTCATTTTTGTCATTTTTGTCATTTTTGTCATTTTTGTCATTTTTGTCATTTTTGTCATTTTTGTCATTTTTGTCATTTTTGTCATTTTTGTCATTTTTGTCATTTTTGTCATTTTTGTCATTTTTGTCATTTTTGTCATTTTTGTCATTTTTGTCATTTTTGTCATTTTTGTCATTTTTGTCATTTTTGTCATTTTTGACATATTTGTCAATTAAGTTGTTTTTTATTTATCTTAGTCGGTTTTTTAAACTTTCCAGTTTATTTTTTACTTTCTAGGTTTGTTTGTTTTTGTGCAATTTTGCAAATAAAGGCAATTTAATTTATTTAATGCTTCCATTTCTTTTATTTTTATTAGTTAGTTATTTTAAATTTTGTCCATTTTTTTTAGTGTTCGGTTTTATTAGAAAATTATTTGTTGACTCTACGGATCTGTTTGTATAAGTTGTTTTAAAAATTCGCCTTTCAGCAAAAGTAGGAACACTTCTGTGAAATGGAAATCGGAACAGCGATAGAAAAACTTGTATAACAAGAGAAGTAAAACATTTGGGTGCACATAAAACTGTTCTCTTTGGTTGGAGCATTGATTTCCTAGCTCAGCTCTTACAGAACACAAAAACACCACCTCTTATTTGCGCCCCTTGCCCTTTGGAAGGAGGAAAAACTTTTTACCTCCCGTTTTGTAGATCTAGTAAAAGGTTCAACCAGCAGCAGCAAGATCTCTTCGATTGTGCGTCCATGTATGGGTGTGTTTGTGTCTATGTGTGCATCTTGTGTGTGCTCTAAAAACCAGATCAAGAAATTATGATAATCGAAGCAAAAGTTAAACCGTTTAATGCATCCTCCTTGTACGTGTGACAGTGCACATACACAAACAAAGTTACAAAAACTCCCAGAAACCCGGATGGGGATGCCGGTTGATTCAAAGTTTTTTCAGCTTCCAGCATACAAAATCGAAGAGGGAGCTAGTAGCTAGGGACAGGGACCGACAAAAAACACAAACACAGCACAGTACATATCATGCAACACAAATCCTGGAGTGCTGACACATAAATTTTTGTGTGCGACACTTCGGTTTGGCACAGCACTTCAATTGTGTTGTGCTGCATCAAATCAACACGACACAGTTCCCAGTTGTGTCGTGTCGAGAAGAACACAGTTGTGCTAAGCACGCAACACAGTGTGTTTTACGAGCAAGGCTATTTTAACCCGTCGCGCTTGATTGGTCAGCATTTCTCCGTATTTTACATGGCGAAGTTCTTCACTCACATTGTGTCGAGAAAGAAGCTTGAAAGCAAACGAAAAAAATCCATCCAGTTCGCCTGCTGGCAGATTTGCAATAATTAAAATCTCATCGTTTCGGGACCGGCACACGAACACACTGTGTCGTCAACTGTGTCGGATTTTGTGTCGCATGCAGTACTGTGCTGTGTTGCGGCCGACACGCAACAAAAGAAGATCAACACAGACACAGCACAGTTTCGTTTCGAATGTGCCGTGTCATCAAATTGTGTTGCACTTACTGTGTTCGTGCTGTTTTCGGTCCCTGGCTAGGGAAGATATCGCCTTTCCGTAAAAACCTAATCGCCAAACTTGGCCACAAACACCACACGCTGATTTCCCGACATCGACACGGAAAAATAAAAAGCTTTCCGGTTGCTTCCCGGGGCGAAGATCGACGGAAATGTACCAGTTTGGGAGGGGGAAAGCTTGCCCCTTCAGGTTGAGTTTTTTGTTCAAATTTTAACGGTTCCTATATTGGAAAAGTCACTTGGATGTTACCTTTGGATTGTTGAAATGGAAGGGACTTGAATTCTTTGATTTCCCATTAGCATGAAATTCTTTATATAATTTCTTAAACAAATTAACACAACATAGAGAACAAATCAATTGGTTGGATGTTATTTTTTTTTAAACCGAAAAACGCAGCAGCAAAATAATCAATCACCGCAGATTTTTCGAGGAAACTCAAACCCAACTTCAACCCTTCCAAAAAGCTTTAAACTTTTCCTAAAAGTATGTCGACGGTTAATTGAGCCAGTAATCCGGGTCGCTATGACACTTACTTTAGGTTGCTAGAATTTTTTCTGCACGAATGCGGGGTATTTTATCTAAAAACCTTAAAAAAATCCAGGCATTTGATTACAAAATTGTCGATAAAAATCCGAGCTAAATCGTTTTAAATTTGATCAAAACTCAGCAATTACTCAACAAAAATAGAAATAGGAATAAAACTCAAAAAATGTTTTTTTTTTCATCAAAATTTATCAGCAGCATCCGCTAAGCCTTGTATGAAAAAAAAAAAAAAACATTTATACCTCGCTAGGCAACCAGCAGTAATGTCATGTGAATTTATTCTTAGTCAAAGCCTAAAGACATGCCGCCATTTAACACCTAATAACTTTTTTGTGTAATAAGATACAAAGTTACAGTCTTGGACAAAGCTGTTCAGAGGAAAATTTATGAGCAGGCTCGGTTCCACAGAAAAGAAATACGTTGTTGATTTTTCAGTGTAATATATTCAATTTTTCCATACAAACCTTGAAGTTCAAATTTACTCATGTGAACGTTACATAAAAATTCTGCAAAAAATCATGGATGAATTTTAAACCAAAACAAAGCTTTTTAGACCCCAGGGTTTGAGTAATTCGAAAATGACCCCAAATCGACTCAGTCTAATGGAAAGCCTATCTGATTTTTTTGTAGATGGTAAACACTGAAATATATAGACAAGTTGTAAACGTAACGAACGTATGAGTTCAGTGCATCACGGAGTCTGTCCATGGACCTAACAGAGCAAATTTGAATAAATAAAATCATCATAAATGAATAACGGATAAACGAAGCTGTAGAACAATTTTAATTTTAATTTTCAACATCAAGGTTTGTCTTGGTGAGATTTAACTGTTTCAAAGATCCATTAATTTTGCCACACTGGTCATTGATTTGCCTGTTCCATAACAATTCCCGGTCAAAAAGGATGCCAAGAAAAAGCGTAGGGATATTTCTGTTGGATCTTCTGAAGCCTAGAACCTTGATTTTAGCTGGGTTAACAGGTAGACAATTTTCATTGATTTGATTTTTTCCAAGTCATAATTTATTTTAACCCCAAAAACTTCGATTAATAACGCATTGTCAGAACAGAAATATCATTGTACATCATCAGTAAACATCTGAATGCTACTCTATTTGAAAATAGATAGCAGGTCATTTTTAAAGAAAGAAAACAGCATTGGTCCTAAAACCGATCCTTGGGGTACGCCAAACTCAAAAGGAGTTAACATCTTAAAACAACCATCTATTAAAACTGATTGGACCCGTCTTTGAAGGTTTGATTGAATCTTTTAAGCTGCAGAAAAAAGTAAATTTTGATATCAAATTTTCGATCAGGGACACCCTATCAAAAGCTTTACAAAATCTATGAATTGCAGGAAAGCAAATCCTTTCTTATCAAGAGAGATGGCAATGTCATTGTGAACTTTCATCAAGGTAGTTTTCGTACTCTAAACTCTTATTGATTGTGACGTAAAAATCTCGAAATGGAGCTCACATAACAAAATGGCCTTGAATTGATAATATCGAGATTGTTTGATTTTTTGGATTGGTATATCTTTTTTCAACTGGTAGAGAAATTGTGTTATTAAGATGGCCTCAGATCGGGAGCATATAAGGAAAAGCCATTTTCACCAATCCGGTGAAAATGGGTTGGTCCGGTAGCGTTGGATTTATGATAGTAACTGCATTAAGAATACTCACGAACAGATTTGAATTGGAAACCAGACAAACTCTTACAAAATTTTACGAAATGTTACAGCTTAGCTTAGCTTAGCTTGATTGACTACTCACATCCACCTTAAATCATTGAATTCGAAATGAATCATAAATAGTTGTAAAGCGATATTCAATTCAACGCTACAAAATTTTCTCAATGTAATTAAAACGCTGTTATAGTGTATAAACATTTCGAATTCCATGATCGCTGGCGTGGCTAAGTGGAACAAGTTCCACATCGCCAATGGTTGCTACTCCGTGATTGACCGAGGCCATCAATTTTGTCCAGAGGTCAAATGAATGGTGTCTGGGATTGACAGCACATTCACAATGAACAAAACTGATGCTCTCTCTTTAAACATCAATAACGGCGCCGGCCACGTTCTAGTAGTCAATGGATAGAAGGAAAATAGAGAAAAGGACTGAAAGATTAATAACTCATGCTTAAGGACCGAGGTCACCTCTGCATCCTAGCAAAACAATTTTGGTTTGGAAATGGAGGGTAGGATATGATCAGGAGACACTTTTGACTAGTGCGATTTAATATTTTACATCCTGTTCTTTTAGTCTTGCTGTGTTATTGAGATTATCATTTAAATTCTTTGTTTTTCTAATTGCTTTTTTAAAAGTCTGTTTCCAATTATTCAAGAGATTTTCGAAAATTTCTGTTAATGGTACTACAGTTTTAATATCATAGACTTTCTTTTTAACATAACTACTAATTGTATAGACTTAATCAATCAAAACTAGGTTTAAATAAAAACGCATAATAAAACTTGACACTTGCCATTGTGAAACATTTTCTTGTATATGGTTTCATAGATGAATGGCTTCTCTTATTGAAACTTATTGAAACCTTTTCCAATAAAATCGAGCGATATCGTGTTTTGAAAGTTGCATTTCGAAAGAATTACATTTTATCTCCAGTGTCTTAGAGTTCTTTTTTAAATTTCTAGTGGAACTTGACTGATACTTGAAATATTCAAAATGAACCTAATTCGTCGTTAAGTCGAATTTGAAACAGGGTTTACCATTCGAAATATTTGAACAAATATTCTTGTACCTTTAAGTTCTGTTACAATATTTTAAACATGATTCTATTCAAAAAATAGCAGCTCAGATTTTCAGGCCGAACCTGAAGAAAAGTGTTTAAATTACGTTCACTGATGTATGCTAAACTATGTTTCTTATATACGTGTAGAAGAATAAGAGAAATGAAAGTGAGATACACGAATACAACAACTAGTATCATTGGACCATTATTGCATCAATGTACAAAATTTTTATCTTTATATTCACCTAATTCTTAGTGAGAATAATATTATGACAATGTGTATCGACAATTTTCCTTTAAAATATTTGTGTGTCATTTTTAAAAAGTTATGGTTATGAAAAATACGCTCAAAGCCATTAATTAGCAAAAAAAATCAGAATCTTAAAAAATATCACAATTAAAAAAGCAATAATTTGGCCTACGAGTGACTTCTCTGATTGTCTATTGGGTGGGGGGATTGTTTAAGATGGTTTTTACATATTAAAATCTGATACTTATCTTTCGATCAGGATTTATGATGAGACACATTTCGAATGTCTGCAGAAATGCTAATACTTTTCGAACATCCAATTTTCCCGTCGTCAATTGCTCCATTTTTCCCGTATCGTCGATTATTTTTTTGTTTTGATTTCCATTCCTCGTTTATCCCATTTCCGCCACCACAGTCTTCAAAACTTTACGGCACAAATTGAACTTTTTAATGAATGGTTTGAGAGTCTTCAAAATTTTCCTGCCAAAAAAAAACACAACCGTCATCGACGGCCACAGCCTACCCAGTCACAAAATTTTACGAAATGTTACATAAAATAAAGTAATTTTACAAAAATAATATGAATTTGACTAAATTATTAAAAATTCAACCAAATTTTACAAAATTTTACAAAACTTCACAACAAACATAGTCTTGACCGATTAAGGCTTTACAAAATTTTACGAAACTTTACAAAATTTGTTAATTTGAAAAATTTTGTAAAACTTTGTAAAATTTTGTAAAATTTTGTAAAATTTTGTAAAATTAAGTAAAATTTTGTAAAATTTTGTAAAGTTTTGTAAAATTTTGTAAAGTTTTGTAAAATTTTGTGATATTTTGTAAAATTTTGTTAAATTTTGTTTAATTTTGTAAAATTTTGTAAAGTTTTGTAGAATTTTGTTAAGTTTTGTAAAACTTTGTAAATTTTTTTAAAAATTTGTAAAATTTTTACAACATTTTACAAAATTTTACAAAATTTTACAAAATTTTACAAAATTTTACAAAATTTTACTAAATTTTACAAAATTTTACAAAATTTTACAAAATTTTACAAAATTTTACAAAATTTTACAAAATTTTACAAAATTTTACAAAATTTTACAAAATTTTACAAAATTTTACAAAATTTTACAAAATTTTACAAAATTTTACAAAATTTCACAAAATTTTACAAAATTTTACAAAATTTTACAAAATTTTACAAAATTTTACAAAATTTTACAAAATTTTACAAAATTTTACAAAATTTTACAAAATTTTACAAAATTTTACAAAATGTTACAAAATTTTACAAAATTTTACATAATTTTTCAAAACTTTAAAATATTTTACAAAATTTACAACAATTTTTAAAACTGTTTTTTTTTTAAATTTTACAATATTTTACAAAATTGTACAAATAATTAAAAAGTATAACAAAATTTTGCCTAATTTTACTAAATTTTAAAAAATATAACAAAATTTAACAAAATTTTTCAAAATATTACAAAATTTTTCGAAATTTTACATAATTTTAAAAAAATTTCAAAATTTTACAAATTTTTCAAAATTTTACAAAATTTCACAAAATTTCCAGGGCTGGTAGCGAGTCACTTTTCAGTGACTTGGTCACTTTTTTTGGGTCAGTTACTAAAAAGTCACTTTTTTCATCATTTGGTCACTAAAGTCACTATTTTCCGAAAAATGGTCACTTTTATCACCAAAAGTCACTTTTTTCACCGAAAATAAACCAATGAAAGAGTAATTTTGATTGCGCGTGTTAATATTGATGGTAGTAACGGTAAATTACTTGATCAGTCAGTCAGAAATTTTTTTCGCCTCCGGCGGAATTTTGGCATGAATCACTCTTGGACATTTCGCCACACGATTGAGACATTTCGATCTTCGACATTATTTGACGTTCATGAATTGAAACTAACTTTGATTGTAGATTTTAATTTTTAGTTCCATCAACCTTTCGTATTGGAACTCAAAACTTGATATACAAAAACTCTATCTCGTCTTTAGAATGGGTTTTTATTAAGAAGTGTAACTAAGATTGAGATTGAAACGGACCTTTTTTTTTATTAAAAAAAATCTTTTATGCAATAACAAATGTTATGTTGATATGAAATATTCTTAAAAAAAACAACTCAAACTCATTTTTATTTCGCGTTTTTTGTTCTTCTAAATACTTAAAAAAAGGGTTTTAAAAATTTACACAAGGCCACAAAATTTACATTTTTCTTAGGTGCAATGAATTTAAACGGTAATTTCAACTAATTTGGGTTCCCCGAATCTAAATATGTATGCAATAGCTTTTGTTATTGAAATGACTTCAGAAAAAAAAATTAAAAATCTTTAGAGAAGTTTCTGCACTTTTTTTTACAAAAACTTAAATCAAAAAATAATATGTTTATGAAAGTTTTATATAAATTGATGAGCTTTAAATAGAATCAAGTTTTTTTTTACACTTTCTGATGTGATGTCAAAAATACTTGTAATGACATTTTTCCATAATCAGTTATCTATCAATGTATTTTACTAGTAATAAACCACCAAAACTAAATGTGTTCGGCCGAATTTGACAAAATTTCTAGTTTAGGATCATTACCAAATCATTAATTTAAAAAAAATAAACGCCAAAATGGTTATGGTGAAACATGTTTATTGAAAAAACTCTTCCTTAAATGTTTTTAAAAACTAATCTTTTTTATTTTCATATTGTTTTTTTTCAATTTTCAAATAAATTTACCGAATTTTATTGTACATTTTTTTTCAATTTTCTAATCAACTTGCCGGATTTTTTTTAATCAAACTTTTTAAATTTTCAAGACATATTTTAAATAATTGTTTCCTTGTTTTTAAATTCTAAATTTTCGTGTTCTTCAACTATAAGCCTTTAACTCCAAATTTTTAATAATAAAACATAACTTCAACCTACAACCTTCAAATACTCAGAGCTTGTAATTCAAAGCTTAAAAACCTGCGATTGAAAATTTAAAAACTTTTTATTAATATTTTTTATACGAAATCATGTTTTTTGGATCGATCATGATTTTTAAATTAATCTAAAAAGTTTGAAAAGTTGTTCTAAGTAGCAACTTTAAAATAAATTTTAATACGCAGTGTTAACTAAATTTGTATTTGATTTGTGCTTTCAATATTAATAACAAAAGTTTTGAACTCATTATTTTTAATTTTTCATTAGTTTTTATCATTCACGTAATTACTCATTTTCTAACATTTCTTTGTCAGTGTAGCTGAACATGAAGTTATTATTTAAGCTCCAAAAATGAAATTTGTATAACTGGAGGATTTTATTTTATTAAAGGTTTTATGTCTGGCTTATATAACTGGCACTTTTCAAATAATTATAAATATATTCTTCTTATTATCAAATTAAATTAAACCATCGAACATTGAATAAATTTTGTTCAAAATTCATTTCTTATTCAGTAATCGGTAATTCACATTTTAAATCGTAATTAAATATTTTTTGTTCAAATTAAAAAATTTCAGCGGAATTTCTCACTAAACTTCCAGTTGAAAATGAGGAAAAGAATTCCAAATTTAGATGAATAAATATTAACAATTATTATTATTTTCCTAACATCTATTCATGGTAAGTTTTGTACAAGATAAGACATTTATTTTAGAATTCAGATATTTTTAAATTTTAAATTTGCTAAGAAATTCTTTTGAAACTAATTTATTTCTTACTTTCTTGACTTATCGAAAATTTGAAACATTGTAATATGTTTCCAAAATTTTGTTTATCAGTCATTTTTTTTTTGTTTGTGTGTTGAACATGAGTGACAAACGGTGTTAGAAAATCCTTTCATTTTCAATTTTTTATTTTTGGTATTATTATTATTTGTATCTAAATTTAAATTTCAAAACCTCGCCCCCCATGGACGGGTCCTTCGCACGGGCCTGATTTTGTCACATTTTTTTGTACTTCAAAGTTACTTTTTTCGTTCTACATAGTCACAATTTGGTCACTTTTTTCGGTCCTCAAAGTCACTATTTGGTCACTTTTTTTCAAATTTTGGTCACTAAAGTCACTACTTTTTCATTGTCAAACCGCTACCAGCCCTGAATTTCACCAAATTTTACAAAACTTTACAAAGTTTTACAAAATTTTACAAAATTTTACAAAAATTTACAAAATTTTACAAAATTTTACAAAATTTTACAAAATTTTACAAAATTTTACAAAATTTTACAAAATTTTACAAAATTTTACAAAATTTTACAAAATTTTACAAAAATTTACAAATTTTACAAAATTTTACAAAATTTTCAAAATTTAACATAATTTAAAAAAAATCAAAATTTTACAAATTTTCACAAAATTTCTAAAAGTTTTACAAAATTCTACAAAATTTTACAAAATTTTGCAAAACTTTACAAAATTTTACATTTTATTGACTTTTCTTGTGTTAACTTCAAGTAAGTTAACACAAAAAAGTTTCATATATTGGGCTGCTGATAGAGCTGTCCGGGAGTTAAAATTTTTGAGATTTTCATAACGGAAATTAAATTGTTTTTGAATCGATCAAAAGCTGTGATACATTTATATTAAGGTTGCCAGAAATTCATCAGCATGAATCCGGGCCGGACAAACTGGGCAATTAAAAAAACCGGACATAATCCGGGCATTTGATTTCAAAAGACCCTAAATTTATCCAACAAAAATCCAGAAAAAAATGGGATTTTTTTTTCTTCAAAATTAAAACTCATCCACGGATCTTGAATCCATTCTAGGTTTCCAATAAACCTTTCATGATTATTTTTATGAAACTTGCTCAATTTCTCTCAAACTCAATCAAATTTCGTTTAGGAAGCGATCATTGTTTTTTTTTGTTTTGTTGCCAAAAAAGTGAATAAATCCGGGCAATCGGGTCGAGCCGGATTTTTCCCAAATTTGTATTAAATATCCGGCACACTCGGATACAACCGGGCATTCTGGCAACCCTAATATATATATGATTATATTTTATTAAAAATTTCTTTTAAAAACAGATAGTTGATTGCTTAATCGAAATAAATAATTTTTAAAAGTATTTTAGTTCTAGGTCGAATTAAAGGTTCCAATTCAGTATCAAAATAGGAACAGTAGGTTCAAAGCTTGAAATTTTGATCATCCATATCTTTGTGAATCTTTGAAAAACGGCGAAATTTTTAAAATTTTCTTTGAAATTAGCAGATGAGTTCATTAACTACATACGGATTTCCTGAAAAATCAAAAACTCAAGTCCATTAACGAGAAAAACATGTGTTTCTAAAAACCATTTCTTAAAGGGTCCGAATGAAGGCTGTAAGGGCAATTAAACCTAATTATATTGAGAAACCTCAGATTGACATTTGAATTTGAACTCCAAGGGTTTATTTATTACTATGATTTTGAAAATTCGATATCAAAGCCAACGCGTGGCCAACGCCTAGTTTCTTTTATTGGTCCAACCAAATTCAACGTTCTTCCTGAAGATATAAAAATTTAACGAATAGAAACTGTTTCAAGACCAAACTTATACATTATTTCAAAGAAAATTCAAGCCGTTGAACATCCAACCACTATTCAGAAGTTATTTATTAATTGTTCTTGTATTTTTCTTAGCTGTAAATTTAGTATAATTGAATGTAGTTTAATAAATTTTTGTAGTATTTCATATTAAATTTTAGTAATTAATATCAAAAATGTACATGGATCTCTTAAAAGGAAAATTATTTCCACTGAGATTCATGTTGTAATTAAGTTTTGTAACGTTTCATCTCCTCGCACTAAGTAACTATATTATTAAAGTTCTCAGCATGAGTAAATTTTTGTTCGCGTTTGTGTTTTTCCTTTTGCTGTCAGACATGCTGAGAACAGTTAGCGTCCATTACCAGGGGGCTCATATGAGCTTCTTGTTGAGGGGGAGTGTGGCGAGCCGCTAAGAAAAAAAAGCTCAAAATCTTAAATAAGGATTGTCCGTATACGAAGACTTATCTGATATGCAAATTGATATTTTATGAAGTTAGAACAAAGAAATTAAAGAAGTTTTCAAGAAAATGTTATTTTCGTATGAAAAAGAAAACACCATACAGTAGGTAGTTTATGGTTTCAATAACTTTATTCCATTTTAATGATATTGTTAACAATTGTTTTGTTCAGATTCTATTGCTAGAACATCCGAAGATAAGTTGAATATTTGCTTCTGCAATGTGTGAGCCGTAAGTTTTATAATTTTATTGCTGTTCCAATTCAATTTCGATTCCATAAAAAACCATCCACCCTGCTAGTGGGAAACTTCCTAATCGAATTTCCTTCCCACAGTCAGCAGCCAGCAGAAAACCAGTAGATAGATAAAATTTTCGCCATTAGTGTTCGCCAGATAGCATCCACTATTCACTGCAGGATGAAATATCTTTCTCGCCTTTTGCCATGCAAGAGGATTACGTTTCCTATCGCTATTTTTTTTTTTTGTTATACTTCTGTTTCCCCACTCACTCTTCGGGTGTTACTCCTCCGATTCTATTCCTTTTCTACTTCTGTCAATCTGTAAGTGTATGTGTGTCTCTGTAAGTGTGTGTGTGTCTGTTCAAAAATAAACGACAGCAACGATGTCACACATATTATGTACAAAGTTTTGCGCTTTCGAACCCTGCGGGTGCATTTTCCAATATAATCGGATTGATCGGATCGGGAGCACTCGCCACACCCCTTGGAGCGTCATTTTCACCCCGAAGTCTGAATGTTTGTATGGCGATGGCCAAGTGTGGGTGTGTGTGTCTGAGTATGTTTGTGTATGAATGTTTTCCACCATTTTGTACTCAGCTAAATGGGGTTTTATGCTGGTGGTTCCTCCTTTTGATCGTGCGGGACCTTTGACCCATTTTGCCCAATCCACCCCCTTGCTATTGGATACTGGCTGTTTAAAATTCGAATGATTCAATCATGTAAATGAATCAAGCGAACCACACACACACATACACAAATCCACACTGATATGCTGAAATGGGTTTTGATAACTTTTTTTTTATCTTCCATAGAATGGAAATGGAAGGTGGCCGCTTTGAGAAAATTTCTATTATGTCATAAAACCATTAGCATTGATCAGCTGCGGCACGTTGCCTGAAGGGAGCGAAGTGCTTTTATATAACTTTTGTTTCGGAAATGTCAATCGAGGTGACATGCAGTTATCGAAGAATTGTTTTTTTATTCTGTAATTCAATT
The DNA here is from genome assembly GCF_029784155.1 of Uranotaenia lowii. Lineage (NCBI taxonomy): Eukaryota > Metazoa > Arthropoda > Insecta > Diptera > Culicidae > Uranotaenia > Uranotaenia lowii. The sequence continues at coordinate 333,593,405 of NC_073693.1, forward strand.
CAAGTGCGTTTGTATGGTGTTGTTGTTCTAAACTAAAAAAAAGATCATGAATTGGTGACGTCAACGAAGCGCAGACATTGCATCCGACCATCACCTCGTCCTTGGCGAGATACGACTGAGGGTTGCGCGTGTCCAACGGCGCGAGGAGAAAGTCGGGTGTCGATACGACGTCCGCCGGTTGGAGAATCCAGAGGTGAAAAGGGCATACGTTGAACAGCTAGAATCCCGAGCCTCGGAACTGCCGACAGACGGAACAGTCGAAGAACAGTGGTGTGGAATCAAGAATGCCTTTATCACGACGAACAGTGGTGTGGAATCAAGAATGCCTTTATCACGACGAGCCATGGTACTCTCGGTAAAGTTTGTGGAAGACGAAGTGAATGGATGTCGGATGAAACCTGGAGGATGATCGATGATCGGAGAAAGGCGAAAGTCGGAATTGAGCAGGCATGTACCGGGTCAGCCAAAGCAGCCGCCCGCTTACGATATGCGGAGCTGGAAAAGGCAGTTAAACGAGCTTGTAGACGAGACAAGAGAGCCTGGACAAACTCCCTAGCCGAAGAGGGAGAAAGAGCCGCCGCCATTGGAGATATCCGATTATTATATGATATTTCTCGCCGCCTTAGTGGTGCAAGGACTAATGCAAGAATGCCGCTGAAAAACCGAGCAGGTCAGCTGCTGACAGATCGAACAGATCAGCTCAAGCGTTGGACTGAGCATTTTGATCAACTTTTCCGAGTTACAAATAGCAATGGCCAACAGAACCCGCAGCTCGAGGCGCCCACAGTAAGTCGCATTAATGGCGTCAACTCGGAAGCGCCCACGCTGGCTGAAATAGAAGCGGCAATCAAGGACATGAAATCCAACAAAGCGCCTGGAATCGATTGCATTCCTGCTGAAATGCTCAAAGCCGACCCTGCCTTATCAGCACAAATGTTGCACCGTCTTTTCGCTGACATTTGGGATACTGCAACATTCCCGGCCGACTGGATGCAGGGTATCCTCGTAAAGGTCCCAAAGAAAGGAGACCTAACAGAGTGCGGTAACTGGCGTGGCATAACTTTGATCTGTACAACCCTTAAAGTACTCTGCAAAGTGATCCTGAACAGGATCCAGGAGAAAATCGACGCTACACTCCGACGGCAACAAGCTGGATTCCGATCCGGACGATCATGTGTGGATCACATCACAACGCTACGAATAATACTGGAACAAATCAACGAATTCCAGGACTCTCTTCTGCTGGTGTTCGTTGATTTCGAAAAAGCATTTGACCGACTGAACCACGAAAATATCTGGGCTGCTCTTAGACGACGAGGGGTCCCAGAGAAACTAGTCCATCTCATCGAAGCACAGTACGAGGCATTTTCGTGCAAAGTCTTGCACGACGGTGTCTTGTCCGAACCAATCCCGGTAACTGCTGGAGTGAGACAAGGATGTATTTTGTCACCGCTGCTTTTTCTCATCGTAATGGATGAGATCTTGACTGGATCGATTGACTGTAGACCAAACCGAGGATTGCCGTGGAATCCTTCAACCATGGAGCAACTGAACGACCTTGACCTGGCAGACGATATTGTTTTGCTCGCCCAAACACAACAAGACATGCAGAGCAAACTCGACGACCTCACCGAAAGCTCCAAGGCAGCAGGTCTCAAAATCAATGTCGGAAAGACCAAGTCGATGGAAATCAATACAGAAAATCGTTCCAATTTCGTGGTAGCTGGACAACAGGTTGAGACAGTGGAGTGCTTCCAGTATCTTGGTAGCCAGATTACGCCTGATGGTGGTACCAAGAAGGACATCGAAACCCGGATCAGAAAAGCCCGATTTGCGTTTGCGAGTCTCCGAAACATCTGGCGGTCACGCCAGATCTCTCTACGAACTAAGATCCGAATCTTCAACTCAAACGTCAAATCCGTATTTGTTGATAACGCCAACCAAATCAACGAGCCCCTTGCCCTTAGTTCCCGAAACGTCAAAGCCAAGTCCGGGAGCTCGTCACTCGCTTCTGTCAAGCCCGACAAGACGACAGGGCGTTTGGAGGAGTGACGGAGCTAGAAGGAAAGAAGGAAGATCTGATTGGCCGAAAGTCGAAGCGCGTGTGCTCAGATAAAGTGTTCTTTATAATATTATTTTATATATATAGATTTAACGTTGTTATCAGTGATCAGAGGTAGCTTAACGTAAATCTATCCATCTGTCCAAATGCTAATTTGATTAATTTAAGTCTAGGTGGCAAAAAGAGCTGTGTACTAGTTCAGCTAAACAACTCCTCGCTAAACTCATTCCCGCGTATCACTAGTTACTATTTAATAGCTACACGACACAAGTCGCATTTATGCACAATCGAAGGATTTATTATTATCAGAACTCTGATTGTTAGTTCATATTACGGTAAGGTGATCAGGAAACCACACTTCATCCTAAAGCTAACCTCAAATTATATCATTAACGCCACAGGTCCCAAGTAAATCATCAGCTCTAGCCAGAGTATCAAAATCGTTGCGAGGCCTTGCGAGGCACGAATTCACTAAACGTAAGCGCAACATTCTCTTGATATTTCCTTAAATTAATTGTCTCTGCATATTTGTAGGAATTTTGTAATAAAGCATACATTGGATTTATTAACAAAATTACGAATTTTGCCTTCGCCTCAAAACATTACAAAATTCGTTTATGGCTAGCGTGGACTCAAACGGATCGGACCTAACAATCATGGACAGCATACAAAAGGCCGAAGAAAACAACATCGTCGAGGAGAAAATTATTTCACCAACGGGTAGTTCAGGTTCGAAACAACAAACAGGCGCCGTTCCGAAGCCTAAGAAAGTGAACAAATCCGTGAAGATTTTGGAAAAGGCAGTTCACAAACAAAAAAGGAATCCTGTCCGTCGCGTTCGCAAACGAAACGACCATCACTGCAAGGCATGTGACGAGCGAGACACTAGCAGGATGGTCATGTGCGATTCCTGCTCAGCCTGGTATCACTTCACGTGCGCAGAGGTCTCTTCTAACGTCGCGGATGAACCTTCATGGTCGTGTGCTGCATGTATCGCCAAAAAGAATCCACAGAATGCAGAAAGGTGTGATAAAGGTTCTACCGCTCAACAAAAGACCACAGCCAAGGAATTTGGAAATGCATCCGAAAAAAAGGAGAAGCCTAAAAGCGCTCGGTCGGAGACAAGTCGAGGAAGTGGCCTTAGCGGATCCAGACGTGTTACGGAACTTCGACTACAAAAATTGAAAGAAATGACTCGTCTAAAAGAGCAGTATTTAGAGCAAAAATATGCTATCCTAGAAGATTTGGAAAGTGAAGCTGCTAGCGTGGCTAGCGAAATAGATACCAGCGAAATAGATAGGGAATCCGATATTCAAAAGTGGTTGGAAAAAGCAGATCTTCTAGGATCCAACAACGCTTTAGCAGAAGAGCTAGTGGAGAACATGCCGCATCACCACGAAAAACTCTCACAACCATTCAGGCATCTCAGATCAAACGTAGCACCTAAAGGCAAAGCGATGGAACAAGGACTGGTTTTGCCGAATCAACTGCGAAGGGAACGACGCGAAGTACTGCCTAGACCGAAGGAATTTGCACCCGGTCAACGTTCTACGCCATTGGCAGGTGCTAGTCGCTCCAACCACCAACAAACGGACAACGAGGTCGAGGACATTTGTATTCTCAATAGGAGCCAAATCCGTGCACGTCAAGCTGTATCGAAGGAGCTCCCAGAATTCAGTGGTAATCCCGAGGACTGGCCGTTATTTCTGACAACATTTAACTCTTCTACTCACATGTGTGGATTTTCCAATGAGGAAAATATGCTGCGACTCCGTAAAAGCCTGACAGGAAAAGCCTTAGATGCAGTGAGAAGCCGATTACTTCATCCGACCAACGTCTCTGGTGTGATTTCTACACTAAAGATGCTATTCGGGAAGCCCGAATCCATAATACACTCCATTATTATGAAAGTCCGCTCCCTTCCGTCACCGACCATCGAAAAGCTGGATACGTTAGTAACATTTGCAATAACCGTAGAAAATTTATGCGCAACAATACAGGCTTGCGAAATTCCGGATTTCGCATTCGATGCATCGCTACGTTACGAGCTCGTAAATAAACTGCCTTCTATACTCCAACTGGCATGGGCTCAACACGCCAGGGCTCATTCTAACCCTAGTTTAGTGGAATACAGTACCTGGCTCTACTCTCTAGCTGAAGACGCAAGCACAGTTATATTTGCCAACCCTGCCAACATGAAATCGCGGAAAAATGCAGGATACGTTAACTTCCATGAAATGGAAGAAGATCCCGAAGAAGATCTACCCGTAGCGACAGTGCTTTACCATCAGGATAGTGTAGAGAGTCATGGATGCATGATATGCGCTGGAAATTGCTCAGCACTGGAAAATTGTCAGAAATTCAAAGCTCTTCGATTAAATCAAAGATGGGATGCCATCAAACAGAAAAACTTATGTCGTAAATGCCTTAACCGACATAATGGATCATGCCGGCAGCAGAAACAGTGTGGTGTCAATGGATGTAACTATCTACACCATCCTCTTCTGCATAACAACAAAGCCAAACGACCGCCGCATAGTACAAACGACTCAAATGTGGTAGAAGGAAGTTGCAACATAAATCAGAGCCCAGGTAATGAAGTGCTATTCAGAATCCTTCCAATAATGCTCTACGGTCCAACTAAAACCGTCAGCACTTACGCGTTCATCGATGATGGTTCGGAGCTAACACTCCTGGAAGACAATCTGGTAGACGAGCTCGAACTAGATGGCCCTCGGCAACCGTTGTGCCTTAAATGGACAAGTGGCACTCAGAGAATGGAGAACAGGTCTCGAAAAATTAATCTAGAAATTTCGGGAAAATACGACGAAGCGAAAAGATATCGTATTGGAAATATTCGAACGGTGAAATCCTTACAAGTCCGCCCACAAACCTTGAACATGCAGCAAATGCGGAAAAGCTTCAAGCATCTTCGGAATGTTCCAGTGCACTCGTACGAAAACGTTAGTCCAAGATTGATCATCGGTTTGGAACATGCACATCTCGGAAACCCTCTGAAAAGTCGCGAGGGAAAATTGCAAGATCCGATAGCATCAAAAACGCGGCTAGGATGGACAGTTTACGGTAACTGCACTGATGAAACGTCTCCAACGCACCACATGTATCACCACACCTGTCATGCATGCTCATGCAACGCCTCTTCTGACAGCAACCTTCACATCGCTATGAAGGATTTTTTTGCGATCGAAAGCATGGGTATTTGCAAACCGGATAAACCATTCAGTTCCCAGGAAGATCAACAAGCCTTAACGTTACTCTCCAATACTACTCAACGCAAAAATGGACGTTACGAAGCAAGTTTGTTATGGAAATACAGCGAAATTCGTGTTCCAGACAGCAAAAAAATGGCGATGAACCGATGGAACTGCCTGGAAAAAAGACTCCTTAAAGATCCAGCACTGTATGGCACTATGCAGCGTACTATGAATGATTATATTCAAAAAGGATATGCACGAGAACTTACCCAGGAAGAACTCAATGTTAAACGCGACAGAACATGGTACCTTCCAATCTTCCCCGTCACCAATCCCAACAAGCCGAACAAAACAAGGCTGGTATGGGATGCCGCGGCCACCTCGCATGGGATCTCGCTTAACTCCATGCTACTGAAAGGACCGGATCAACTCGCATCTCTTATCTCAGTTCTCCTGAAATTTCGGGAATTTAAAGTAGGAATATCCGGGGACATTCGCGAAATGTATCATCAGATACTCATTCGCGAATCTGACCAACATTGTCAGCGCTTCTTTTGGAGTGATGAACTAGGTGTCCCTCCACGCACCTATGTTATGCAAGTTATGACGTTCGGCGCTCGGTCATCTCCTAGTACGGCGCAGTACGTAAAAAACACTCACGCTCAGCAGTTTAAGCAGACACATCCGGCAGCCGTGTCCGCTATTATCGAGAAACACTACGTCGATGATATGCTAATTAGTACCGAAACTGTAGAAGAAGGCATATCCCTGGCAAGTGAAGTGAAATCTATTCACGCCTCCGCTGGGTTTGAATTGCGGAATTTTGTCTCCAACTCTCGCAAGGTGGTTACAACACTAGAGCAACTCAACCCACCAGAAACTTGCGACGAGAAAAACATGAACATCGGAATAGCAGCTACAACAGAAAAAGTGCTTGGAATGTGGTGGAATACCGCAAACGACTCCTTCATGTTCAAGATATCGCCCCGTTTCGACGAAGACCTACTCGAAGGACGACGAAAGCCAACCAAACGTGAAGTGCTACGAACGCTGATGTTAATTTTCGACCCATTAGGACTGGTCGGACACTTTCTGATGTTTTTAAAGTGCCTTCTACAAGAGATTTGGAGAACATCTATCGGATGGGACGATCCCATCGGGGACGAACAGTTTCAGAAATGGACTCGATGGCTAAATGTTCTTCCACAAATAACTACACTTAAAATTCCTAGATGCTATCGCGCTGTAGTATCGCTAAGCCCTGACACAAACGTTCAGCTGCACACTCTAGTCGATGCCAGTGAAAACGGTATGGCAGCCGTTGTCTATCTGAGATTCGAAAAGAATGGAAATATTGACTGCACGATTACTTGCTCGAAGACTAGAGTATCCCCGCTCAAGTTTCTATCCATTCCAAGATCTGAGCTACAGTCCAGCTTAATAGGAGCCAGACTAGCCAAAACCGTTTGCGAAAATATTTCGTTTAAAGTAGATCAACGTTTCTTCTGGACCGACTCGAGAAACGTACTTAGCTGGATGTCAGCCGATCATAGACGATACAGTCAATTCGTTTCTCATCGTGTGAGCGAAATATTAGAATTATCTGAACTCTCCGAATGGCACTGGATACCATCAAAACTGAATGTCGCAGATGAAGGAACAAAATGGAAGAAAAATCCTGACCTAAGTAGTACATGTAGATGGTTCCAAGGACCACCCTTTCTTCGGTTTCCGTCAAGCCAATGGCCGCTGCCTGAAGAACCTATCGAGCAAACAGAGATCGAGCTACGTGCGCATTTACTGTGCCATGCAGCGTCCCCGGACAAGAGTGTTATTCCTACACAAAAATTCTCATCGTGGAATAAACTTCTCCGTTGCACCTCCTTCATATTCAGATATATTTCAAATCTAAATAGCTGTCGACTGAACAGGAAGAGCTCTACCGGACCCCTGACCGACGCGGAGCTTCGTGCATCGTGCACCACCGGGCCGCTTACCAAAGCTGAGCTTCAAAGGTCCGAAATCTACTTATTCCGTTACGCTCAAGAAGTCTATAAACATGAGATCGAAATTCTATCCAACCATAAGGTTGGTATCCTAGAACGTAATATTCCTAAAAATAGCCCGCTTCATAAACTAAACCCGTTTCTGGACGATAATTTGTTACTTCGAGTAAGTGGACGAACCTTAGCTTGCGAGTTTGCATCCTTTAATGTTAGCAATCCAATAATTCTTCCGAGAAGTGATCATATCACTACCCTCATCGTTCGCTACTTTCATGTACGCTACCATCACCAAAACCATCAAACCGTTGTAAATGAGCTTCGCCAACGCTATCACATTGGAGGCTTGAAAGCGCTTTATAAAACAGTACGTAAAAATTGTCAGATGTGCAAAAACGATAGTGCTACTCCACAGCCACCGTTGATGAGCGACCTACCACTATGTCGTCTTGCAGCGTTCAATCGACCGTTCTCTTATATAGGAATTGATTATTTCGGACCAATGATTATTAAAAACGGTCGAAAACAGGAGAAGCGCTGGGGCGTTCTGGCTACCTGTCTGACAATTCGAGCAGTTCATCTTCAACTAGTACGCTCATTGACGACTGATTCTTGTATCTTAGCCATACGCAACATCATGTGCAGGCGTGGCGTCCCTATAACCATTTACAGCGATAGAGGGACAAATTTCATCGGAGCCGATAAGGAGTTAAAACGCACTCTAGAAAATGTTAACCAAGACAGACTTATGGAAGAATTTGTAACATCGGAGACGCAGTGGTCCTTCAATCCACCAGCCTCTCCTCACATGGGGGGAGCCTGGGAAAGGCTCGTTAGAAGCGTGAAAACGAACTTAGCCAAGCTCAAACCAAATCACGCCCCGACCGAAGAGATCCTCGAAAATATGCTCATCGAGATCGAAAACGTGATAAATTCAAGGCCTCTTACTTACGTGCCGACTGATGATGATAGCTCACCGGTGCTTACTCCTAACCACTTTATTTTAGGATCCTCAAATGGATTGAAACCATTTGTTCCCTTTGACGACAGCGCCCTGGCGTTGAAGAAAGGATGGCAGCTATCACAGCTCATGGCTAACGTGTTCTGGAAAATGTGGGTACATGACTACCTACCTACACTCACTCGCCGTTCAAAATGGTTCTCTGAAGTCAAACCGATTGAAGTGGGGGACATAACTGTCATCGTAGATCCTAATCTTCCCAGAAACTGTTGGCCGAAGGGCCGAGTTATAAGGACGATAGCGTCACCGGATGGAAGAACTCGGAAAGCAGTGGTGCAGACTATAAGCGGAATTTACGAACGCCCGGTAGCAAAGCTCGCTGTTTTAGATGTTGGCGACACGGATAGAGTACGCGAGAATCTACGTCTCCCGTACACTACGGGGGGGACTGTTGATAACGCCAACCAAATCAACGAGCCCCTTGCCCTTAGTTCCCGAAACGTCAAAGCCAAGTCCGGGAGCTCGTCACTCGCTTCTGTCAAGCCCGACAAGACGACAGGGCGTTTGGAGGAGTGACGGAGCTAGAAGGAAAGAAGGAAGATCTGATTGGCCGAAAGTCGAAGCGCGTGTGCTCAGATAAAGTGTTCTTTATAATATTATTTTATATATATAGATTTAACGTTGTTATCAGTGATCAGAGGTAGCTTAACGTAAATTTATCCATCTGTCCAAATGCTAATTTGATTAATTTAAGTCTAGGTGGCAAAAAGAGCTGTGTACTAGTTCAGCTAAACAACTCCTCGCTAAACTCATTCCCGCGTATCACTGAGTAGGTTATGAATACAGTTGACGATCAGATCTCGTAGCAGACGGTTGTGTTTTTTGATCAGAAGCTTCAAGCGGTGTTTTTTAAGTCGTGCGTTATTTCTGTGCCACGTTGTTTTGCCATTTTGCCACAATGGCTGACGGATTGATAAAAAATACTTTATCATTTCGGTTCCCCGATGATGCTCCAGGACCATCGATTGTTGAAGTAGCCCGTTTCGTCAAAGGTTTTGACGCGGACAAGTCGACGATGGAAACATCATACAAAATAGCGGAGGAAAAGTCCATCTTTATTAAATTTCGAACCCAGGAGGCCATGAAAGAAGCTCTCGTCCAAAACCCTGCTTTGCTCGAATTCAAGTATTCGAACGGGGAATCAGTAAAAATTACGATGGCTGTCGCAGGTAGCTTCTCAAAATATGTACGGATTTTCGATCTACCGCCAGAGATTTCCGACTCTGACATTGCTGCTGTCATGAGCAAATTCGGAAACGTTAAACGGATGATTAGAGAGAAATTTCCAGCCGAACTCGAGCTCGACCTGTTTACCGGTGTAAGAGGAGTTTTCATCGATGTCAAAAAAGAAATTCCAGCTTCGCTTTTCTTTATGAACCGACGTGGGAGGCTTTACTACGAGGGGCTAAAACAAAAATGTTTCCTGTGCAAACAGGAAGGCCACCTCAAAGCCTCGTGTGAGCAAAACAAGCTTAGGAAGAGATCTGAAGAAATTGAAGTTATCGCCCCCGAAAAAAAGCAACCAGCGCCAGTATCTGCAACACAACAGGTACAAGTTCCTTCTGTTTCGTATGCAAGCACTGTCCAACACGGGAAGCCCAAGGAATCCGACGAAGAGAAACTGCAGCTCAACATGGTACAACTTACCAAAGGAAAAGAAAATAAGGAGAAAAACGAAGAAGTCATGGATGTGGAGGAGCAGCCGGACAAAATCATCACCAAACGCCAGCTTTCGCCAGGCTCGGGAACGACTACCGACGAAGACGTTTCATCAGGGATTTCCAGTAGACGTTCGAAGACTCGCCGAGCTACAACTGTTTTGGAAACCATCAAGTCTATACCAAAAGATCAACGCAAACACGTTGATCGAGCTTCTAGTAAGTAAGGTTATGATATCAGTTGTCCCTTATTGCCATGCTTTGTATCTCTCGATCACAATGACCTTGTTATCACGCAACACTCTCTTTGCGATGTTTTTGAAAATATGTTGCACTCAAAACAGCCTTGTCACACTACTATGTTGCACACGCATCCGCATTGTTACACTAGTGTGTTGCACTCGCAACGAATATTCCACACTATTATGTTGTACTTTTAAGATCATAGAAGTGTTGCTAGTTAAGCTTTATGTTACTCATCAAAATCAGTTTTTAGTTTTGCAAATAATTTTAACTTAAAATGATTACGATCAGAAAGATAGCAACGATAAATATTAATGCAATAGCCATTGAACCAAAAAAACTTTTGCTCAAGGATTTTATCATACAAAATGATTTAGATATTATCCTACTTCAAGAGGTACAATTTTATGATTTCGGCTTTATTCCAACACATCAAGCAATAGTGAACATAAGTGAGAGTAACAAAGGCACAGCGATTTTAGTTCGCAAAACCATGGATTTTAATAATCAACTTTTGGACCCTAATGGGAGGTTAACGTCTATAGCCGTTGATGGTATATCTTTAGTCAATGTTTATGGGCATTCTGGTACGAAATATCGTCAAGAACGAGAAGATCTGTTTAGCTTACTGACGAGTGTTCACTTCAACAAAGCTGGTACAATTAATACCATATTTGCAGGAGATTTCAACTGCGTGTTGGACTCAGCAGATTATAAAAACCACACCAATAACTTCTCGAGTAGGCTTAAATCTTGTGTTGACTTGATGGGACTTATTGATGTTGATAGTATGAAAAAATTTCAAAAGAAATGTTATACATTTTACAGGGGAACTACAGCTTCACGCATAGACAGATTCTATGTTGACAAACCTTTCTCTTAAAATATTGAAAAACTTGAAACAGTGCCCGTCGCCTTTTCCGACCATCATGCCGTTATTATTTCTGTCAAAGTAGATCCTACTGCTCGATTAAAGGTCAATGGAAAAGGATATTGGAAAATCAACAATATCATAGTGAAAGATGAAGCTGCTAAAAATGACTTTAGAACAGCATATAGTGAACTAAAAAAACGAAGGAAGTACGTTTTAAGTTTTAGCGAGTGGTGGTCTTTTGACGTTAAAAATAAAATTAAACAATTTTTTAGTCGTCGAGCTATTAACCTAAATTTACACAATAGACAGCAAAAAGAAATTTTATTCAAAGAGCTTTTCGATCTTCATGAATTACAAAAAAAAGGAGATGATGTTTCTGAACAATTATCGATTGTTAAATCAAAACTGGTCGATGCCGAACAAACTCGTTTGAATAGTTACGGGAAACGTTTTCAGGCACCTACCTTGCTAGAAAACGAAAAGATGGGTTTGTATCAAGTTTCAAATTATTTGAAAAGTGACGGACATATCTTGAATGAACCATCAGAAATTAAATCCTACATTCATAAACACTTTCAACAGCTATTTAGTGAGGACAAAAATATAACTAACGATTACCAAGCTTTGAATTCAATCACAAAAACCCTTCCTCCTGATGCACAGGAAAGTCTTCAAGCTACAATTAATGAAAGTGAGCTTTTGAGAGTCATTGAAAAGGCTACTAAGAAAAAAGCACCCGGTCCTGACGGTATAACCTACGAATTTTATGAAGTAATGTTCGATATTCTGAAAGAAGATCTTTTAAAGCTATTTAATGGACTATTATCAGGTAATCTACTACCAATGGAAAACTTTTCGGATGGCATTATAAGCCTTATTCCAAAAACCGGTTGCAGGAATTCTATCAATAATTACAGACCCATATCCTTGCTTAATACTGATTATAAATTATTTATGAAAATAATTGCTGCTCGAGTTGCTACGTGTATTGAGTCAATAATGGGGAAAGAGCAAACGGCATGTAGGCCTGAAGGATCTTGTATTGACATACTTGACGCAATAAGAACTTTGATTGTTAGAGCAAACCAGTCTAAGAATTTTAAGATCGCATTGTTAAGTGTTGATTTGGAGAAAGCATTTGACTGTGTCAGTCACAAACGATTATGGGAGGTTTTGACAAAATACGGATTTCCACCAGCAATCGTCGAATGTTTACAGAACTTGTACCGTCACGCCTCTTCTCGAGTGATCTTCAATGGTTATCTAACAAATTCATTTAAAATTTCGAGATCTGTTAGACAAGGATGCCCGCTCTCTATGTTACTGTTCTCTATGTATATTGAACCCTTAATAAGACAGATTAATGAAAACATCATGGGAGTTCTTGTTGACGATGTGTTCATGAAAATTTTCGGGTATGCAGATGATTTGACAATAATCATACGGAATGATCTCGAATTTTCCAAAGTTTTGGAAATCATTATAAGATTTTCAGTTGATGCTGGAATCAAACTGAACTTGCAAAAAACTGGATTTATAAGAATAAATAATTGTCATTTTGGGCCACAATTAATAAAAGAAGTCAGCGAATTTAAAGTCCTTGGGATGATAGTCTCGCCAGTTTGGAATCAGATAGTAGACAAAAACTTTACCTCACTTATTTCGAAAGTTAAATCAACCATGAATGTTTACAAAGCTCGAAGATTAAATCTTGTTGAAAAAGCCTTGATAGTTAATACCTTTCTGCTGTCTAAAATTTGGTATCTGTCCCATGTCATACCTCCAAAAAATAAGCATTTGGCTGAACTGAGAATGTTGATAGGAGATTTTCTTTGGAGTCATCATAAATTATTCAGGGTGGAGCGAGCCCAATTATATCTGGATAAAGACCGAGGAGGTTTGCAATTATTAGATCCTGAATCTCAGTGCCAATCATTATTTATTCGAAATCTCCTTTTGACAAAAACAAATACAGCTGAGCACTATCTGTTGAAGTCATCCAACCTTAAAAATTTCAGTTTTAATGGTAGAAAATGGATTGATATTGCTAAAATAGTTAAAAACCAATCTGATCTCGAAACAAACAAGCAAATATACAGATTTTTGCTTCTAAAAAAAGAAATAAATGTTAAAATCGAGCAAAAGTTTTCTGGTTTAAGATGGAGTAACATTTGGAGGAACATAGGAAAAAATTATTTGACAACAAAAGCAAGATCCACATTATACGAAATATTCAATGATGTTTATCCGAATAGAATCAAAATGTATAATTTCAACGTAGCAAATGTTTCCAACTACTTATGTGAAATATGTCAAGAAGATGATTCAAATTCTCATAGAATCAAATTTTGTGCTAATTCTCATCTTATATGGAACTGGATATCTAAATTAATTCGTTGTAGATTGAAGATACGAGTTGATGATCCAGAAGATATTTTATGTACAGACATTGATGATACAAAACACAATGAAAAAACAGCATTATGGCTTGTAGCAGAAGCTATTAATTATAACATGTTTAATTATAAATACCCTAGTTTATACGTATTTCAAAAACATATAAGAGAATTCCGATGGAACAACAGGGAATTATGCAAACAGAATTTCAGCACATGTATAAATGTATGTTAGAGAGGATAGAATTGCGAAGAAACTAGAGTATAATGTTAAATAGTGTAATTTAGTTTTAAGATGCACGAGAAATAAAGAAATTTTTGGTTAAAAAAAAAAAAAAAAAATACGTGAATTCAATTGTCATATCATATCTAATTAGTTACTATTTAATAGCTACACGACACAAGTCGCATTTATGCACAATCGAAGGATTTATTATTATCAGAACTCTGATTGTTAGTTCATATTACGGTAAGGTGATCAGGAAACCACACTTCATCCTAAAGCTAACCTCAAATTATATCATTAACGCCACAGGTCCCAAGTAAATCATCAGCTCTAGCCAGAGTATCAAAATCGTTGCGAGGCCTTGCGAGGCACGAATTCACTAAACGTAAGCGCAACATTCTCTTGATATTTCCTTAAATTAATTGTCTCTGCATATTTGTAGGAATTTTGTAATAAAGCATACATTGGATTTATTAACAAAATTACGAATTTTGCCTTCGCCTCAAAACAGTATTGCTGTACGGGTGTGAAACTTGGTGCACATATGCGGTGACGACGCGAAAACTGCAAGTTTTTGTGAATCGCTGCCTGCGGAACATCATCCGCGCTTGGTGGCCTGGCAACTGGATCTCAAACGTTGAACTTCATCGCCGGTGTCATCAAAAGGCGCTAGAAATCGAGATTCGGGAACGTAAGTGGAGATGGATTGGGCACACGCTGCGAAGAGATGAAAACGAGATTTGCAGAGAGGCGCTTGACTGGAATCCAGATGGGCATCGAAGAAGAGGCAGGCCCAAAAGCTCGTGGCGGCGAAGTCTAGCCGCTGAAATCCGCACAGTTGACGAGAACCTTGGCTGGCAGCAAGTGAAGACGCTGGCTCCGGATCGCCAGCAGTGGAGATCTTTTATCTCAGCCCTATGCGCCGGTCAATCGGCGCTGGACCCTTAGGTAGGTAGGTTAGGTGACGTCAATTTGGTGAGTTAAAGGAGCTTAAAGGGAGAAAACGTTCTGAAAATTTCTCCTATAGATTTTTCATTTAAGAAGTTTAAGTGTAAATTCTATCAAAATAAAAAGAAGATATCCAATATTTTAAATTGCACCAATTTATCTTTGCTATTGAAAATTCTTAAATTTTGCACCTACATAAATTCACTTGGCTCTGAGGATTTTTTTTATATATTTGGAGGTTGAAACAAACGGTTGAACCCTCACATCCTTCTAGGATGAGATCTATTTGATCCTTATAGTACTTTCAGTCGATGTCATACACAATCATTTAAGAATTTTGATCAAAATAAACAGCATTCTGAGGAAAAAAAATGCGTCGTTAAATATGGTAGAATAATAGTTTAGTCAATTTAGGTGTTAAATTTCAGAACCTTCAACCATCAAGGACCAAACACAAAATTTTTCATTTTGCTTGTCACGCTCAGCAGGGAAAATAAACAGAAAAATGAACTTACCAATGGAACCAAATTTTACAAGATCAAATCAAATCAAAGACTTTAAATCACTTTAAAAAATTACCATCCCAGAATTTCACGCAGACATATCAATGAAGTAGGAGAATTTGCGAAAAACAACGTCAAAGAATTTTTCACGGTATCTGTTGTAATATTTAAATTGTGAAAAAATCTAAGAATTTTTCTAGCAGCTGACACTTTTGCCTAAGGTTGTCCGACTTTTTTCAGTAGGTATTCAGGCCGAACAAATCTCGGCAATCTTGTATGAAAACTTGGCAAAATCCGGTCATTTGATTTCAAAATTGACGATCAAGAATCCGATCAATATTCAGGCAATTTTTTTCAAAACTTAGAAATTTGTCAACAAAATGAAGAAAAAAAAATTTCATCGAACTTCATCCACATCCACAGATTTCAAATAGTATTTAAGACTCCCAAAAACCATTCGTAATTATTTTTATCAAACTTTCTTAATCAAGGCATTTTGAAGGCTTAACTAAAAATATTAAAATCAATTTGTTTTTTTTTGTTTGATTTGCCATCTACAATAAATAACTCCACGCAAAATCTGGGCATTTTTGGCTTAGAAAGCGCAGATTTTAGGAGTTTTGCTGCTGATTGTTTGCTTTGATTTGCTTTGAGATAAGATTAGGAAGCGCAGATTTTCAAGACTGTTGCTGCTGATTGTATGTGAGGATTTCGCTTTCCGATGAAAAAGACGGAATTTACTTAAGAAGCGCCAATTTTTCGAAACGAAAAATTAGCGAAGAAGCGCTTATTGTTTGTTTTCATTTTGACTTTCTGGTGTTGAAAGAAGGAATGGCTAAGGAAGCGCAAATTTTTAAGACTGATGCTATTGATTGTAAGTTTTGATTCGGCCTTCTGGTGGAAAAAAGACAGAATTGGCTTAAGAAGCGCAGATTTTTAGGGCAGTTTCTGCTGATTGTTTGTTTTGATTTCGCCTTTTGGTGATGAAAGAAGGAAATGACTTGGGAAGCCCAGAATTTAAGGACTTTTGCTGCTTATTGTTTGTTTAGATCTGGCTTTCCAGTGGGAAAAGAGGTAATTGGCATTGGCGTAGATTTTTAAGAGTTTTGCTGCTGATTGTTTGTTTTGATTTAGCCTTCTGGTGGAATAAGAACGAATTGGCTTTAAGAGTGCAGATTTTCAAGGCTGCTGCTGTTAAATGTTTGCTTTGATTTGGTCTTCTGGTTGGGAAGGCTGATTCTAAGAATACTTTTGAATAATTTTGAGAGTGGTTAACAGAAACAGAGCGTTCATAAAATCACAGTTTTTGAAGGCATTTGCTTAGGAAGTTTTCAAAATGTTTCGGCTCTGGTAAACAATCGAACGAAAAAGCACAGATTGGGAAGGCTGATGCTTAAAATAATTTAGGATGGTATGAAGTAGAGATGTACCGAATATTCGGTTGGCCGAATATTCGGCGCCGAATACCGCCAAAACACCGTTAAGCCGAATATTCGGCTCACCGAATAGTTGAGCTAAGTATTCGGCCGAATAGACCGAATAGGCCGAATATTTATTATTTAAAATTTATACAAAAACACACTTCTTAAATTTTTCAACTGATGTTGGATAATTTATTAAATATCCAAAGGTTTTGTTGAAAAACCTTCAAAATCATCAAAAACTTATGGTTTAAGTTAAACATTTTAAATAAATCCGTGTATTTTTCACTGTAGATAGCTTTATACTTTGGTTATTGTTTATTTCATATTTTCTTGATATATCCAGGCTTGCCCATAAACCAAATTTTTAGACGGTTTTTTCAGATTTGTTTCCTAAATAAACTACTGTTGTAATTCGACAAGAGCTTTAAATTTAAAGTAATTGTATTTCTTTTTCCTCTTGAATGTTTAAAAATAATGCCTAGTTTCTATTCTAATGTTTTTTTTTTTACAAGTTGTTAAAAAAATCGTTCAGACTAGGCCGTGTGGATACGTGTCGTAGAAAGTATTGTATGCTTAAGGTTAAAGATCATCGTTCTTTTTGGCAACTCTTTTGATGACATCAACAAAAATTAGACATTCATCCAATTCGACTCAAAAAAAAAGCAATTTCAAATAGCTCAACACCGATTTTGACATGTTTTGTCCCAAATTTTACTGGAATTCAATCTTTTTTGTGATAAACGTCCTAGAAGCGACAAGTCATCTGATGTCCTTTCAGCTAATGGTGACATTTTGAAAATCAGAAGACATCTACTTTAAAAAAGATCTGATACATCTGGTTGGAAATAATCGACTTTAAAACATGTGGGGCATTAAGAGGGCAGAAATAGAAGATTTTTATTAGAAATAGCAGTAGAAATAGAAGTATTTCTATTGAAAACTCAACAGATTATTCGACCGAATATTCGGCCGAATATTCGTTTGGCCGAATAGTTGAAAAAATCAATATTCGGTATTCGGCCGTTCGCCGAATACCACTATTCGGTACATCTCTAGTATGAAGAATATGCAGAAAATAAAAAAAATATTAAGATTTGAAAAGAGAAATTATGTCATTTTTGTCATTTTTGTCATTTTTGTCATTTTTGCCATTTTTGTCATTTTTGTCATTTTTGTCATTTTTTCCAATTTTTGTCATTTTTGTCATTTTTGTCATTTTTGTCATTTTTGTCATTTTTGTCATTTTTGTCATTTTTGTCATTTTTGTCATTTTTGTCATTTTTGTCATTTTTGTCATTTTTGTCATTTTTGTCATTTTTGTCATTTTTGTCATTTTTGTCATTTTTGTCATTTTTGTCATTTTTGTCATTTTTGTCATTTTTGTCATTTTTGTTATTTTTGTTATTTTTGTTATTTTTGTTATTTTTGTCATTTTTGTCATTTTTGTCATTTTTGTCATTTTTGTCATTTTTGTCATTTTTGTCATTTTTGTCATTTTTGTCATTTTTGTCATTTTTGTCATTTTTGTCATTTTTGTCATTTTTGTCATTTTTGTCATTTTTGTCATTTTTGTCATTTTTGTCATTTTTGTCATTTTTGTCATTTTTGTCATTTTTGTCATTTTTGTCATTTTTGTCATTTTGTCATTTTTGTCATTTTTGTCATTTTTGTCATTTTTGTCATTTTTGTCATTTTTGTCATTTTTGTCATTTTTGTCATTTTTGTCATTTTTGTCATTTTTGTCATTTTTGTCATTTTTGTCATTTTTGTCATTTTTGTCATTTTTGTCATTTTTGTCATTTTGTCATTTTTGTCATTTTTGTCATTTTTGTCATTTTTGTCATTTTTGTCATTTTTGTTATTTTTGTCATTTTTGTCATTTTTGTCATTTTTGTCATTTTTGTCATTTTTGTCATTTTTGTCATTTTTGTCATTTTTGTCATTTTTGTCATTTTTGTCATTTTTGTCATTTTTGTCATTTTTGTCATTTTTGTCATTTTTGTCATTTTTGTCATTTTTGTCATTTTTGTCATTTTTGTCATTTTTGTCATTTTTGTCATTTTTGTCATTTTTGTCATTTTTGTCATTTTTGTCATTTTTGTCATTTTTGTCATTTTTGTCATTTTTGTCATTTTTGTCATTTTTGTCATTTTTGTCATTTTTGTCATTTTTGTCATTTTTGTCATTTTTGTCATTTTTGTCATTTTTGTCATTTTTGTCATTTTTGTCATTTTTGTCATTTTTGTCATTTTTGTCATTTTTGTCATTTTTGTCATTTTTGTCATTTTTGTCATTTTTGTCATTTTTGTCATTTTTGTCATTTTTGTCATTTTTGTCATTTTTGTCATTTTTGTCATTTTTGTCATTTTTGTCATTTTTGTCATTTTTGTCATTTTTGTCATTTTTGTCATTTTTGTCATTTTTGTCATTTTTGTCATTTTTGTCATTTTTGTCATTTTTGTCATTTTTGTCATTTTTGTCATTTTTGTCATTTTTGTCATTTTTGTCATTTTTGTCATTTTTGTCATTTTTGTCATTTTTGTCATTTTTGTCATTTTTGTCATTTTTGTCATTTTTGTCATTTTTGTCATTTTTGTCATTTTTGTCATTTTTGTCATTTTTGTCATTTTTGTCATTTTTGTCATTTTTGTCATTTTTGTCATTTTTGTCATTTTTGTCATTTTCGTCATTTTTGTCATTTCTGTCATTTTCGTTATTTTTGTCATTTTTGTCATTTTTGTCATTTTTGTCATTTTTTGTCATTTTTGTCATTTTTGTCATTTTTGTCATTTTTGTCATTTTTGTCATTTTTGTCATTTTTGTCATTTTTGTCATTTTTGTCATTTTTGTCATTTTTGTCATTTTTGTCATTTTTGTCATTTTTGTCATTTTTGTCATTTTTGTCATTTTTGTCATTTTTGTCATTTTTGTCATTTTTGTCATTTTTGTCATTTTTGTCATTTTTGTCATTTTTGTCATTTTTGTCATTTTTGTCATTTTTGTCATTTTTGTCATTTTTGTCATTTTTGTCATTTTTGTCATTTTTGTCATTTTTGTCATTTTTGTCATTTTTGTCATTTTTGTCATTTTTGTCATTTTTGTCATTTTTGTCATTTTTGTCATTTTTGTCATTTTTGTCATTTTTGTCATTTTTGTCATTTTTGTCATTTTTGTCATTTTTGTCATTTTTGTCATTTTTGTCATTTTTGTCATTTTTGTCATTTTTGTCATTTTTGTCATTTTTGTCATTTTTGTCATTTTTGTCATTTTTGTCATTTTTGTCATTTTTGTCATTTTTGTCATTTTTGTCATTTTTGTCATTTTTGTCATTTTTGTCATTTTTGTCATTTTTGTCATTTTTGTCATTTTTGTCATTTTTGTCATTTTTGTCATTTTTGTCATTTTTGTCATTTTTGTCATTTTTGTCATTTTTGTCATTTTTGTCATTTTTGTCATTTTTGTCATTTTTGTCATTTTTGTCATTTTTGTCATTTTTGTCATTTTTGTCATTTTTGTCATTTTTGTCATTTTTGTCATTTTTGTCATTTTTGTCATTTTTGTCATTTTTGTCATTTTTGTCATTTTTGTCATTTTTGTCATTTTTGTCATTTTTGTCATTTTTGTCATTTTTGTCATTTTTGTCATTTTTGTCATTTTTGTCATTTTTGTCATTTTTGTTATTTTTGTTATTTTTGTTATTTTTGTCATTTTTGTCATTTTTGTCATTTTTGTCATTTTTGTCATTTTTGTCATTTTTGTCATTTTTGTCATTTTTGTCATTTTTGTCATTTTTGTCATTTTTGTCATTTTTGTCATTTTTGTCATTTTTGTCATTTTTGTCATTTTTGTCATTTTTGTCATTTTTGTCATTTTTGTCATTTTTGTCATTTTTGTCATTTTTGTCATTTTTGTCATTTTTGTCATTTTTGTCATTTTTGTCATTTTTGTCATTTTTGTCATTTTTGTCATTTTTGTCATTTTTGTCATTTTTGTCATTTTTGTCATTTTTGTCATTTTTGTCATTTTTGTCATTTTTGTCATTTTTGTCATTTTTGTCATTTTTGTCATTTTTGTCATTTTTGTCATTTTTGTCATTTTTGTCATTTTTGTCATTTTTGTCATTTTTGTCATTTTTGTCATTTTTGTCATTTTTGTCATTTTTGTCATTTTTGTCATTTTTGTCATTTTTGTCATTTTTGTCATTTTTGTCATTTTTGTCATTTTTGTCATTTTTGTCATTTTTGTCATTTTTGTCATTTTTGTCATTTTTGTCATTTTTGTCATTTTTGTCATTTTTGTCATTTTTGTCATTTTTGTCATTTTTGTCATTTTTGTCATTTTTGTCATTTTTGTCATTTTTGTCATTTTTGTCATTTTTGTCATTTTTGTCATTTTTGTCATTTTTGTCATTTTGTCATTTTTGTCATTTTTGTCATTTTTGTCATTTTTGTCATTTTTGTCATTTTTGTCATTTTTGTCATTTTTGTCATTTTTGTCATTTTTGTCATTTTTGTCATTTTTGTCATTTTTGTCATTTTTGTCATTTTTGTCATTTTTGTCATTTTTGTCATTTTTGTCATTTTTGTCATTTTTGTCATTTTTGTCATTTTTGTCATTTTTGTCATTTTTGTCATTTTTGTCATTTTTGTCATTTTTGTCATTTTTGTCA
Organism: Uranotaenia lowii; assembly: GCF_029784155.1. NCBI lineage: Eukaryota > Metazoa > Arthropoda > Insecta > Diptera > Culicidae > Uranotaenia > Uranotaenia lowii. The sequence goes on from NC_073693.1 coordinate 333,614,647, forward strand.
TTTTTGTCATTTTTGTCATTTTTGTCATTTTTGTCATTTTTGTCATTTTTGTCATTTTTGTCATTTTTGTCATTTTTGTCATTTTTGTCATTTTTGTCATTTTTGTCATTTTTGTCATTTTTGTCATTTTTGTCATTTTTGTCATTTTTGTCATTTTTGTCATTTTTGTCATTTTTGTCATTTTTGTCATTTTTGTCATTTTTGTCATTTTTGTCATTTTTGTCATTTTTGTCATTTTTGTCATTTTTGTCATTTTTGTCATTTTTGTCATTTTTGTCATTTTTGTCATTTTTGTCATTTTTGTCATTTTTGTCATTTTTGTCATTTTTGTCATTTTTGTCATTTTTGTCATTTTTGTCATTTTTGTCATTTTTGTCATTTTTGTCATTTTTGTCATTTTTGTCATTTTTGTCATTTTTGTCATTTTTGTCATTTTTGTCATTTTTGTCATTTTTGTCATTTTTGTCATTTTTGTCATTTTTGTCATTTTTGTCATTTTTGTCATTTTTGTCATTTTTGTCATTTTTGTCATTTTTGTCATTTTTGTCATTTTTGTCATTTTTGTCATTTTTGTCATTTTTGTCATTTTTGTCATTTTTGTCATTTTTGTCATTTTTGTCATTTTTGTCATTTTTGTCATTTTTGTCATTTTTGTCATTTTTGTCATTTTTGTCATTTTTGTCATTTTTGTCATTTTTGTCATTTTTGTCATTTTTGTCATTTTTGTCATTTTTGTCATTTTTGTCATTTTTGTCATTTTTGTCATTTTTGTCATTTTTGTCATTTTTGTCATTTTTGTCATTTTTGTCATTTTTGTCATTTTTGTCATTTTTGTCATTTTTGTCATTTTTGTCATTTTTGTCATTTTTGTCATTTTTGTCATTTTTGTCATTTTTGTCATTTTTGTCATTTTTGTCATTTTTGTCATTTTTGTCATTTTTGTCATTTTTGTCATTTTTGTCATTTTTGTCATTTTTGTCATTTTTGTCATTTTTGTCATTTTTGTCATTTTTGTCATTTTTGTCATTTTTGTCATTTTTGTCATTTTTGTCATTTTTGTCATTTTTGTCATTTTTGTCATTTTTGTCATTTTTGTCATTTTTGTCATTTTTGTCATTTTTGTCATTTTTGTCATTTTTGTCATTTTTGTCATTTTTGTCATTTTTGTCATTTTTGTCATTTTTGTCATTTTTGTCATTTTTGTCATTTTTGTCAAAATTTATTTCTACATTCATCCCCTTGTTGGAATGTGTCACACTTTCACTTTGTCATTCACAAGTGACCATTTCCATCAGCCTCTCAACAACGACGATAACGCTTTCAAGCGGCCGGCAGCAGAAGATGTTTTATGGTTCGATAAATTTAGTGTTGATAGCATTAAGGAGCTGCGGGCAGAAAAAAAAGGAAAAACACAGCCGGAAAAGCTCTGGAAAAATTGTCACCCATGTCGATGGCCACCAACACACTTCAGTCAACCACCATCCATTTCTAGTAGAAGGTAGCTGACTGGCTCGTGTTTTCGAGATGACACTTTTCCGGACGCCCCTTTTTTGTGTCCTGTTTTTTTTCTTACGCCTTTTTCCAACACCCAGAAAACCCTTATGCGGGTGAGAAAGGATTCATTGCCATGGAAAGGCTACCCAAGAAGCGAAAAAAAACGATCCTAAGATGCACATAAGCACAGATGAAATGGGCTTATTAGGGGATACCGTTACAAGCATAAATCTTCCCTATTGGTGAGTAGCAGAAAAAGAAAGAAAAAACTGCTGGTGAGAAAAATCGGAAGGGTGAAAATTGGTTGGGCCTCTTTCCTTTTATCTTTGACAAATTTGAGACCGACGGATGTGTCATTTTTTCCATTAGATTTTTGTACATTTTTTCACTTAAAAATATTTTTAAGCGATAATTTTTTGTCAAAATATTTTTTATCAAAAAATTTTTTCCACATACAAGTTTTTTAATTTTTTTTTCTCAATAAAAAAACACCTCGTCCTACCATATGAATCCGGATCATTGGCCAGTCCCGTAGGACAGGATCCGATGATCTGTCTCGGAAGGATACAAACATTTTCCCAGAGCTGTTGACAGCCCAGCTCCCGCATGACCAGGCAAGACGAAGTTTATGTATGTGTTTATATCTTGGAGGCTGCGGCCCAGAAAACAAAACCAAAAAAAAATCGAGGTCCCAAGTGGTGAGTAATCAAAATATTTATTTTCATGAGGCTACAATTTCGGACGGTCCGAATTGGGGGTTTCCACATACACATATCGTTGTAACCCTACTTTGGGGTTAGGAGACATTTTAGGAGATTTTTTTTAGCTTCTATTCCGTCAACTTAGCTCGAATCGTATCATCTTACCCAAGAGATTTTGAGTGACACTTACTTGTCTTCAGGAAAAAAAAAAACATTTGTCATTCAGCGATATGAGGGAGGAGCTTCAACTGAGGGGAAAAATTTCTATGGGAATTTTGGAAAATCAAGAAACATCATGTGACATACAATCTTCATAATAAGGAAAATAAGAATAAAAAAAAAGTTGAAACCAATTGAAGAAAGTGAACTTTGAAAAACCAAATAGCGACTGTTTAGAATTTTTAATAATAAAGCAATAAAAGCTCCAAAAGAATAGAGAAACCTATGAACCACATTAAATTTTTAATCTTTTGATCCTTACATGGATTTACATAATTGGAAAGAAACTTTGGCATTATTTTCCCTGTGTGCTTTAAAAAGTTACAATTTTCTTAAAAATTACCCAATACCGAATTGTAATTGAACAAGGCGGTAAAAACAATACAGCTCAAATATTTAAGTTCATCAGTCATATTGTACAACGGAAGCTGAATTTGAAATTTATGGTCTTTCTTCTTTTTTTTTTTAAATCAAACATATCCATATATGTTTTTATTTAGTATTCCATGGAAAAATAAAATTAAAAATGATTATGAAGTTTGGTGTGCCCAATTAGACTTTTTTTTTGAATATCTAAATTCTTTGAAGTTTCTTTCTTTTTCAAAGGATACGAAAATTTTTTCGATTTCAATTTTAAAAATGAGATTCAGAGTTTAGTTTCATATTGTTATTTCGGAAACAAATGAATGGGAGATAGTGGCTTTTCATATTTTCGTGATTAATTTCTTTACATGGGACTTTTACCGAAATCCGATACAATCAATTGAGGCCCTCAAGATTGCCGGCGTTAAGATAAGTTTATTTGTCAATTTTTCATTTCTCAATATTTATCTGATGCAAAAATCTCATTTGTTTTATTTAATGTTGTTTAACGTTAACACTTTTTCGATCGAATTAAACTGCTTGAACTCCGAAAACATACATATGGAAAGGTGATCACTTTGACAACTTGGAAGAGCGTTTTCTCGAAACTATCATTCGACTTGTTAGAACTCCTTCTCTCTATTCCAAACGCTTTTCAGCTTTCAGAATCTACCTGTATTGGAATTTAATTGGCATCGTTTAAGAAGAAAATAAGGCAAACAAACCCGAAATACAGCTAAAAAAATGGAGACGTTTTTTTGTGACACCATCACTTGAAAACGGGTGCCTTAGAATTTTCTACTCGAGGGTTTTTTGAGATGGTTTGTGTAATAGTTTCAAGATTTTGAAATGTTTTGCAAGGGGGCTCTTATACAAATTCAATAAAAAATGTAAGGTACCGTAAAACGGGGTAACATTGATCACCGGGGTAAATTTGATCAATAATAAACTTTTTCACATTATCATCAATAACTTAGTCTATAGTTTGAATTTTTGAAAACTGTTTTCTACGTTTGAAAGCCTATAATTTGAGCATCAAATAAACAAAATTTGGTTTGTATTTGAAATTTTTTTCTGTTTGTAAAAATCTTATTTCAAAATCTTAAAATATCTATTTTTTCAAGGCTCACAAACAAGTAGCTCTCTTGATAATATCAAAAAGCATTTAGAAGCAAATGGGTTGTTTAATGTGATAGAACAACTCTTTTTCTTTGTATATGAACGGTTATAGTGCTATTTTTATAGTCATTTAGCGATAAATTTTTGATATTTTAAAAATAAGGACGTTTTCCTAGAGTAAGCCGGATTGGACAAATGGATACGAACCTTATAAAATCGTTAACTTTGAATAAAAAATGTAAATGGAAATAGTGGGAGGGTCTAGGGGAATGTGTGATGGTAAAATTTCATTTGTATTTTGAAGCTCAAATTATTTAGCAATTATAACACTTTTTGCCCCTAAATGTAGGCAGCATCAAAGTTCTTTTTTCGATTGTAAATATTTTTAAAATAAATCGTTAAAAATCAAGGTTCAATTGATAAACAAGCATATGTAAATATCATGAAGGTGTTTTGTATCCTTTATGATTAGGAAAACTCGTTAAAACCTTCAGAATAGAGACTGATCAATGTCACTCCAAATCATCAAGTTCTGAACAGAGACGAAATTGATTTTTAAATTAAATTTAAAAAAGTCTAATAAATTGCTGCATCCATGTTTTACGTTCATAGGAGTCCAGTACTGGTTTTAAAATTATAAAACATGCCACATTCCCCTTCACAGAAAAAATAATCGAAATATAGTGAAAAAAGTGATCAATCTTACCCCGGATTACGGTATCTAATTTTCAGGTGATTTTCATTAAAACGGGTTCAAAAGCATGAAGTAAATTTAGCTTGCTAAGTGACCTATGAATATTGCATTTTAAGGACAGAAAGGACAGAAATCGATCAAAAAAACTGTGGTGCAAGGTACCTCACCGTTTCCACACGCGGATTCATTCTTGAATTTTTAAAAGAGGATTCGAAAAATATAAAAAAATATATAATTATATATTATGCTAGCCATTTAGATACGTTGTTTTCCACAATTTTCCGAATTTCAATTTTTTTTTTGTCAAAATGAAAGACAGTTTCTGCATTTTTTTTAAAATACAAGATCTAGGTGCTCGAGTTTTGATTTGGAATTTTGAATGAAAAAAAAAAAATGCAAAAATTTGTTCGGAAAATGTCATTTTTATGCTTCTGACGTAGAATTATGTCTTACGGCAACACTATAGGGGGACAAATTGAAATTTGCAATCGAATCTCGCGTCTCGAAAAACGCCTCATAAAGAGACATCACATCTAAAGGATTATGACACATTGTCACATTGTCCGATTATATTGCATGATCCGATTATGTCACATGGTCTGATTATGTCACATGGTCGGATTGTGTTGCATGATCGGATTATATTGCATGGTCGGATTATGTCACATGGTCGATTTATGTTGCATGATCGGATTATGTTGCATGGTCGGATCATGTTGCATGGTCGGATCATGTAGCATGATCGTATTATGGTACATGGTCGATTATTTCACATGGTCCGATTAGGTTGCATGTTGAAAGATCAAATGAGGCGCTTAGGATCAGAGGGATGCAAGTGCCGAAATGATGATTTCGAGAAAACGGGCCTCAATGTTTTTTTTTTCTAAATCATAATTATCGAATAAATTTTTCTACTAAATTTTCGATGGAGTGTGTCTTATGAGGTCTAAAATGAACGATTCTGAAAGAAAAACCAAATTTTTGGCGATATTTATGTTAAAACGGCGAACTACTTTTATTGATATTTTTCACTTGCACCCTTCTGATCCCAAGAATGACACTTGCACCCCTCTGACTCCAAACATTATGATAGCATCCTTTTGGAACCTGTATGTAACGAGTATTTTCAGTACGATACTAGATGTTTTGTTTTTGTTCACACATTTAATTTTCTGCGTTTTCGGGCTTCAAATTTCTATGCAACTTATAATGAACGAGGTTTGCAAGTTCCACTATGCTAATTCCCAGAATTTATTGAAAACTTTCAATCTCTCTTTTTCCTTAATGGATACACAAGAATACCTGCATATGTGTTCATTCATTGAAATTAACTGTTTAGCTGGTCGCTTTTTCCGGTAGAACCAATGTACGCTTCCCCTTGGTTTCGTAGCTTTTTTCGCAAGATGAGTTTCCAGACTGCCTGATTTCGTTGGCGTTTTTGGGGTCTTGATGAATGGCTAGTTAACTCTCCAGGAATGGACTCATTCTCGCTAGCAACTTTTGATTCTCCAGAAGAACCGGTGATGTTTAATTTTTCTTTTTTTGGTCTAATTATACCAGGCCTCTTTCCTAAACAGTTATGTAAATATTCCTTAAAGGACTTAATGTAATTTTTTATAAACTACCTGTCGCAACGACCCATCGGAACTTTTCGAAGTTTCATTTTGTTCCGGGGGATAGTATGTGACATCATGGTCAGAGCCTGTCGAAAACTCTGAATCCTCTGAGCTTTCATCCGAGAGATTTTTCTTAGATATATTTGCCAAAAAAATATTGTTAAGTGCGTTTTGTGTTTGCCTTTTATCCCTTTTAGCATTGGCTAAATTTGCCATAAAAAAATATTTTAGAATTTTTGGTATACATAACAATGAGATCTTCATGCCGACGAAGTTACACCTGAATCTATTTTCATCACTTCTCTATCTGAGGACTTTGGATTATCCTGGTCAGAACCAGTAGAAAATCCTAGTAGGAGCTAGATGATGTTGTTTTCAACTGACAAAAATGTATACGTTCTAATGAAATTAGCCTAAAAGTATAATCCTTTGGTGTCAGAAGGGTGCAAGTGCACTTGCACCCTTCTGACACCAAACGAAACAGGATTTTCATTGACACGTTTTTATATAAATAGCTTAAAAATATCGAAATAATTTTTCTTTTCACCTATGTCTTCTACAGAATGTTAATCTATACTTTAACTATCCAAAAAACAGTTTATCTCAGTTTTGATAAAAAATCACTTGCACCCCTCTGATCCTAAGTGCCTCAAATTATGTCACATAGTCCGATTACGTTGCATGATCGGATTTGTCATATGGTCTGATTATGTCACATGCTCTCATTATGTTGCATGATCCGATTATGTCACGGTCCGATTATGTTGCATGGTCGAATAACGTTGCATGGTCGGATTTTGTCACATGGTCGATTTATGATGTATGGTCGGATTACGTCACATGGTCGATTATGTTGCATGATCGGATTATTTCACATCTTCAATTAAATTGCATGATCGGATATTGTCACATGGTCGATTATTTTGCATAGTCAGATAATGTCACATTTATGTCGATTATGTTGCATGGTCGGATTCTGTCAGATAGTCGATTTTATTGCGTGGTTGAATTGTCACTTGGTCGGATTATGACGGATGATGTCACATGGACTGCTTGCTCAGATTATTTCTCGTGATAAGTTTATGTCAAATGGTTGAATTCTGTTTTATTTTTTTTTTTGTTTCGATTATAGTCGTTTTACCATCTTTATGGCATTCGCGACTTTATCAACGTTACAGTTGGCGGATCGTTATTGAAAAACTTATCCGGTACAACTGTGTTCGATGTTTACTCTTGGGCTCGAACTCGTGGACATCGGCTCAGGAGACAACAGACTTGCCAACTGAGCTATATCACAAGCCCAATTCTGTTTTATGTTTGAAATTTGTCAGTCATATATTGCCATTTTGACACTGTCATATGTTGATCATTTCAAAAATACACCATAAGATCTATAATTCTATACATTGACACAAAAAAATTGCGTAATTCTACGTTTAGCGGTCGTATCTAAATAACTACCTCCTCCACTTTTTCTTGAATATGTTGGTTTTACGCAATGCAAATGAAATTACAGAATATAGAGCTAACTGGAAAACTCTTCGTTTTCAACTTTGCCGAAGACGGCAAAGCGGTAAAAATGGGTCGATTCACGATGATGTAATTTCCTTTTTTGGTGACAGTGCGCAGTTCCTGTATTGATGTCATCATCATTGATCGTCATCAACTGTCAACCGCTATTGTTCTCAATATGTGAAACCAAATCAGCAGCCATCCGGAACGGGCCGAACCGAATGAGAAATCGGAATCTAGAAGGATCCGAAAATCATAAATATGAACACCTCCCTTCAATTCGTAAATTGTGAACATAGATCAGTTACATGACTCGCCCTCGGAAACGCCTTCGTAAACACATCATCTGGCTGATCCTCAGTTGAGATACGTCGCAAAGTAAGCAGACCGCTTCTTGCTATCTCTCTAAAGAACGCGTACTTGACATCCAAGTGTTTCATCCGCTGATGGATCCCCGTCTCCTGCAGGTACTGGATGCGTGGGGTGTTGTCCTCTATCAATTTCAAAGGAGTCCACACACCCAATTCAACCATGAAGTTGGTTAGCCACAAAACTTCCTTCACCGCATGGCAGAGCGCTCCAATCTCAGCTTCGGTCTGCTGACGTTTCGTTGAGCACGAAATTAAATGCCCGAAGATCATCGGAATCGTTAGCGAAATCTGCGTCTGCAAATCCGATGAGTATTTCAGGTTTCGCGTTTCTGCAGTATACCAATGACGTATCGGTCGTACCTCGAAGGTATCGCAGAACACTCTTCAGGCCTTGCCAGTGCCTATCCACTTGGCATTTGCTCAGTGCGCTAACCGCTGCACAGATATCTGACCTCTAAGATTACTCGATCAATTCCTTGAACGGCTGCTCTGTGATAACCTCATTATCGTCCAGCTCCGTCCACCGAACGTTGGTGTCAAGCTGTGTACCAACGGGCTTACAATCGGTCATTCCAATTCGCTGCAAAACCTTCTCAACGTATCCTGATTGCGAAATCTCTATGATGCTCTTGCTGAAATCTCGCTTGATGGTCATTCCCAAAAAAATCTTGACCTCCAGCAGATCCTTCATTTGGAATAACCTTCTAGCCTCGGTTTTTATCCAGATAACCCCAGATAAATCTTTGCCGGCAATTAGGATGTCATCCACGATTAGGATGAGAAAGAGTTCTCGCTTGCAGGATCGGTAACGCAACAATCACTCTTCAACGGAACAAAACAAAGTTTTCGTATCTCGTCGTCGAATCGCTGATTCCAAACACGACCCGCTTAATTTAAGCTGTACAGGCTTTTCTGCAGCCGAACCATCTTAGATTTGCCGATGTCGTCATTTGGCAACTGCATTAAGATAACCTCTTAAAAATTTCCGCTAAGAAATTAAGTTTTGACGTTCGTTCGTTTGTCAACGTCAAGACGGTGCGATCACTCTCCATCTTGGCCACCGGAGCGAAGGTTTCCCAGTAGTCCAGTTCTGGTCTCTGAGAACACCCTTTTGCTACTAGTAGTGCCTTGTAGCGACCGTCATCCTTCATGTTGAACACCCACTTCGAAAGAATGGGTTTTCTGTGACCTGGGAGTAAGCTCATCGCTTCCCATGCCTTGTTTTCTTCTAAGGCAACCAATTCTCCTCGTCAATGGCGGTCTTCCAGGATTCCCAGTCGTCTCGGTGCTTTAGCTTGTAGATGTCTTGAAGTAACTCCTCATCTACGGCTACGTTGGCTACGTATCGTTGAGTAGCTCCTCGAGTTCGCTGACTTCGTCTCAGTGCCGGTTCCAGATCGACGGAATTTTGTACATCATCGTCGTCCTCATCGTCTGGGAACTCTGCACTGCTCTCATAGTCGTTTTCACTGGGTTCATCCTCAATCACACTGTTACCCACAGTTTGAATGGGATCAACAGTCACATCGGCTAACCGCTTGGATGTGGGTTCGGGTGATGACACTTCGGCTAACCGCTTGACAGTGTTTTTTTTCTGTTTTGGTACATTAGCTAAATGCTCAAATATTGATGCAGACTTTGATGAAATCTTGGGCTTCTCGGTGGATGAGGGGAGTGGCCCTACGCGGTTTTGTGCAGGCTCCATCATGATGGTTCTATCGAAGACTACATTTCGATGGATTTTAATGGATCTAATCGACCCGTAAAAAACTTGAACCCGTTGTTTGCATAGCCCACAAAAACGAGTCGTTCGGATTTAGGATCGCCTTTTTGTCGCTTTTCCTTCGGAAACTTTGCGTACGCTGGGCACCCGAAAATCCGAAAATAATTCAGCCTGGGTTTTCGACCAAACCACATTTCATAAGGAGTCTTGTTAACCACAAGACCCCGTGATGGTGACCGGTTCGTCCGGTACGGCTTCGCATAGCCTTCAGTTGCTTTCTACCATGAGCATGGCCCTAGCCTTTCCCATCAGAGTTCAGTTGGCTCGTTCGCTGATGCCGTTCTGCTGCGGGGTATATGGGACCGTGAATACCATCTGAACTTCTTTCTCAGAATAATGTCGTTGAAAGTCGTTGCTGATAAATTCACACCCGTTGTCGCATCGCAGGTTGCACAACTTCTGACCTCGTACTGTTTGAATCACTCGACCTGTGGTTGAGAAGATACAAGACCGTAAAGTGGGTATAGTTTTCAATGAAGGTGACGAAATAACGAAATCCGTCGAACGTTGGCACCTTCATGTACCCATAAATGCCGAAGTGCACAAGCTTGAGTGATCTCACTGACCGAGGGAGCTTTGCATTGTTGAACTTGTTGGCTGTCTGTTTTCCAGCAATGCAGCTTTCGCAGACAGCTTGGTTTTCAATTTTTGCTTGTAAATGACAAATACCCTCTGCCATTTTGTCGCAAACAAACTGCTGTACTGATGCGTGACCAAGATGACCTAGCGTCATATTTATGCCATTTTGTGTTGTCATATGGCTTCCAAGCAGCGCTTTAAGAAAAGACTGACCAAACTACAGAAAATCTAGGCAGTACAAGCTGTTAATGATTTTCCTTCTGCACAAACCATCCCAGAGTACTTGAACCAAATTTGGTTGCGCAGAAAAATCACCCTTTTCCCGTTCTAGGTGCATTTTCGAACTGAGAGATAATTCTCTTCCAGTTCGAGTATAAAAAACCCGATTTAATACACTTAACAGTGGATTGGAGCCTTTCTAACAGAGTTTAAATTATATTTGGAAATATATAAAATAATATAGAATATACATGATAGATTCCTTCCCTCTGAATCATATAAGAATGATTTCAGATATTCAAACACGAAAAATTCCAATCTCAATATAAAAAAATGATGCCTGGTACGTTTTTTTGGGGAAAAGCGAACTGGTATGTAAGGAGCTCATTTTATGTATGGAAAGAATGGTATTTAAACAGTAGAATTTCCAAGATTTATAACACGCTGAAATGGTGCCGTGGTAGCAACCAGAACTTTCACGTTGCTGGTCACGGTTCGAATCTTACTGTTTTTTTATGCTTTTTTTTACTGAATAAGTAAAACCAACTACAATATTGATGGATAGCCGTGACGCGTGCCCTAGCATGATACCTTTTTTAGAGCTCAACCATGCATAGAGGAAAAATTCCCACAAAAGGAGGGGAAAGTAATATGACTATTAAATGATTAATCTCATTCTGGAAACTAAATCTGAAATCTTATTCTGATTCTAAAGTTTGAATTTTGAGTTACAACACTTAGTCTAATATTTGAATATATTCAAATTCCAGGTTGATCTTTAATCCGAATTCTTAATCAGAATTCTAAATCTGAATTCTCAATCTGAATTCTGAATTTGAACTCTGAATTTGAATTCTAAATCTGTATTCTGAATCTGAATTCTGAATCTGAATTCTGAATCTGAATTCTGAATCTGAATTCTGAATCTGAATTCTGAATCTGAATTCTGAATCTGAATTCTGAATCTGAATTCTGAATCTGAATTCTGAATCTGAATTCTGAATCTGAATTCTGAATCTGAATTCTGAATCTGAATTCTGAATCTGAATTCTGAATCTGAATTCTGAATCTGAATTCTGAATCTGAATTCTGAATCTGAATTCTGAATCTGAATTCTGAATCTGAATTCTGAATCTGAATTCTGAATCTGAATTCTGAATCTGAATTCTGAATCTGAATTCTGAATCTGAATTCTGAATCTGAATTCTGAATCTGAATTCTGAATCTGAATTCTGAATCTGAATTCTGAATCTGAATTCTGAATCTGAATTCTGAATCTGAATTCTGAATCTGAATTCTGAATCTGAATTCTGAATCTGAATTCTGAATCTGAATTCTGAATCTGAATTCTGAATCTGAATTCTGAATCTGAATTCTGAATCTGAATTCTGAATCTGAATTCTGAATCTGAATTCTGAATCTGAATTCTGAATCTGAATTCTGAATCTGAATTCTGAATCTGAATTCTGAATCTGAATTCTGAATCTGAATTCTGAATCTGAATTCTGAATCTGAATTCTGAATCTGAATTCTGAATCTGAATTCTGAATCTGAATTCTGAATCTGAATTCTGAATCTGAATTCTGAATCTGAATTCTGAATCTGAATTCTGAATCTGAATTCTGAATCTGAATTCTGAATCTGAATTCTGAATCTGAATTCTGAATCTGAATTCTGAATCTGAATTCTGAATCTGAATTCTGAATCTGAATTCTGAATCTGAATTCTGAATCTGAATTCTGAATCTGAATTCTGAATCTGAATTCTGAATCTGAATTCTGAATCTGAATTCTGAATCTGAATTCTGAATCTGAATTCTGAATCTGAATTCTGAATCTGAATTCTGAATCTGAATTCTGAATCTGAATTCTGAATCTGAATTCTGAATCTGAATTCTGAATCTGAATTCTGAATCTGAATTCTGAATCTGAATTCTGAATCTGAATTCTGAATCTGAATTCTGAATCTGAATTCTGAATCTGAATTCTGAATCTGAATTCTGAATCTGAATTCTGAATCTGAATTCTGAATCTGAATTCTGAATCTGAATTCTGAATCTGAATTCTGAATCTGAATTCTGAATCTGAATTCTGAATCTGAATTCTGAATCTGAATTCTGAATCTGAATTCTGAATCTGAATTCTGAATCTGAATTCTGAATCTGAATTCTGAATCTGAATTCTGAATCTGAATTCTGAATCTGAATTCTGAATCTGAATTCTGAATCTGAATTCTGAATCTGAATTCTGAATCTGAATTCTGAATCTGAATTCTGAATCTGAATTCTGAATCTGAATTCTGAATCTGAATTCTGAATCTGAATTCTGAATCTGAATTCTGAATCTGAATTCTGAATCTGAATTCTGAATCTGAATTCTGAATCTGAATTCTGAATCTAAATTCTGAATCTGAATTCTGAATCTGAATTCTGAATCTGAATTCTGAATCTAAATTCTGAATCTGAATTCTGAATCTGAATTCTAAATCTGAATTCTGAATCTGAATTCTGAATCTGAATTCTGAATCTGAATTCTGAATCTGAATTCTGAATCTGAATTCTGAATCTGAATTCTGAATCTGAATTCTGAATCTGAATTCTGAATCTGAATTCTGAATTCTGAATCTGAATTCTGAATCTGAATTCTGAATCTGAATTCTGAATCTGAATTCTGAATCTGAATTCTGAATCTGAATTCTGAATCTGAATTCTGTATCTGAATTCTGAATCTGAATTCTGAACCTGAATTCTGAATCTGAATTCTGAATCTGAATTCTGAATCTGAATTCTGAATCTGAATTCTGAATCTGAATTCTGAATCTGAATTCTGAATCTGAATTCTGAATCTGAATTCTGAATCTGAATCTCATTTTGATTGTTTTGCATCACGCGGTTTTCAACATTGAAATTTCTTTCATCCAAAATTTTTTTTATGATTTCGGATTTTACAACTTTTAGTAGTATGGTTTTACCCCTAAAAGTATGCAGCAAACTTAATTTCAGAAAAAATGTGAAAAAAGGTTTTCACAAAACAAAATCGTGTTTTCATGCGTAATGATCTTTAAGTCATCGCAAATTTATCAAAAACTGTGAAAATTGGTATTCTTGGAGAAACAATTCCAGAATTGAAAATTGATAAAGTGAGGAGAAATTTTACGGATGATGAAAAGAGCGAAAGAACATTTTTGCAAGGAAAATTTATTAACGTACACCATACTTTACCTCGCAACAACCAGCTTCATCAATTTTTAATTCTGATATTCTTTCTCCATGAATCTAAATTTTTCACCGATATGCCGGAAATAAATTTACATAAATTCTGAATCTGAATTCTGAATCTGAATTCTGAATCTGAATTCTGAATCTGAATTCTGAATCTGAATTCTGAATCTGAATTCTGAATCTGAATTCTGAATCTGAATTCTGAATCTGAATTCTGAATCTGAATTCTGAATCTGAATTCTGAATCTGAATTCTGAATCTGAATTCTGAATCTGAATTCTGAATCTGAATTCTGAATCTGAATTCTGAATCTGAATTCTGAATCTGAATTCTGAATCTGAATTCTGAATCTGAATTATGAATCTGAATTCTGAATCTGAATTCTGAATCTGAATTCTGAATCTGAATTCTGAATCTGAATTCTGAATCTGAATTCTGAATCTGAATTCTGAATCTGAATTCTGAATCTGAATTCTGAATCTGAATTCTGAATCTGAATTCTGAATCTGAATTCTGAATCTGAATTCTGAATCTGAATTCTGAATCTGAATTCTGAATCTGAATTCTGAATCTGAATTCTGAATCTGAATTCTGAATCTGAATTCTGAATCTGAATTCTGAATCTGAATTCTGAATCTGAATTCTGAATCTGAATTCTGAATCTGAATTCTGAATCTGAATTCTGAATCTGAATTCTGAATCTGAATTCTGAATCTGAATTCTTAATCTGAATTCTGAATATGAATTCTGAATCTAAATTCTGAATCTGAATATGAGTTCTGAATCTGAATTTTGAATTCTGAATCCTGAATTCTGATTCCTAAACCTGTATCCTGAATTTGAAAACTGAATCTGAATTCTGCATCTGAAATTGAATCTAAATTATGTATGAGTATGTAGAAATGAAAAAAAAAACATAAATTCATTCTTCAACGCGGGTAAAAAAAACGAGGGTCATAAGATCTTCATATAAATTCCCCCCCAACGCAGTTTTCTGTACGGCTCTGCATTTTGTTGACAGCCGGCATGGCGGACTCTGAAGGAAACGCCCATCCGCCATTTGCTGCATTGAAAAGCAAGAAGTGTAAGATATAAACACTGTTGCCGTATTTGCCCCAGCAGACTGAGAAACTGCCCAGACCACGGTGCGTCTTAGTAATGCCTTTTACCTATTTGAGTTTGAGCCGCTCTTTATCAAGCGTGCCGATGGTTTATTGGATAGCGCTTGCAACTTTGGATCTGAAGGGTTTCGGTTCAATTCTCGAGTCAGTAAATTTTAATTTTTTATTTTGATTATCTCTAATTTATAAATGATTGCTGGTGCTGCTGCTTCGAGGCGCCACTAGCAACTTTTTTTTATGCCATAATAAGTATGATATGTATTTCGTAAAGAAAACGGTTTCAACTATTTTGTTTTTTTCCCGTTTTTGAAAGGGTTGTGTAGGAAAAAAAATGCATTCTTTTGAGACTAAAATCATTTTAATTGCGCAGCCCAGTTTCGCAAAAACGTTCTTGAAATTTTTAAAATGGCACATACAAATCCACGGACATCAACAGAACTCGTCGAGCTGAGTCGATAGGTACCTATAAAGGTATGCCTAAGACCCATAATTAATGATCTCCCCAATCGACCGATAACCAAACCTTTCTGTTAGAAAGGCAAAAAAACATTGTAGAGTATTATGGGTTTTATTGTTTTACCAATGACGTTCTTCAATATTTACAACCTTCCCGGTATTCTTAGCACGAAGGTTTTCGCTAGATTTAATCGTTTCAATGATGACGGGCTCGCCATGGTCTCTGACGTCCTGGAGAAGTCCTTAATCCTAGACCATGTGCTGAGTGGCGCCGAAATCGACAACAAACCTGACTCTACGCTCTTTTCGTCCGCTGGTTACCCCGGCAGTTGGACGCCGAGCTTCGACAGCTACCTTGATTTTTCCGCGTCGGCCTTTACTTTGGGCTGGGCAACGGTTCTTGTAGTGCCTCGGTTTGCCACACCCGAAGCAAATTATCTCCTCCGCCTTTCGTGCCTTCATCGCGAAGTTTGGTGCTGAACTTCTTATTGGAAAGTCCTTTCGACTTTGGAATGCCAGCTCTGCGTCCAGGAACATTTTTTTCAGCTAGAGTATCGGTTTCGCACAAAAGTCCGCAATCGGTAGAACGGTCAAAGCCCCGTTTACGTGATTGTAGTCGTTCGGAATCGCGGAGATCAGAGCGTGGACCATCTGCCGGGATGGTTGCACCCATGCGCTCAAGCTCTCGAACGATCAGCTCGTATTCCTCAAATAAATTACTCAACGATCTGATATTCTTTCGATGTTTGAGGTCATGGAGCCTGTCTCGCGTCGCTATCCATGGCGTCCTTCGCATATTGTACTCCGATTATGCGGTTCAGGACGATGTTGATGACGGCCATGACGGACTACCAGGCGCCGATCCTCCTCTGCGGGCTCATTCATTGGAATGACGTAGTCGGGGGTTCGCGCTACGGTGTGGATGAGGTTTTGAGCAAATAATCTGTGCTCAATTCTCCACTTCCATGCTGCGAAGGTCTCCTCCCGGCCGTCAAAAAGATAGTCACGCATGCTACCCGCAGCGTGACTGGTGACGGCATAGAGAGTACCTCTCTCGGAAGACGGCCCTTACCGAGCAGGGCAACTGGCAGAGTTGAGAGTAACCCTCTCGTAAACCGATACCATTCCCGGGCTCGTTCTTTGGAAGCTGGTTCCTCTGGATTCCTGGTGAACCTCGCTTCCTTCTTCGGGACCGGAGCTTGGGACATCTTGGCTGATTACCTCGGACCTTGGCTGATTCCTGGATGGCCTCTTCGCACCTTGGCTGACCTCTACGGATCTCAGGGTGATCTCGTGGGACCTCTGGCTGGCTGGAATGCTCCTGGACTCGCTAACCTATAGTGTTCGAAAAATGTCTATATAGAGTACCTCTCTCACGCTATCTCCTTTTCCTCACCAGACGTGTCTTTGCCCATAACCTGTTGAATTCAATGATTTGGAAACGAAGATCTGGTTTGGAAATAAGATACCGTTTATTCATTTAAGTTTGTCAAGTCCTTACAAGCTAACTTAGAGCTATAGCGTTTACAATCTTGTCGCTTATCCTAAGTGATTTGCAACTCTGAATCATTCCTTAAATACTATCATATTCTGGGCTCACCACCCAGAATAAATAGCCAACACTGTGTTGGCTGAGTTAAACGTGTATGATGACAGCATTTGTATTGTTGTCAACATCATTGATCATCATCAACTGTCAACCGCTATTGTTCTCAATATGCGAATTGACGAAAAAGAACGAAACCAAAACAATGTGTATTGGTTTTCTGAAATCAGCAGCCATCCGGAACAGGCCAATCTGGATGAAAAAATGGAATCTAGGAGGATCTGAAAATCATAAGTTTAAACATTTTCTATACATTTTATTTTAAGGTTTTTATTAAAACGGGGATAAGAATTAAAAATGAAAAAAAATCTTTTTAAGTAATGTTTGATCTCTTAGGGAAACTTTGACCTTTAAAAAAGCATAATTTTTACTTTCTTCTGATTTTGCCTGATCAATGATCATAAAAACTTTAAATTTATTTGCCTGTATTTGTCAGCGAAAGATTAAAGAAGAGCGTTAGGTATCAAGTACACCAACAAGAAAGCATATTGATAATGATTTGTTACCTCTAGCCTTCAATAATAATCCACTTCCAGAAAAAAACTCCAATTAAAGTTGACCACAGCTGAGCTGAAAATAAGTTTTTTTCCTATTGTACTCTTTCATTTAGATTCTTAAAGCGCTGATCTGCCGTGATATGACGAAGTGACGTATATCCATTTTTCTCGATTTTGACTTTTTGACGCTATTGTGTGCGTTTTACTATGAGCTATCAAATGCTTTCAACAAATCTAGAAAATATCAAACAGTTTTTGAGAAAATCGATAAAAACGAATCGCCAAAAGTGCGATTTATACGCCGAAGTGACGTATATCCATGCGTTTTGAACGTGATACAGAACAATTTCAATAACCCGTATAATTTACAGGCGACATTCCTCAGATTTAAAAAAAAAACCTTATTTTAACATGACAATCGGTTTAGAATAAAATAAAAAAGCCACCCCCCCTCCTCCTTTCCTCAGAATAAAGGGTTCTCAAACAAAGAAGTTGTCGAGCCTTTTTGATAGATAAAATTTGAATGCAAACGTCGACATCTACATTAATTTAAAAAAAATCGAGAAATTATTTAACATTTGGGGATTTTTTTTTATTATCTGACGGGTTTGCGCCGGGGGTCTTCAGATTTTCCCCAAAATTGAAAATTTGGTTCATTTTTGCGACTTAAAAACACATGTATTTTTCAAATTTCTAACATTTTTATTTTTTGAGTTAGCTTCGGTTAGATTTTTTTGTCAATAAAAAATAACCATTTTTCAAAACAACATAACTCTGTTATTTTTCAACGGAAATTATAAAATAGCACATCAAAATGCATTGAAATTTTATCAGCTTTCCAAATAAAATAGTTGGAAAAAAATAAATAAAGAGCTTCAACATGAAAACTTGTAAATAAACTTTAAATGGCGTCTAAAAGTACCGTCTGCACCACCGAATATTTGGCAAAAAATACCATTGAATAGCTCAATTTATGATGCAACTTTCATCTGAAGACACCAAAGTGGGCCATAAACTCCTTGAAGAGTTATGAAAGAAATAATGACAACAAATCTCTTTTTTGTATCGAAAACAAACAATGGTCGAACACCTGCACTCACATATGGAGATAGCGCGCACTTCTAACAACATGGAAACAAAAGAACTTATCAAAGCAGATAAAAAACACTGTTTTTTTGTGCTTTGTAGACTGCCCCTACTCGCATAACAGTCCCATATGAATTTACGTCATTTTAGGTCAACATAGGGATTCAAAATAAAACACTAAAAAAAGAGGTTTTGTTCTACAAATTTCGAAAAAATATCAATTTGTGGCTGTCCTATATGAAATATACCCGAATAACAGTTCCATATGTGAAATACCACGGATTTGGTTACTTTTCAATGCTTCTTTCGGCGAAATAGTCTTTGATTTATTGCTTTGAATCATTAAAAAAAATTAACTCACTTGATGTCGAATGATGCACACGAGTTTTCGAAGGCAGGTCTGACTTGCTTAGGAATGACTTCCTGAGCGAAAAACTATCGGATGCAATCATAAACCGTGATGATGATGATCAAATTTAAGTCTTAGAAAGTAGCTTGGTGAGAAAAAAAATATTCTGTATGGGACTGTTATGCGAGTAGATTTGAAAAAGGTTTCAAATATGGTCGATTAACAATCCCATAATGAATAAAAATAGTGCTCTCGACCTTACCAATAACTCAATTTCGAAAATTTCAGGTCTTACGATTTATTATGACAACCTAGAAACGATTTTCGTTTATGCTGAAAGTGGTGATCACAATTTAAGAATATTCCAAAACAGAAAAAGCTGATTTTCTCGCTTGCTTGTTTTTGCATATGGGACTGTTATGAAAGTAGGGGCGGTAGAGTGTTGCAGCTAAACTGACTTCATATTATATCCCTAAAGTTTAATAACGTATTCGTTTATACCCAGTTTTGCACCAGGTAACAACAAGTTTTGCAAATTTTGCTGTCATTTTTAGAAGTTTATGCGTTCAGTTTTGCATCCGTAATTCCCCAGATTTGATTTAAAATGGACGGTGGAACACTGAAGATTCGTTTGTGAGCGATCGAGGTAGCACACACTGACGACGAATTATCTTCGTTCTAGTATGGTAAACCTCAAAACTGGGCGAATGGAGAAAACGAATACGGTAAAAGTATCATATTTTCAATTTCATATTACCTACAATGGGAATGATGCTTTCTACAGCCTGGGCTGGCCATACTGAGCTCTTCGATTATTTCTACATTTGAGCCACACTCTTTGTTTTTGATCAATGGGAAAGGATTTTGGTGGTCAGTGCTTAGCTCCCGATATAAAAACTATGTAAAGCACGTCTATATTGAATTTATTAATCACATTTTTGTGATCCCAAACACAGGGACTGAACCTTCTACTATTGGCATTGATTATGCTTCACAATGATCTTTGATCAAAAAATTAATAAGTTATATAGCATATGACCAGGTTGTAAAAGCAACATTCTCATTATTTGTTATATCACATAAACAATAAGATACTAAGAATTTAAGTTAAAATTTAAAGTCAGTTATGCTGCAAACACTCTACGAAGCACGAAAAAGTAGTGTTTTTTGCCTGCTTTGGTAAGTTCTTTTGTTTCCATGTTGTTAGAAGTGCGCGCTACCTCCATATGTGAGTGCAGGTGTTCGACCATTGTTTGTTTTCGATGCAAAAAAAAGAGATTTATCGTCATTATTTCTTTCATAACTCTTCAAGGAGTTTATGGCCCACTTTGGTGTCTTCAGATGAAAGTTGCATCATAAATTGAGCTATTCAATGGTATTTTTTGCCAAATATTCGGTGGTGCAGACGGTACTTTTAGACGCCATTTAAAGTTTATTTACAAATTTTCATGTTGAAGCTCTTTATTTATTTTTTCCAACTATTTTTTTTGGAAAGCTGATAAAATTTCAATGCATTTTGATGTGCTATTTTATAATTTCCGTTGAAAAATAGCAGAGTTATGTAGCTTTGAAAAATGGTCATTTTTTGTTGACAAAAAATCTTACCGAAGCTAACTCAAAAAATAAAAATGTTAGAAATTTGAAAAAATACATGTGTTTTTAAGTCGCAAAAATGAACCAAATTTACAATTTTGGGGAAAATCTGAAGACCCCCGGCGCAAATTGTCAGATAATAAAAAAAAATCCCCATTTGTAGAACAAAACTAATTCTTCATTAATTTTGCGTTGTTTTTGTTACAAAGAAATTTGTTTGTGTGGTCATTTGTTTGTGGTAAGTTTGTTTGTCAATCAACAATATTGTTTTTTTTTTAAAGCTGTGCACTCGAATTTTATTAACAAGAAGAATTCTGATTTCAAAAATGAGATAATGTTTCAAAAATTCAAATAATTATTTAGTAAGAAAATCATAAAAAAACAACAGTTATAAATTAGAATTCTTCCAGAAACTTTTTTTCTTCGAGCTTTTCCCAAAAATCTTTCTTATTATCTGGCATTAGTGGACAAAAATCGTTCGGGCAATTGAAGCTTGTTTTTTTTTGTATGTTTTGGTTCACTTGCAGCTGGTTCACTTGCAGCTGGTTCACTTGCAGCAGAGTGAAAATATATTTATATTACATGTAGTGTGTGAACATTTTCTCATAGATTTCGTTTTTTTTTTCAAGGAATTATCGCTAAAATAGACAATTGTATAGACGGATGTACGGATATATACGGATGACTGCTTTTCCTGACCTTATTTCTAAAATCTAAAATCATAGACCTAACAAAACCCCCGAGTATGCATTTTCGTCTCGAACATATGCAAGATTTGATACCTGAACCTATTGTTTACCCCGCCTAATTTACATACAGTTGCGTTCAAAAAAGAATGAAATAGCTTGAAGCTGCGCACCCACTTCAAACTTTGACAAGCTGCCATTTCTATCTCGGTTGATATTTTTTTGTGAAATTTTCACACGATCTAGTTCAACTATCCAACTAACGCTCTACGAAATTTGAAGTCTTTACAATGACTGGAAACAAAGATACAGCTATTCCCGTTAAAAAGGGAAATTTCACGGGGGGGGGGCTTCACGAAATGTGCTGTATCTTTGACAATTTTCATTGAAAAATCTTGAAATTTGGTCGAATGAACCTCATTTTCTATCCGGCACCATTTTTGATCACGTTCATTGATTTTGACGAAACTTGGCCTGGTACTAGATCAAACATTTTTACATCTTTGGACCAAATTTCAAGATTTTCCAATGAAAATTGTCAAAGATACAGCATATTTAATGAAGCAATTCCAAATTTCCCTTTTTTACGGGAATAGCTGTATCTTTGTTTCCAGTCATTGTAAAGACATCAAATTTCGTAGAGCGTTAATTAGATAGTTGAACTAAATTGTTTGAAAATTTCATGAAAATAATCAACCGAGAGAGAAATGGCAGCTTGTCAAAGTTGGAAGTGGGTACGCCGCTCCGCGCAAATTCATTCTTTTTTGAACGCAACTTAATGTCAATTTTCATCTAAATCCAATGTAAAACATTAGGAGTCATCTACAAATTTGATATTTTCCTTCATTCCTGGTAATAATTAGCACCCACTCATACCGAATTTCAGTTCTCTAGGTCTTATCTTAACGCTAAAACTAGGGCTGAGAGGGCAATTGAGGTCAAATAAAAAAAAACTCACAAACGAACAAACGGAAATTGTTTTTTTTTATGTACAAAGAAATACATACCTTGAGAAGTTTCTCCGACAGCATCACTAAAATTTTCTTCCTCACTCGAATACAATTTAAGAAGATCCAACGCACTGGCCATTTTAACTAAGAACGAAATTTGTTCCAACTGCACGAAAAGACTAAGGATAAACGTCACTCCGACGGAAAATCGTCTAATTAAAACAAACGTTTATACGCCGAACTAACGCATATCCATTTGAAGTAATTATACGAATTTTACGCAAAATAAAGAGTTGTGTTTCAAAAGGCTACATTTGTCATCTATCTATGCATAAATTCTACAGATCACATTTTATGAAAAGTCTCAGATTAACGAATAAGGAGGAAAAAGAGAAAATCGCTTTTATTCGCTTAAAACAAAAATGATTTATACGTCACTTCGACGTAACACGGCAGTGATGTGGTGTAGCGTATAGGCTGGCGTGAATCTGGTTTTGAGTCGCCAGGCGTGCTGAGTTCAATTTCTGGTATCGGCGAGAAACCTATCATTGACTATATAATAAGAATGATCAATCTGATGCCAGCTTGCCAGGGGTATACACGAATTAATCTAAAAAAAAAAAACAAGTAACCACATACTAAGGCAGAAACTGCGGTGAATTCGTGCAGCCATGGTGGATAATCAGCATACATAAATGTAGTACTATAGTACTATCCGATTGCTTTTCATTGCATTTTCAATCGAGCTTAAATACCAAAGAAATTTTATTTGATTATCATTCAGTGTAACTTCGAAGATCGTTCACTCAAATTGAGGTATTCAAAACGTCAAACTAGAAAACGCTAGATTTGACAATGGTATTTTAAAGTGAACTGCCTTAGGCAGTAACTTGAGATCCCTTCTCTTTAACACTTTAATGAACATATTCGTAGTTCATTTAAAACTTGGTATGCCTTCTGACGGAAATTTCGCGCTTGTTTTCTATTAAACCTTGACCGATGACATGATAACATGAACCTTGCGGCATTGTCAGTCTAGGTTTGTATCGAACGTTTTGATCTGTGATTCTGCCTGAACCACATCTTCTAAAGGACCTCTACATACGTATGTAGATTTTATCTCAAACCAAAACTACCTCCACATTCTGTTTGATCCTGAAGCAAACCTGAATGCAGCTATTGGCTTCATTCCCAAGCCGAATCCGACCACCACCGATCCAAATCAGCTTTAATTGGCAAGGATTAACTTTTCCGAATCAGACACAAACAAAGCCGGGCGCCGGGGTTCGCTATTTTGCCGGGCACAATCTGCTCGATGGCAGATTTTCTGAATCGCAAGCTTTTTGTCACACCTTCTCACCTGCCGGTTATTGTGTCGGGATGTGTGTGGGTGTGAATGTTCGTGTGCCCTCCTCTGGTATGGGAACAGTAGGTCCAGATTGTGACCGCGCGCGTTGCATCGTTGCATCGGGATTTCGCGAATATGCGGCACCTGCCGGAAAGCCAGGTGTGTCCCGGCTCAACACTGAACCTGAAGCCCGGAAATTGTAACTTTACGCTTAATGTATTACTACTATATCTGCGAAGCGGATCCATTCAATCCACCGTTTGGTAGAGAACCCCAGCTGGAGTGTGGGTGTTTGTTTCGCGGGTGTGTTTAATGTTGTGGGACCACATCAAACGGGGCACAACTGTGTTTATTTCCGGGTTTTCCATGGAGGGCAGCATGCAGCTTTCCATACTTCTACTCCTATTGGTGGTGGCATTTCATGAATGGGCAGCTCATAACTCGAGCCCGTGGCGTGACCTGAACGACTTAGTCAGGCTTGAGTGCAACATTATTATTTAAAAATTCATTTGGCGCTTGAATTGTTCAACTCAATTAAGCGTTGTTTTGTGGATACAAAATAGCACGGTGATAATTTAGTACTAAATTCTTTCCTTTATAGGTTGGGATGAGTTTGTTCGCTTGGAAAAATATTGGTTAGAACACTGATTAGAAAATTCCCTGGCTTGTTTAGATGCAAAAAGCTCAATGAATCTCAAAATTTCCCTTGTCTTGTCATAGAATAATTCATTTTCCTCCATTAAAATCAAATAATTCAGCATCTTATTATGAAAATTATAAAATTGTAACATTGAAATGTACCACTAGTTAGTTTTTAAGAGCCAGCAAGGCTCATAGATAATTAATCAATAAATCAAAATCAAATCAAATTGTATTTCGGAAAATATACCATTAAGCTCAAGTCTAACCACAGATTATTCCAGCCCAGTAAAAGCTCTTACCTTTGTAATCCTCGAAAGTATTTTGATCATTAATCACTGATTTGAAGTATCATTATCACAGATGATATATTTTGATGTGTGGTTTTGGGGAGTCTTTCTTGGAGTGGATTATACTGATAGATTAGAGGTAGGAAGAACCTAACAAATCATAACCAATAAAGTTCCTGGAACACTTACTAAATAAATATCGTCCTTCTAATCTGTTACTATCGTTGACCAACTTCAACTGCGAGCTTCCGGGTGTAGTTTTATTGCCCACTTCTATTTCGATTCATGGAGAGCCAATTCTGTGGATTGACTCTGCAATTGATGTGTCATCTGGAACAATTGTTCGGATCCTCCCTAAACCTTTCACTGAAACAATCCATTCCGGATTCTGAACAATCCCATTATTTTTGGCTGGGGTGCAAATGATTGACCTCTTGAACCATTAACTCCTATTTTTTTTCTTGATTTTGGTCTATCGTTAAGTGATATGCATCGAGCCATGGCCGTAGTACTGGAAAAGGAAGATGATTTTGGGGGTTAAACCCAAAGGGTCCAGTAAAGCAAGCGAGGTATTCTACTCAACACTCAAAATTTGAAATTTTTGATCAAATTTTGCGAATTGAGTGAGGTTATTCAAGAATAATAATCTTGACTCAGAGATGACGTCAACACCGCGAGAACTCATTCCAGATTCAGAATTCTGCTTCAGTTTTTCAAAATCTCTCACTTGTTGATGGAGACTCATGTGTAAACATTTATATATTTTTCAATAATATTAGACTCATTTCAGAGGTTCTGGTTCCATATTATCAAAATCTTAATTGAATTTCTGTTTTCATATTTCGTACTCTATTTTCAGTTAAGGATTCTTGATGTTTTGTTTGAGAAAATAGAAATGAAAAGCTGTTTCAAAATCGTTCAAATTCGGTTTTGCATTTCTTCCAAAAAATGACAAATGATTTTTGATATGCATTTTCAATACGTATTTAGAAAATAATTTTCCAAACATGAAAAAATACATCCTGAATTATTGTTTGATATTCATTTGAAGCTCTTAACCTTCCTTTGCGGTAAAAAAAGGACAATTAGCCGGTTAGGGTCCTTTTTTGCTTGGTGACTCGGGTAATCCTATTCAAAAATCTAAAAATGAGAAATTGTTGAGTTCCACATTTTAGAAAAGTCGGAGAATTTCATATATAGCTTCAACCGTTTCTGAGATATTGCTTGGAGAAAGTATAGTTCGGGTTATACAGACTCTAACAGCAAAGGAAGGTTTAATTAATTCTTTAAAATCCCATAAAAAAACTTAAAAATTTGTTCAATCCAGCACTTAATCGCTGTAAAGCTTAAAAATGACGATGCAGAATTGAAAACGCAGCATTAGATTAATCTTTTGTTTTTCATTTTGTCCACATTTCAATTCAGATTCGCAAGTCAGATGAAAAATAATATTAAAAAATAATTTATTCAGACTGACACATCACATCAGAGTTTTCAATTTTTTGGTCGCATTTGAAATGCTGATATGGAATCTAAATTTAGAAATCGTTTCTTGTTGATATATTTCAGATATCGTATCACAATTCCAAAACAGGTCTAAAATTAAAATTCTATGTTCGATTCAGAATCAATATAAAATAATCAGAATCTAAATCAGTTCGTAAATGAGTTTCATAATCAAGATAAAATTATCAAGATGACTATTTCATTGATAGGATTGTAGATTAGATTTATAGTTCAATTTCAAAATTTAAAATTCTTCATGAAGTTTGTTTGTATTCTCTTTTCAACATAAAATCACAAATATTATGTACAATTTGTTTAATAAAAATACATGTTTTGAATTTTGATAAATCATCAACAGGATTTCAAATATAGAATTGATTTTGAAATAAAAATATTAATCTTCCACTAACATTTTTATATTTGAAAGTTTAATAATGCCTTCAAATCCAAAAAAAACTTATTCTATGTTCAAATGAAATATGCTGAATTCACCAATTTTTTTTAAGCAAATTCAAGCTTGTGGCGTGATGCGTGATTCAAATATGATTATCAGACAATATTCAACTACAATTATTTATTTTTATGTTATTCAAAGTCCAAAAAAAAATACGAAGAAATATGCTTCGAGGAAAAAGGCTGTAAGTCAGTGATCATGTGCTCGATTAAAAAATCACTTAGTGCTTGAGTAAGCTAAAGTAAGAAGCTATATGTTGCACATAATTTTAATATTTTTTTAATTCTCCAGATCTTTGGCAACAAAAAATGTAAAAAGTGGTATAAAAACCGTACTTTTCATTGAATCAAGCAAAGCTGTTCCAGCCACAAAACAAATTTTTAAAAAGTGAATGACAAAACTGCCGTAATTTGTGACACTTTGGCATCTTTAGATATGACACGAATGCCACGAAGATGGTAAAGAGTCACTTTTAAAACTTATTAAAAAATAGTAATCATCTTTAGATATATAGAAATTTTTATCCATTTTGCATGTTTTGAAACAATTCATGCATTTAAACTCGGCTTTGCACTGGATTTTGAGTATGTTAATGCAACTTTTGAAAATCATAGTTGAGTCACGCCACAAGCTTTCCAAAACTATAAAACTTGTTAAAAATTGGTGGAGTAATAAGAGAGTTTGTGCGGAAACAGTGTTAGGGGTTGTTTTGTCTGGATAAATTTTCGGATAAGAAATTGACAAGACACCTTCTCTCGTCGACGACTAAAACTGAAGAGGATATTTTATTGTCATTTCATTCTGATTACAGTTTTTACTGCGCAAATTTCATCAAATGAACATGAACAATAATTCAACGCACGGGTAACATTATAGCAGCGGTCCAAACGAAGCAAACAGTTAGCAACAGCTAGTATACATCGAGGCGTTTTCACTATCAATTCAGGGTGACCAATAGTGATGAGATTCATCAGGGGTTATTTGACTCTTGGCGATATAAATAGGTTTACCGTTTACCACATACCTTTTTCGATACCTACATACTTTTCGAAAAAAAAACAATGAAAAAATACTTGTACAATGCGAATTGATTTTTTTTGGATAGAATAAGCTAAAATATTTAATTATCTAGACAATATTATATTTCAATTTGCGCTTCTTTTAATTTAGCAAATGATCTTAAAATGTCCGTTCAGAGCACAGAAATCAACTGAGGCATCATGCAACACTTTTCAACTTTAATGGCTTCTTAATACATAATGTCCACAGATAATCATACCGCATGAAGGTACCTTAAAAGTTTTTTTTGATTTTTGGGATATAAAATAAACGTAGTAAAAAAAAACAAAACATGCAATTTTTCCTCTACTAGAGGAACAAGGGGTAACTTTTTTTAATGAAAAATCAAATGAAAACGATTGAAAATTTATAGTTTTTTATGTTTTTAATATGTCATATCTAATGCTTAAAGTGCCAATTCCAGTAACTTATAGTTAAGGTTGAATCAAATTTTACATTTTTACTGTCTAAAATATTTTTAAAGAAAAAGCATAAGAGTACTGCATATATTCAGGGGTAAGAAATACTAAAAAAATTCTACTAATTGAAATCATGAAAATTAATGTTTCGATTGATGAAATTTTAAGGGAGGGGGGTAGGGTCTAACACTTTCAAAAAATCGATTTTTTTTAATTTTTTTATTTTCTTATTGTAAAACATTTCAAGAATGTTGTGTCAAATTTTCAAGTCAATTGAAGCAAAACTGTAGAAATTATAGGCCTTTATCTCCTCCTATCTAATACTGCAAGAAAGCAAGAGCAGAAACTACAAACGCGTTTTTCTCGAAAGCACATTTTTAATGTCCGTGGACATCGTCATTTGAAAACTACTTATCCGATTCTTTTCAAATTTGGAACATGATTTCTACATATAAAATACCAGACCCCAACGTTTTTCTTTTTTGTTTTTTTTTTTTACTTTGGGGAGATTTTAGAGGTGAAAAATGGCGGATTTTTAAGTGAAAAATCGTAGTTTTTACTTCAAACAGCCACAAAAATTTCATAAAAAATTTTTTAAGTTAAATAAAAACGTTGGGGTCCAGAAAAACATCTATTAAAAATATTTTGCTCTGATTTTTTGACTTCAGATGATTCTGTGCTGAGATACAGTGTCCACCGCAAATCCTGTTTTTTAAAAGGCATCCTCGAAAGTGCTCCGTCACCGGCTCATTTTTCAATATTTTTCTACGAAAAAATTACTAAATGTTCTTTTAACAATGCTTTGTATAATGCAAAAAATTTGAATACATTTGTTTGAACGATAGCTCTAGAAAAAAAATCGTGAAAATGGTGTCTTTTTATACCCGTTAGACCCTACCCCCCCCTTAATGTTAAGAAACATGTGATGCAAAAAAAATCATATTCCAGTATATGGAAACAAGATTTAAAAGGTGAATCTTTGATTTGCATTTTAATGCAGTTCAGCCCGGACTGGTAACTGAATTATAAAAATCAATTATCTAATCAAAATAATTTGTGGTTGTCTGAAAATATTTATAAACCAACAGTGTTGGTATAGGATGAAAAAACGGATTAAGCCAGTCAACATGGAAAGCTCGCTATAATTGATGTGAAATTGAAAATTTGTACCGAACGGCAACAAATTACTACTCAATAAAATTTATCAAATTATCAAAATACTGCTTACGAGCAATGAAATATTACCTCTTTTTTCAGTCATAACTTACAGAATGTTTATTTATTTATTTATTTATTGTTCACGGTCTTCGACAACTTAATATCATTCAGACTGATTGCTTAATCTATGCTTAAAACTATCTTCACTTATATTATAATCAAAACAAACACAAACTTGATTAAACATGTTGTTATTCTTTATCTGAACATTAGTCGTTGATTTTTTTTTCAATTGTTGTTAATTTTTATGGTTTACATAACAACATTAAACACATTTCATATTTCTGTTTGATTCCATATTTTCCAGGTTTTGATATCATTGAATTTAATTTATTTTTGGTTCTTTCTGAAGGCATTGGCGAAATTCTATAATATTTTTGTTGA
Organism: Uranotaenia lowii; assembly: GCF_029784155.1. Taxonomy (NCBI): domain Eukaryota; kingdom Metazoa; phylum Arthropoda; class Insecta; order Diptera; family Culicidae; genus Uranotaenia; species Uranotaenia lowii. The sequence continues at coordinate 333,644,198 of NC_073693.1, forward strand.
AGCTATAAATCATACAGAGTGGTATTGTGCTAGGAATTCGGGGGAGTAAAGGTTCCAAAACGTAAGGCATCAAAAAGATTCTTATGTTTTCTCGTGTTTCATGAATCCTTATTTTCAATTAAAGCTGAATATAAATAATCTTTTTTTAAGACAAAATTCTCAAACAATCAAACTTTTTTTTGGAGTAGGGGAGTATGAGGATACTTGATCCCTGGGGATACTTGATTCCTCAGCTATATATTGAAACTGGAATGTCTTACATAGATCAAATATTCTAGAAAAACATGCCAAATGGAACAAAACATCAAGCAATCTGAAAAAAAAAATAAAAAAAGAGAGTTATTGCACTTTGTTCGAAAAGTCTAACAGAATATGACTCCAAGATCTTTTTTTATCATTTTAACACGTTCGTCGCCAAGAATGGGTGACACAAAATACGTCTAAATTTGAAAAGTCAATACACCAATCTGATGATATATTTTTTATTAAAAATTATCTCGAATTGTTACCATATTTTTCGTTCTCTTGCCGAAATTCGGAGCCGAAAAGATATTTCCTGTTGATGTTTTGGCTTTTCAAAGTTGGACATTGTTTGAGTGCGTGACGCTTGGAAACGAACGCATTAAAATATCTCGCTCGTAAGAGTATAATATGGAATTCTTTATGCCATATTTTCAAAGCAATAGTTAACGCTCAATTATTTTAAGATTAATTTTTCCAAAATGTGTATTATGGGTTCAATTGAACACTCGGTCCAAAAGATATATTGCTGAGCCCGAAATTTTAAATATTTATCCAATGACTAATACTACTCTAATAATGTTCTGATAAAATCGACTTAAAAAAGTGCTTTGATCTTAAAACTAGAAAAGTCTCCTTTAACTTTAAAAGTATTACAAGTTCCTTTAGCCCCCACGAAAACGCATCGAGTTCATGTACGGGTTCATATATCGATCTGACTTTTGCAGCATATAAACTTGAAATTACACGCTGTCAGAAAATGCAAAAGACGGCGATCTGCATTTTTTTCCAAAAAAATATGATGAAAATAAAAGAAAAGAATGAACCATCCCCATCCTCCCCTAAAAGTTAAACGTTATTTTTAAAATTAGAAACAGTAGGTACCTTTTCAAAGGAAGTATTCGATAAAAATCAACATTGAAGCAGGATATTTAATAAATCTTTTAGAAAATTTATTGAAAATCGACTTTTCAACTGTTAAATGGACACCAGAAAAGCAACTACTCTTTTTGGTTTAAGTTTTCTTTAAAATACTACGAAAATTATCCAATCAGTTTCACCAATATGGCCATCGGGGAGACATCGACACCTGGTCGAGCTCCCATGTGGCGTTCATTATAATTTGCAAATCGATGGAGAAATTTGTTCCAGCTGACACCAGGGCGTAATTATTAGTCTCACGCCAAGCTTGAACCGTGATTATTGTGGTTATTATCGCGAATATTCTTAGCACCAATTAATTGCTGTGGATGTTTCAATAAACGCAGATTCCAAATTGAAGTCCACAATAGTACTTTTTGAAGAGGACTAAAACGTTATTTGAAAAACAAAAATGTATTTTCAATATATTTTAACTAATAATGTTGCTTTCAACAACCAAAAAGACATTGCTCGTATCAAACCATTCAAAAGTTTTTACCACAAACCTTGATTTCTGTAACATTTTTTATTCTGACAAAAGCTCGATATTTTATTTTATTTTTCTGTAACTACACGTTAATTGCCATCCTTTGTTTCTCACTAACAGAGTCTACATTGTCATTATCGTAATGTACGGATGCATAATTTTCAAAACTAGTTAAGGGAACTTATACAGATGGCAAATTAACTGTTTCAATTGCTTTTAGGTTGATTAAAATAAAGTGTAACTTGCAATAACCCAATCAATTCCAATAGCCACGCGGATCACAACAAACATCGCATCGAGGATGAATCTTAACTTTTGTGCTAATTTTGAAAGAATCAAACAAGGTTACCGGAAGTTGATTAAATCTTATGTCAATCTTAAATCGCCAGGAACTGATTGCTTCCGACTGATGCAATTTGTTGCGTTACTGGGAGGTGAAAAGTGATTCTATACAGTGTTTTGATTTGATAAATTTTAACATTTGATTTTTTTTATTAGGGATCCAAAAAGTATCAGCATCCAGATGGCAGTGGGGCTGGAAAATTATTACCAATCTTTTAATGATTTATTCATACATGTACTCATTTTTTCTAATTGGAATCATTTTCTATGAAAGAGATTTTGACCCGATCAGGATTCTGCGGGCATTTATATTTCTGTTAGGCATTCTAGCAATGGTGAATGGATTCGTTTGGAGCGGATTCTACGAAACCATTAGCGAGGTGAAGTTGTTCATTTTATCGAAAAACATCTGTTCGGGTGACCAGCAATTCGATGAACAGATTCGGCTTCAAACTTGGAAATCTATTCACCGTACATTTTTGGTGCTTTTGATGAGTTTGAGTTTATATTCACTGTTTCCATTGAATCCCTATTACATGAGAAGCTTTTCCTTTTGGATCCAGCTAACATCCCGCTATTTTGGATCGATTGGAGGTCACAGTTTAACTTATGTGAATGTTGTAACCTTGATATATTTCTTCTTCAGTCGGTATTTTTGCTGCAGCTCCACGCTTACAGGAATAATTCGTGGTTTGACGGGAGAGCTCAAGTTGATTGAAAAAGGGTACGAGCTCATTCGGCTCCGAATGAAATTTGAGCAATCATCCCGAGCTGGTATTTTTTACGAAACATTCGAATTTTGGAAGGAACTGCAGGACGAAATCAATGCCATGACTCGACAGTATCGAGCAGTTCTTGTGTAAGTCACGAAAAGTTCGGTTTACCCTTGAAACACTAATTCATTCTACAAATTTCAGTATGTTTTTCAAAATCAGCAAAGCAGTGCGTGTTGCATTTTTTATCAGTTACTATTTCGTGGGTAGTACGGCAGCCCTTCTCTTGCTAGAAACCATCCTGGTAGGAGGACTGGCAACCCTAGCCATGGCTGTGAGTTGTGTTTCTGCTCTAATCTTGGAATGCTACTGGTATTGCCGTTCAGTGGACAGTTTCAATGAAGTGGTAAGACTGGATTCGACCTCAAAGACGAAAGCCGGCATATTTAAACACATTTTTTTTTTAAATATTACAGAACGAAATGATCGGGCTTAACACACTGGAAACGATTGCAAAGATTCCACACATCGCAAGCCGGCATCGAGAGTATCGCAATGTGACTGCCACTCTGAGACAAATTCATCTCATTGCTCGTCAAGGGGTGACCATTTCCTGTACCGATTCTTTGATCGTCAGCACCCCCACCGTTTCGGCGACAGTGCATATGATCTATACAGCTTTCACGTTTGTTGCAAATGTCAACTAGGTTGGATGTATACAATATTGATCCCTTGGAGAGTAAGATTTCCTTTGAATAGTTGCACGCGTTTAATCTTATATATAAAAATGGAGGCGTTTTCTTTGTAACAACATCACGTATGAACGGACGGTCAAAATGAAGTGAAATTTGGTATCCGAGGGTTTTTTGGGTCAAAGATGATTTGTATAATAGTTTCAAGAATCTCACTTTCTATGGAAGGCGGGTTTCTATACAAAATCAACTAGAAACGGGACAAAACTGGAACAGCTTGAAGGCGATTTTCACAAAAACTGATTCACGAGCACGAAGTAGTTAAAGAACTGGAAACATTTTCCAACGATATATTAAGGAACGGTTAAAACGAAGTTTACCGGGTCAGCTAGTAGTTCTATAGATTATTGTATGTTAGAATAGACTGAGTCGATTTGGTGTGATATTTTAACTTCTCAAACCCTGGGGTCTAAAAAGTTTCGTTTTGGTTCGAAACTGATACATGAAATTTACAGTATTTTCAAAATACGTTTACATGAGTTAATAAAAACTTTTAGGTTTGTATGGGAAAATTGAATATTTTGTTCTGAAACATCAACACCTTTTTTGTTTCTTCTGTGGAGCAGTCTTCCCGAGCAGACTTTGATGCCCAAATTGATAGAAAACTGTGAGCAAAATGTGGTCTTAACAGCAAAATGTGAGCATAACTTGCTGTTGAAATTTCTGGGACAGCAAAATTAAGTGTAATTAAGGTATCAAAAATTTTGATTTGACAGCAAACTAAGACCAGATTTAGGTATTAACAGCAAACTTCAAGCAAAATTTGGTGTAGAATTTAATATGATAGCAAAACTTGGTATAATTGAGGTGTTCATTGTTTTATAAAATAGAGTCCTGGGACCAAAATTGTCCGTTTTTTCGCTATACAGTAAATAAAATAAAATTTAAGAAGTTTCCGAGTTTTTGGTATACGATTAACTTTTTCTTCAAAAATCGTTCAGCAAAGGTTTAGGTTAGTTATAAATATTTTGAAACCTCAATAATTGTAATTATTTTTTAAGGTTACACAATTTTTATTGAAAAGAAATTTACGATAAAAATTGGAAAAAATGAAAAATATCAAGAAAAAAAAAATTTATTTCAATTTTATTTCTTGATGTTTTTCCAGCTGTTAAAAATGATTTTTAAGGAAAAATAAAAAAAATCATTAAATGAAGGGATAAGCAACATTTTGGATAAAAATGCAATATGTACTGTACCCAAATTCTAGACTAAATCATTTGATCAATTTTGAAAAGAGTGGTTTAAGATAAAAACTCATGCCGAAACTAAACAAAATGAACACAATTATTGTTTTATATGTCAGGCATGTTCAGTTTGATGAAATTTGCAAACCTGTTCTAAGAAAAACATTCTGAAAGACTTCAAAACGGTTTTTAATGATCATTTTTAAGAAACAATATTTGTTACTCACTCAATTTTCGATTTAGTCAGACCAATTTGACGTATGAGTGATTTAAAAAAAACTGTTTTCCAGCCCTGAATGAAAATGAGAAAAAAAATCTAATAAATCTTTTTCAATACTAAACTTTACCACACTAGCGACAATTTTGCGAATTTTATAACTGCAACTAAATTTTTTTTAGCTCAGAAGGAGCGATTTCTATAGGAGACCAGCGATTTGTTGGTCTAAATATCTAATGCAGTATTTTTAAAAACGAAAATGCAGTTACAATATTTGTTGTTATGGGTCAAATTTTCAAATTTATGGAGTATTTTTTGCTATGATTAAAAATAAGATCAGTTTAAATATTGTCCTTTGCTATGAAATAAGTTTTTCGTGCACACATTAAATCTACTGGAACATTGATTTGGTACATTTTCTTTTATTCATATTATTTTTTAATGGATTTTATACAACGATAGTAAAATTTGTTACATTTTTTAATATAATTTTCGAAATATTTTAATTTATGTAACTGCTTTATGATGCAGTGGGTATATGCTAAAAGTTACTGTTCCATACTTGTTTTGTTTTGATACCGTGAAAACAATCAAGGTGTGTATATATACAGGAGGTGTTACCGAATATCGAATTCCCGATTTAGCCATTTTGGCTATGTAGGCTATGCAACTATACCGAACTCATGAAGTTTGTTTACCAACAAACCACAAAAAAGTTTAGCAAAAAATAAACAAACTCATTGAGAGCCCCGCTCAATCCTCGCCTACTTACTGCGAAAGTCGGAGAACCTTGTGTATCAAAAAACCTTGAAAACAATAACGTTCACTTTTTTGTTTACCAGTGATTTGAAAGTTTCCTCTTCCTAGTGAATCAGTTTATTTGGTTATTCTGGTACTGATCCTGGTGGATTCACAAGCTATTAAAAACCAAATACGAGGGCCACCCGTTAATGGTAAGTTGTAATCGTTAGCATTGTTATTTCCACCATTTTAAGGTTTTTATTCATCTTTATAGATCGCCGTGATGTGTGAACCATACCGCCTGCATGATGATAACGACAAGCAATGTTTCTGTGGTTTGTTCCGGCGGATTGGACTGGAATGCGAACAGTTTGGTCCGTTTTTTTTAACCAAACAAAGGATAACGTATTAGAACCTTTGTGGTCGTTTGATGACGTTGCCAAGCTTCATTACCCCGCGTGGTGGAACTTTTCTCCCTGGAAGATTGCAGAGATAACTTTACTCCCGACGCCTTGTTCCATCAAATCAGATCCTATGTAGTGGATGCAGCAAGATACATACATTTTCATTGCAACACAGACACGTCGGAAGAAGTCTTTACTTTTTTTGGAGAGGAAAAGTTTATCGTGCAGGACAGCCCGAAACACCGAAAAAGATGCGAACCTTCACTGATATGACTGCAAATCTTATGAAAGTTGCGAATAATGTTGGCGTTGAATATCATCAAAGGGTGAGTTTGTTTCATTCATTTAAAAAGCTAAATCTGTACTATATTTTTAAAATACGTAAATGGATTTTTTTTCTAATGAAAATGTTTAGAAAAATAGCTCGAAAAACATTATTTTACCGACACTTCAAACTGCGTAATAGCTTTTTGGAGTATCGATAACCTGATTAAATTCGATATGACGCATTGAAGTTCTAAATTTTGATCTTTCTATGAAGTGAATCATATACTTAATTAAATCGCCTTTGAATAGTTTAATTTTGGCATCTTTAGATTTATAAATTACGAAAAACAGAATTCTTGACAGCTATTCAAAGTTAGCTGTTTTCAGAAATTTTAATCAATCTGCATTTTCTGAGACTATTCTAACACCTAAATTTGGCTTTGCACCGGATTTTGAGTATGTTAACACCGTATTTAGGCGATAAAACTATATGCAGACAGTTGGCGGTGAAATGCCTTACAAAAATTTGATAAATATTTTACTGAAAGTAAATCCAAAACATTCGTGCTAATGTTTGTATGTTTTTTCGTTTCTTTTCGTTCGTCTTCGTGTACGAAATGGCTTTGAGATATTACCACCCACTGCGCCCGTCTGCCAAGCAAGAATTTGTGTTGACTTTTCAAAATTCAGAAACTACTTCGCTGTTTTATTTATCATATTTTTATTATGCACATAGTTTCTCAAAAAATGCAGATTGATAAAAAGTTCGAAAAACAGCTATTTTTGAATAGACGTCAAAAATTCTCTGTTTCGTGACTTATATATCTAAAGATGTCAAAATATTACAAATTACGTCTTTTTACCATTCCCATGGACTATTGAAAATTATAGATACCTTACTTTTTAACGATTATATACTTTTAAATTACCTACTTTTGAATTTCATTTCTTTTGTAATACATGTTATGACATTTAAGAGAAGTTTTTAATCCATTCAATGCTTTTCAAAGAAAAAAAAAATAGTTCGTTTACTTATAGTGCGAATTTTAAACGCCTTTGGGTAGGCAAGGAATTTTAATAAACTTGGTTTTCCAATTCAAACGCAAAGCAGTAATATAAATTCAGGCGTTTAGTTTAGTAGAATTGGGCAAGGAAAAAATTGATAAAAATCGACAATTATGGTAATGAAGTAAAACTTGGAAAAAGGAACGAAAGTAACTCACCAAAGCAAATTTTTACTGCAAAATTATAGCAAACTTTGCTATCACGCCTTGATAGTTTAATTTACTGTCATTTTGCTTGATATAAAGCTAAAATGAAAGCAAAACATTCGTACTTGGTTAGCAACGTGATGCCAATTTGGCAAAAATTGAGACCTTAATAACACCTCATTTTTTCGAAAGATTTGAAACCATAATGATGTCAAATTTTGCTATCATTGAAAAATATGTGATGCCTTATATTGGCATTATTATGCTTTCCAAGCTCTCGAAAAACGAGGTGTAGTTGGGGTCTCAATTTTAGCAAAATAAGGTATCACTTTGCTAACCAAGTATGAATATTTTTGCTCTCATTTTTGCTGTGTACCACCTTATGTCAAGCATAATGAGAGCAAATTTGGCTCTCAGGGCGTGATAGCAAAATTTGCTATAATTTTGCCATAAAAGTCTGCTCGGGTTGGCTCACTGTTTCATTGTCAATTTATTAATTCTCTAAAGGAAATTTTCCTTTTATCAACTTTGTCGAAGACTTCAACATCGTATTTTTTTAGGCAAAAATGTTATTATGTAGCTATTTAACAGTGGTTTGTCTTTTGGAATTGAAAAACAATAAATTCAATTGACATCACTGCTGGGTGCCTAGCGAAGTATTGCATGGTTACATTTCATGCCATACTCCGCGAGGCAAAAACAGTGATGTCAATTGAATTGATTGTTTTGTATTTCCAAAAGACATATCCCTGTTAAACAGCTAATAACATTTTTGCCAAATAAGATCCGAAGTTATTAAGCGGAGACCGACTCCGACAAAGTCATTAAGCGGAAATTTTCCTTTAGAGAATAAATAAATTGATACAATAATCTGAAAGTTCTGGTTTATTCATGTAAACGTCAACTACTGCAGAACCTTTTGGATGAGTTTTGAACCAAAACAAAGCTTTTTAGACCCCAGGGCTCGAGAAATTTAAAAATGGCTCCAAATCGACTCAGCCTAATATAAGAATGAATTCTGACGAATGGTACTCAAAGCTTTTCAAACCCGATTTCCGTGAGGAATACCCTGAAAAATTAATGAGCACTGAGAGTATTCAATATAACTACTACTTTTATGATGGCATAAGATTGGCAAAGGTCTAATAAAACATTCCAGGTAAACCAATTTACTGTAGAATGCAAAAAAGGTAGCAAATTAAAATTCTTTGAAATTAGAATGGCTCGATCACTAAAACTATTTAATGTGTTTGTGTTACAACCGATTATTTTTGTGAAATGAATTCACGCTATTTAGAATTCTACATTTCTTACTTCAGTATACATAAATATGACCTTAATTTTCCGTTCTCCCTGAAGAATTAGATTACAAATGTTATAGATCAAGTTTATTTAAAGAAATTTGATTGACGTAGCTTTCTGATTGAACTACAACATTGTAGTACAACAATCAATTTTATGCCTACTTAACGTTTTGACGTGAATTTACTCAGTTTAAAAACAACAGGATTGGGGACTGAATTCACTTCACAAAATTTCAAACCTTTCAGAACCATTCTTTCCAGCCTTCAAATTTTGAGTACACTTTTAAAAGTGGAATTAATTTAAGTTCTTTCAATTTCAATTCTCAGTTCCTTCGTCTAACTTTTTCCTTATTTTGACTCGCACTTACATAATAACATATTGAAAAATAATAAATTAAAGTAAACTACTGTTTTTTCAAAATTTATTTTTGAATTTACACAAAAATAATTTTTCTTTTTTCATAAATTTAGATTTTTTAATTTTAAATAATTCAAAAATATTATCGAGTAGTTAAAATCAAAACAGCTTTCAGAGCGTATTTTCCTAAAATATTAAAAAAAAACAAATTATCTGATGAAAACTCCTTTATTCGCACTGTTGTTACTAAGCTAAAACTTTACCGATTCTTCTAAAATGGAATTTTTCTTAATCGTCTCGTCATTTTCAAAAAAGATCTTTATTCTTTTTGTTTGACAATGTAAAAGTTTTTTCTTAATATAATAAAGTTTTTTTTATGACGTTAATCCACGTCTTTTTGAATGTTTTTGACATTTTTTAAAACAACTCAATTGAATATAAACAAATTCTCTTTTTATACACAAAAAGCAGTATTTTTCGCCTGTAATTATTCAATTTGTAAAAGTTGTCTAAAGTTACACTTTATTATTTAAGAGGAGAAATCACCGTGAATTTGTTTTATGAAATTAATTTGCGGCTTTATCGGTGAGGGTTAAAGAGTTGAAATGAAAGACGGATAGAAAATGAGAAGAAAATTCTAAGGTGGTGAAAAGAGCAAAGAGCATTTGAAATAGAAGCTTACCCACACACTAAATTCTTTGTCCCGCACCAATTAACTGTATTGAAGAAGTAGTTACACTTTATTCATGAGAAAATTATGAAATTTGTTTCAAAAAATGTGCATGACTTTCTTCCGTTGGTTTTTTGTAATTCCAATTTTCTAAATTATTGATGATTTTGAGTTTTTTTTAAATCGAGAACGGCTAAAAATCACTTGTGAGCAATACAAGCCGAGCTTCTTATCATAAAACGTATACCGTGAAAGCCTGTATAATCTGTCGATATCAGATAAGAAATATTGTTGAATGAAAATTTACATTTTGATATACAGGTGGATTGTAAAGCACAATAAACTGATGCCAAGCACCTTACACATTTCAGGTTTTGAAGAGAATATTTTTTGTTTACTATCGTTAAAAGAAAAAAACTTTTTTTTTATTTTCTCCAAAAGCGGCAAAGAAATTGAATGAATAATTTGAATAATTGGATTGTGTATGTCATGCCCATGATTTCAGATAGCGGTACAAATCAATCAACAAAAAAAAAATTACCAACATGATTTAAATTCCTTTTTCCTCGATGTCTTTTTTAGTCTGCACATCCTAAAATAAAAAAACTCATTCGAAGTCATAATCTGGGTACAAATTCAAATGCAGTCCTCAAGCAGCATTTGAGATGAGAAATTAAATTCAGTTTAAAAAAATGTTGTTGATTTTAGAATTGTAGTTAAGTATTCAAAATAAGAATTCAACAACTAAATATTTCAATTTTTCAAATGAAAATTCTACTAATGTACCTTAGTTGACAGTTCAACTTGAAAAAGTTAAAATACCACGTATAAACGGAAACAATATTTTTGGCTGTAATCTTGAAAAAATGTTATCCGAAGAACAGATAATAATTTCTCTAAAATAATGTTTAGTCTAGGGTAATAATAAAAAATTAAAAAACCACCAATTCGACCTCTTGTTAAAACAGAATGAAAATCATCTACCCGATTTTATGTCTCGTGTAAATTGTCCAACTTAATTTTTTTTACTGTGCTCTTAAAAAAATGAGCCTGGTTGTTATACAATGGGTATCTTTGAAGTGTACAAAAATTTTCGGTGAGTAGGTTATTGTTTTTTGTCCAGAAAATTTACAATCATTTTTTAAATTTAGAGCATAAATTGGAAAAAAAATTTTTTTTTTTTAAATAGGATTTTGACCCTTTCTTTAATTCTGATGAGTTCAGCTACTGTTTTTAGATTGTTCATTATGGTGGTTCTTTTTAAAAAAAAAAACGAACACACACATATAGGATCTCAGTGAAACTTAATGTTTCTTTGAAGAGATCTGAATTTTACATTTTCTATAAAAAAAACTGGAAATGGAAAAAAAATTAAAAATTAATTTTGCAAGACTAAAAAAAATGATTTTCTGTATGTCTGTCTGCTCCCAATAGACTCGAAAACTACAGAACCGATTCACGTGAAACTTGGCAGGTGGAGATTTCTGAAGCAGGAAAAGGTTCCAATAATAGTTTGGGATCCCTCCCTTTCACTGAAAAGAGGGAGGGGGTCCCCCAAATTAATGTACCAAATTTTCATAACTTGAGAACTGATCATTCAAATGGAACCAAATTTGGCATGGGAAAGTATTTCGGTAAGAGAAATTTTTCTATGATGGATTGGCACCACCCTTTTTAAAGAGGGGAAATAGGAAGAGGGAGGGGGGCTTATTTTCAATTTTTAACTCGATAACTAATCAAACAAATGGAACCTAATTTGGCATTTAAGGGTATATGAATACGAGAAATATTTTATTGTTATTTGAGACTTTCCCCTACTTCCAGCAGGGAGGATAGAAAGGAGGGGCGAGCTTTCATACAATTTTTAAACATAAATCGAGAGCTTATCGAGCAAATGGAACCAAATATGTCCGGGGAAGGTGTTTGAGTACGAGAAATGCTTGTATGATAAATTAAGGGCCCTCCATTCTTTCAGTGGGGGGAATTAAATGGGGAAAGAGTGCTCCCATTTGAATTTTTGCATAACTTCAGAATAAATCGAGCAAATTAAACCAAAGATTACATTGAAGGATATTTTAGTACAAGAAATACTTCTATGAAAATTAAGTACTCACCCCTCCATTCAATGGATAGATAGAAAACGGAAATAGGACTCTCAAAAATGATTTTGCATAGCATGACTATCCAACTATCCAAGCAAATGGAACCAAATTTGGCATGAAATGGTGTTTCAATACCAATTTTTCGCATAATCTGAGAGTTTATCTAACAAATGGACAAAATTGACTTGGGAAATTAGTGAGTATGAACATAAAAGAAAGGAGGATGGACTAATACAATTTTGTTAGCATCAGTTCTCAATTTATGTTGACAAAGCTATCAAATGAAATTAGGTTTGGCATGGAAAGGTATTTGAGTAAGAGATACATATGTTTCTACGATTGTTATAAATAGTCTCTTACGCCCGTAAAGCCTTAAGCCCGTATATTTAGTAAAAAATTTCTGAATAGTTTGGCCCGGCACAGTTGCCCAGGTTTCATTGAAAAAGGTCCGCTATTAGCCCAGATTTTTTCGATTTATTTGGAAAATCATACAAAAAAAACAAACGAACAAAAAAACAAATAAGAATTCAACAACCAAATATTTCAATTTTTCAAATGAAAATTCTACTAATGTACCTTAGTTGACAGTTCAAATTGAAAAAGTTAAAATACCACGTATAAACGGAAACAATATTTTTGGCTGTCAAAACTGTTTTCAATATGGTAAAACTTGCGATTTGGCATTTCAGATCACCGAACTAGATTCATCATGGCCTGGATATTGCCCGAATCTATGGTCGTCAATTTTGAAATGAGATGCCCGGATAATTATAGTTTTTTAAATTAAATTTCCCCGGTTTGTCCGACCCGGAAACGTACTGAAATTTTTTTCGCAACCTTACCTTAGAGTAATAGGTGATAAGTGGATAAAGGCTATTTTTGATAAAGCATGCTTTCAAGTTTTCGTGTTTCAAGTTTTAGTATTTTCCTTTCCAGAAACTTCCAGAATTCCAGAAACTTTAAAAATTTACCAAAAATAGTTTGAATAACGAAGAATCTTTTGGCATTCATAAACAGATAATTTTTGCCCTGCACCCTTTGGACTCTTACGACCTTTATGATAAATGTTCAATCGATAGCCTAAGCTTGATTTGAAAGAATTGTAAGAATGTTAAAATTAAGTTAATTTTCCGAGGTTCAAAAAATTTAAGAGCCAAGTTAGACTAATTTGAGAACGCTGATTCCAAATATGCAATAATATTTTTTCCATCAGCTTTTAATTTCGAGATAACTCCTAAAAATAGGCTTAAAACCGTTCAAAATATTTTTTTTCTTTTTCCAGGCAATACTGGAGAATAAAAACAAAGATTTTAAAATCTAAGGGCTGAATTCAATGATCAACTTTCCCGGAGACGGCAAATAATATTAACTTCTGAGAAAAAATGTTATGAGAGTCTTGTTTATTTTTAATTTTAAAGGAGTTTCTAATCTATTTACAGGAGTCAAATCCATTTACAGTGTTCAACAAATTTTTTGAAAGAACTATTATCTAAAATACTAAACACTTAAAGTAAGGTTGTCAGATGTTTTTCAGCTCCTATCCGGACAGGACAAATCCAGGCAATTTAATATAAAAACCTGACAACATCAAGGTTGCCTTAAAGACACGAATGCCATCCAGATGGCAAAGTGTCTCAAATAAAATTATAATAATAAATCAAGGTTGCCGAAAAAAATTCAGTGTTTGTTGAGAAAAAAAAATTTGACTTTTCGTGACTTTACCTAAAAACTTTGTGATGATTATTTGTGATGCTATTTTCGTTAATTTAATTGAAAATTTATGATAAATTGGAACATTTTAGTAGGGAAAATCAATTAACATTACCAATCTCATGATACTTTTCTAGTTCAAAGTAAGAAATCTATATTTTATTTTGGCCAAAAAATAGAATTTTGGAAATCCATTTAAAATTAAAAAATTCTGTGAAATGTTTGAATATTTCAAAATTCTGTGTTCTGTGACATAGATTCTGTGATGAAAATTTGCTAAAAATTCTGTGAAATTACAGATTGAGCTGGGCCCAAAGAAATTTTCAGAGAGAGAAAGCAAAGAGGGAGAACTCCCATATTTAACACGGTCGTCGCCACGCTCATTTTGGTAGTTTTACTAGCCGGGCCCAAAGAAATTCTGGGAGCGAGAAAGAAAAGAGGGAGAGTTCCCAGATTTGCAACGTGTGGCTTAACTGAGCGGCTAACTTGAGTAAGAGAGCGTCACCTGCTTTTTGATGTGACGGCCCCCCCCAGAAAATACACCCGTCACCCGAATATGGGTGCCGTGGCGACGAACGTGTTAAGGAAGTATAAATAAAAAAAAAACTTCAGCACAATTTATGTTTTTGTTTTTGTTTGAATTGCCAAATAAAGTGTAAAAATAGGGACAAACCAGGATTTTTTTCAATAAAATCTGGGTTGTTTCCAAATTTTGTACTAAATATCCGAGCAATACCGAATATGACTGGGCAATCTGGCAACCTTTACTTGAAAAGACATTATTCAATGGTGTAAGTAATACTTGTTATGTCATCTATCAAAATTTCTAAAAAAAAATGAAGAATGAAACTAGAACACCCAGGAAAAATCTGCGTTCTCAATTGAAAGAGGCATAATTTCCAAATTCAAAAGCAGCTTTTGTTTTTGGATGTCGGATTGTTGGTTGATCAGTTATCAAAGATTGATTCAACCATTTTATAAGTCATAAACGTCCTATAAACCAAAACTAGAAGTGATAGACAAAATCTGACAAATCAATTCAGGACGCCAGTTATCAAAAAAAGTAACCAAAAATGCTGTGCCCTTATGTAATTGAAGAAGAATAATAATATTCCGTATTATGATATCTGTCAACCGAAAATTCGATTGATGACCAAAAGTTGGTTTAAGAGTTAACACCATATCACACAATGTTAGGTATTTTTAGCTGTCAGACTAAACTTTTTCAATTTTCTCATATTTTTAACGTTTTAAAAATTATTTCTTGAGATAATCAAATGGAAATTATTTGGATCTATAAACGAAATATTCAGGATAAATTTCTGTAATTTGATGGAAATTTTAAATATTCCATACGTCAATTGCCACCCTCAAAATAATGTATCTAAAAGTTGTAATAAACAACTATGCAGAGAAAAGTATTGTAAGGAAAAGTATTCAACATGAAAAATGATAGAAATATGCCTTTCATCTTGGTGATAACTTCTTGGTTTCGGCATGTTTGAAAATTTATGTTCATAAGGGTGAATTGAATTGAAAATCTTATTACCGAACAATGCAGAATTTCCTGATTATTATAAAGTATAAAAATACAAAAAATTAAAAAAATACTTCCAATCTCAAAAATTCTAATTTATCATGTCTGAGATATTAATAAAGAAATAGAAAAACAATCGATTGGTGTTTCAAAACAAACTCTAAAACTTAATCGACTTATAACAAACCATTTCGAAATCCAAGAATCTAGTTCTATACAAAAAAAAAACAATAAAAAAGGAAGTAGATGGAATCAGTAAAATAATGGTAAACCCGAGAAAAAAAGTCTGACTCATTCCCCCTCGAGCTAATTGATCCAAAAGGTTTGTGGAAAATCTCTCAAGTAAAACTGGAGAAAATTGACATTTTCCTAATAGCTAGCGGGCACTTCCAACTGCACCCCTCCCTGATTGAACCGAACCAAAGTGAAGTTAATGAGCCAATAGATGGAAAGGAAAATTGAATTCGTTCAATTCTGTGATTCCCTCGAAGGCTTTTCTTGCATTTAGTCCCGGGCTAATGAAGGAATGTCAGCCGCTACTTGACCCCTGCTTGACTTGGTAAAAATTGCTGGATTGTGTTTCGGCTTTTTGCCATTTTAGTTCCAGTAAATTGCCATTACAAGAGAGCTGAGCGCCGATATTTTCCTTCCCGGGATGGAAATCAAGTGAACCGTACTGATGACAAATTTGCTAATTTGGGGTTTCCGCTTCTAGGGCATTTAATTTCGATAAGCTTGAGCAATATTTGGGTACGCTTAGTTTGGATCTCTGGAATCATTTTTAAATTGAACACTTGAGACACGGCGAGTGATGAAATTATGCTTTGAAGTTATGAAGAACCGATTTGCAACGCCCTCCTCAGATCAGATTTTTCCGTAGCTTCAACATAAATCAGCCCCTCGGAAAACTGCATTCCGGACAGTGCACTTCTACAAGCTTATTTAAGATTCAACGGCACATAAAACAAGCTATTTCTACTTGTGTTTTTCCACTGATTTACGACCAGAGCTGAAGTGAATAATTCTTCCGGCGGAATGCTGCAGCCAGCAATTCTTGTTAGAGGAACAAAAAAAAACCTGAGCAGATTTTATCACGTTTTTTGGGTACATTTTTTATCCTATTTTCGCACTTTTTCTCAACATGAGAGGGGAAGCAACATAACCTACAAATTTCGAACGGTTTGCTTCTCAAGTGGCGGAAAGAACAGAAAGCGGAAGAGATGGCTTAGCCACCTCTTTCTCGCTCAAGTGGGTGTACTTAGGGAAATTTCGTTCTATTCTATAGGATTCTGGGGAAAAATGGAGACGCTGAGCCTTCCGGAAAATGGACCACGTTCTCTCCGAGTTGAAAATCGTTTGCCGAAAAATGTTGAAACAATTCGAGCCTCGACGTCGTCTCCGTCGCTTTCTTCAAGTGATAAAGAGTAAGGTTCCCCAAAGCTCGATAAGGAAGAAAAGGTAAAAAAATAACAACAAAAAACAATATAAAAATAACAACCAATTTGAGCACGCGAGAAGATGAGAGCAATAATGAGGATTTATTGCTAATAATATGCAGTATTTTCGGTTGTGTTCCTGTTTTCATTTGAAGCCTTTCCAGAGGCATCTCCAACTAAAGGTTTTCGCGAAAATATCGCGGAAAAGTGCTGTCTGGTGAAAGTCAAAACTGGGCCATGGAATTTTGCGCCCATTTTCTCGCCGAGGAAAGGCAGCAACTTTTAAATTAATGCCTCAATTGTCTTGAGTCGGGAGTTTATTTTTGCCATGGTACAATGGCAGCTGGAAAACCCCATCAAGGAGTTAAGTTCGGAATCATTTTCTTAAATTGCTATGGAATGGAGGACCTTGAACGAATTTTTCTGCCTGTTTCAACCTTTTGGATGGAAACCTTGAAGTTGAAGTCGATTGAAATTTGATTTTTTTTATCGAAAACCTCAATTTTAGCCTTCAATTTAGGATTCAACTATCATTTATGAGCTTTTTGGTTTCAAAAAACAATTTTTAGCAATTCATCCAAGGTTTCCGATTTATTTTATGTTTTTGAGGGAAATAAATCTGACTTTCTTTGATTTCACTCAGAAACTCTATGATAGCTTTCTGTGATGCTTTCTTTGATGGGACAATTTCAATAT
The DNA here is from genome assembly GCF_029784155.1 of Uranotaenia lowii. Classification (NCBI taxonomy): domain Eukaryota; kingdom Metazoa; phylum Arthropoda; class Insecta; order Diptera; family Culicidae; genus Uranotaenia; species Uranotaenia lowii. The sequence goes on from NC_073693.1 coordinate 333,661,493, forward strand.
TATATTTGGGAATAATCAATGAATATTATCAATCTTATCTAACTTTTCTGATTTAAAATAAAAATCTGAATTTTTTTTACAATGGGCAAAAAATTATATTTTTGGAAATTCATTCCAGATTAAAAAATTCTTTGAAATCTGTGAATACATATTTCCAAGTTCTGTGTTCTGTAACACCGATTCTGTGTTGAAAATTTGTTCAAAATTTTGTGAAATTACAGATTGTTTTTGAGCTTTCGGCAACCTTGTTTTCATCCCAAAGTTCTCTCATCAGTTCTCGACAATCATTCAATTTTTTCAACTCTGTTCATTGTTTCGATAGAAAAAAATGACTTCGTCTAGAAAAAAACATCCCCCAAAAGAGAGGTCATTGAGTCCATAAAAACAAAAAACCTACCGTAAGAAACTTTCCCAAAACGATTTGTTCCTGCTGGTTAGACATTAAAGAAAAGGTGATTTTTTTTACGCTTCGGTATGGAAATTGTTTGCCCCTTTCCAGCATTAGAAAGGTGCGATGAAAGTGAAGGCGGCAGGATTAATTTGAAACATAAACATAAAATTAAAAAGTCATCCTCCCTTTTTTTTGCGGCACCCGGTCATCGATTTCCGAAAAGAAGGAGGGAGAGTCTTTTTTCGATGGTTTGTGTTAAAAAGGCGAAACAAATTTCTTGGCACGAACAAAAAGCGGATTTTGCACGATGGGGAAATAAAATGGCTTTATCTTTTGACATGTTTTGAAAGTTTTTCGAAAAAAAAAAAAATGGAAAAAACTGTAAACATTTAAAAAATAATTATATGTAACTGACTCACATTCTTGAAGACAAACTATCTTAAAGTTTGTGTTCAAAATGTTAAATTGTTTGAACTGTCAGATTCAGCTATTTTTATTTTCAAGAATATAGAACGAATAATTTTTTTTTTCGATAACTTTAAATGAAATGTTATCGAAATTTACAAAACAATACGTTTTTCGTATCGTGCCAACACTCAATTTATTGGGGCGAAAAAAATTAAAAGTTTGAAAACATTACTGAACACAAAAAAAATACAGCGTCTTCTTTTTTTTCTGGGAGACCTCAGATCTGCTGATTCACAAAACTAGATATAAATTTCAAAAAATTTAAACAAATGGATAATCACATGTTTACATCACAGTTTGCGGTAAAATTCGTAAAAATACAATCTGTCATTTCATTCAAATTCAAATGAAGCAAATTGAAGCTCTGAAATTGAAGCAAATTATAAATTCAACACATGGGCAATGTCATGAAACATTTTCAATAAAATATTCTATTTAGTAGCTCAAATTTATGTCATGTATAAAAGACGAATGATAAAAAAAATTCAACCTTAACTACTTTTATAAACTCTACAAAAAATATTTGATAAATTTCAGTCCAGGAAATTTAAAGTAAGAGCTGTTGGGTTTGGAGGACTGACTTTATTAAGGTCTTGGATTTTTATGTGTAAATAGAAGTCAAACATTTTATTCTGAAAATATACTTATCTATAAGAATAAAAACTAAATGAATGGAAATTAAGAAAAAAATCGAATTAAAATTTCAACAAAAAAAACTTAACTGTGTTTTCATGAAGATTAAAATAAGCAAATATTATTTGTAGCTTTATAAAAAGCCTTCTTTAGGCAAAAAGACGTAATGGAATTTTTCATTATACCTGAAAATTTGTTCCTGAGGTTCATTTTTAAAACTTAAAAACATGTGTATTTTTGTCAGATGTCTTAAAATTTTATTTTATAATAAGATATGGTTAGTTGTTTTTGGTAAAAAAAAATAAAACCATATTTGAAAGCTTCATTACTTCGTTTTTTTTTCAAGGAAATCATAATAAAGCATGTTAAAACGCGACATTTCCTAATAAAATATCGAAAATAAAGTAATAATCTTTAACATGAAAATAAGCTTTAAATGGTGTCTTAAAGTACCGTTGACATCACCGGATATTCTGCATAAAATATACCATTGTATAGTCCAATTAACGAAACAACTTTCATCTGACAAGTCCAAAGTTGGCTAATAACTCCTTGGTCAGTTATGAAAAAATAATGGCAATAAATCTCTTTTTTTTTGAAAATTATTGCTTTTTTGCAAATTAATATTCTAACTAAAACTTACCGAATCTTACTAAAAAATGAAACTGTTTGGAATCTGAAAAATAAAAGTGTTTTTAAGTCGTAAAAATGATTCTAATTCCCTATTTTGAGGCAGATCTGAATACCTCCAGCATAAACCTATAAGATAATTATAAAAATCACCATAATCTTGAAAATATTATACTAGAATGTGTTTTGACTCTTTAAAACCTTATAGTGTGAGCCGTTTCAAATAAATCATAAAAATAAATTTAAAGTAGATAAATTATTGCATCAATTCTTCATTTGAGATACTGGAGTATTTTGCAGAAAGAACACTTTTTTTTATACGCAAATAAGTGTGAATATTTATTTCAACTAAACAATGAGCAAAGAACATTTTTGGTTTTCAATTTGAAAAAAAAATTTTTCGTCGTCATCAATAAAAAAATAAATAAAAACACGATGATAAAATTCTTTCTTCAAAAATTTTAGATGTTTTTAGGAAAGTTATTTTTCGTTGAATGAACTATTAAAAAAAATTAATGTGTCAGCTGTTTAACTTTTCAAATTCTTTTTTAATTTTTTCAAAAATCCCAAAAAAATTGATCATGATTTATTCACTTTTCCTGTGATTGATAAGTTTAAAAAGTTTTTGAAACACCTAAAATTTTTAATAATTTATTGGTTTTCGGGGAAACGGAATACTATTTGTTTCGGACCGAGATAATAGAAAGCCACTTCTGTTCGGTTTGACCGACTATATTAAACTGAATCTCTTACCTCTTTAACAGGAAATGGGAAGTGGTTTTATTCGCGAACCACAAATCGCACTTTTTTCCGTCCTTTGCCTTTCTGTCCACTTTACAAAACTGTGCCTCGTGTACTGTTTCGATTTTACTTTCAGTTTCGTGTCTTTCAGTGTAGTGGTTTCGTGTGTTTTTATGGCATGTTGACGTTTCGTAGCAAGGTAAGTGTATGTTCAAGTGAGTATCTATTTTTTGCGAGGTAAGTACAATTTCAGGTAAAGTATTGTTGGTGTTTTCAAGGTAAGTACAATGTTAGGTAAAGTATTGTGTAATTCAATTGTAATTCATTATTTTTTTATGTGTATTTTTTGTGTAGGTGATTTATTCCGCAACACTATTCAAGAAGATAAAATAAAGGTTTTTTTTTAACAGTGTGGCTGTGTAACAAAACATTCATTCAAACATTTTGTTATGTGACAGCTTCGTAAATTTTTTTGTAATTTTTTTTCGAAGAATGGTGACAATATTTATTTTTTTCTACGAATTAGCTGTTGCTAATACTTTAACCATTAAAAGATAAATTTCAAAATAAAAATTATTTTTCAAATTTATAATTTAACTTAACTTGTTGTAAAATTTCTTATAAGAACATAACTCAAAATCATAATTATAAATTAACCAAAAATTTTCAATTATTTTCTTTGTATTGTCATTAATTGAAATAATTTTTTTTTAATTGATCGATTGAATGTCAGCTTAACCTTTGTGACGCGGAAAATATTATCAAAAGTGGATCCTACTAAAAAATTTATGAGTTACATCTTCATTTTAAACACACCGCGAGTTGCAAATGAAAACCTCATCCTGATCTTTTTTTTTCTTGAATTTGAACATTTTAAGAAAGTTTTTCTTATTTCATCTTTTTGTCATTTTTGTCATTTTCGTCATTTCTGTCATTTTTGTCATTTTTGTCATTTTTGTCATTTTTGTCATTTTTGTCATTTTTGTCATTTTTGTCATTTTTGTCATTTTTGTCATTTTTGTCATTTTTGTCATTTTTGTCATTTTTGTCATTTTTGTCATTTTTGTCATTTTTGTCATTTTTGTCATTTTTGTCATTTTTGTCGTTTTTGTCATTTTTGTTATTTTTGTCATTTTTGTCATTTTTTGTCATTTTTGTCATTTTTGTCATTTTTGTCATTTTTGTCATTTTTGTCATTTTTGCCATTTTTGTCATTTTTGTCATTTTTGTCATTTTTGTCATTTTTGTCATTTTTGTCATTTTTGTCATTTTTGTCATTTTTGTCATTTTTGTCATTTTTGTCATTTTTGTCATTTTTGTCATTTTTGTCATTTTTGTCATTTTTGTCATTTTTGTCATTTTTGGCATTTTTGTCATTTTTGTTTTTTTTGTCATTTTTGTCATTTTTGTCATTTTTGTCATTTTTGTTATTTTTGTCATTTTTGTCATTTTTGTCATTTTTGTCATTTTTGTCATTTTTGTCATTTTTGTCATTTTTGTCATTTTTGTCATTTTTGTCATTTTTGTCATTTTTGTCATTTTTGTCATTTTTGTCATTTTTGTCATTTTTGTCATTTTTGTCATTTTTGTCATTTTTGTCATTTTTGTCATTTTTGTCATTTTTGTCATTTTTGTCATTTTTGTCATTTTTGTCATTTTTGTCATTTTTGTCATTTTTGTCATTTTTGTCATTTTTGTCATTTTTGTCATTTTTGTCATTTTTGTCATTTTTGTCATTTTTGTCATTTTTGTCATTTTTGTCATTTTTGTCATTTTTGTCATTTTTGTCATTTTTGTCATTTTTGTCATTTTTGTCATTTTTGTCATTTTTGTCATTTTTGTCATTTTTGTCATTTTTGTCATTTTTGTCATTTTTGTCATTTTTGTCATTTTTGTCATTTTTGTCATTTTTGTCATTTTTGTCATTTTTGTCATTTTTGTCATTTTTGTCATTTTTGTCATTTTTGTCATTTTTGTCATTTTGTCATTTTTGTCATTTTTGTCATTTTTGTCATTTTTGTCATTTTTGTCATTTTTGTCATTTTTGTCATTTTTGTCATTTTTGTCATTTTTGTCATTTTTGTCATTTTTGTCATTTTTGTCATTTTTGTCATTTTTGTCATTTTTGTCATTTTTGTCATTTTTGTCATTTTTGTCATTTTTGTCATTTTTGTCATTTTTGTCATTTTTGTCATTTTTGTCATTTTTGTCATTTTTGTCATTTTTGTCATTTTTGTCATTTTTGTCATTTTTGTCATTTTTGTCATTTTTGTCATTTTTGTCATTTTTGTCATTTTTGTCATTTTTGTCATTTTTGTCATTTTTGTCATTTTTGTCATTTTGTCATTTTTGTCATTTTTGTCATTTTTGTCATTTTTGTCATTTTTGTCATTTTTGTCATTTTTGTCATTTTTGTCATTTTTGTCATTTTTGTCATTTTTGTCATTTTTGTCATTTTTGTCATTTTTGTCATTTTTGTCATTTTTGTCATTTTTGTCATTTTGTCATTTTTGTCATTTTTGTCATTTTTGTCATTTTGTCATTTTTGTCATTTTTGTCATTTTTGTCATTTTTGTCATTTTTGTCATTTTTGTCATTTTTGTCATTTTTGTCATTTTTGTCAGTTTTGTCATTTTTGTCATTTTGTCATTTTTGTCATTTTGTCATTTTTGTCATTTTTTGTCATTTTTGTCATTTTTGTCATTTTGTCATTTTTGTCATTTTTGTCATTTTTGTCATTTTGTCATTTTTGTCATTTTTGTCATTTTTGTCATTTTTGTCATTTTGTCATTTTTGTCATTTTTGTCATTTTTGTCATTTTTGTCATTTTTGTCATTTTTGTCTTTTTTGTCATTTTTGTCATTTTTGTCATTTTTGTCATTTTTGTCATTTTTGTTATTTTTGTCATTTTTGTCATTTTTGTCATTTTTGTCATTTTTGTCATTTTTGTCATTTTTGTCATTTTTGTCATTTTTGTCATTTTTGTCATTTTTGTCATTTTTGTCATTTTTGTCATTTTGTCATTTTTGTCATTTTTTGTCATTTTTGTCATTTTTGTCATTTTTGTCATTTTTGTCATTTTTGTCATTTTTGTCATTTTTGTCATTTTTGTCATTTTGTCTTTGTCATTTTTGTCATTTTTGTCATTTTTGTCATTTTTTGTCATTTTTGTCATTTTTGTCATTTTTGTCATTTTTGTCATTTTGTCATTTTTGTCATTTTTGTCATTTTTGTCATTTTTGTCATTTTGTCATTTTTGTCATTTTTGTCATTTTTGTCATTTTTGTCATTTTTGTCATTTTTGTCATTTTTGTCATTTTTGTCATTTTTGTCATTTTGTCATTTTTGTCATTTTTGTCATTTTTGTCATTTTGTCATTTTTGTCATTTTTGTTTGTCATTTTTGTCATTTTTGTCATTTTTGTCATTTTTGTCATTTTTGTCATTTTTGTCATTTTTGTCATTTTTGTCATTTTTGTCATTTTTGTCATTTTTGTCATTTTTGTCATTTTTGTCATTTTTGTCATTTTGTCATTTTGTCATTTTTGTCATTTTTGTCATTTTTGTCATTTTTGTCATTTTTGTCATTTTTGTCATTTTTGTCATTTTTGTCATTTTGTCATTTTTGTCATTTTTGTCATTTTTGTCATTTTTGTCATTTTTGTCATTTTTGTCATTTTTGTCATTTTTGTCATTTTTGTCATTTTTGTCATTTTTGTCATTTTTGTCATTTTTGTCATTTTTGTCATTTTTGTCATTTTGTCATTTTGTCATTTTTGTCATTTTTGTCATTTTTGTCATTTTTGTCATTTTTGTCATTTTGTCATTTTTGTCATTTTTGTCATTTTTGTCATTTTTGTCATTTTTGTCATTTTTGTCATTTTTGTCATTTTTGTCATTTTTGTCATTTTGTCATTTTTGTCATTTTTGTCATTTTGTCTTTTTGTCATTTTTGTCATTTTTGTCATTTTTTGTCATTTTTGTCATTTTGTCATTTTGTCATTTTTGTCATTTTTGTCATTTTTGTCATTTTTGTCATTTTGTCATTTTGTCATTTTTGTCATTTTGTCATTTTTGTCATTTTTTGTCATTTTTGTCATTTTTGTCATTTTTGTCATTTTTGTCATTTTTGTCATTTTTGTCATTTTGTCATTTTTGGTCATTTTTGTCATTTTGTCATTTTTGTCATTTTTGTCATTTTTGTCATTTTTGTCATTTTTGTCATTTTTGTCATTTTTGTCATTTTTGTCATTTTTGTCATTTTTGTCATTTTTGTCATTTTTGTCATTTTTGTCATTTTTGTCATTTTTGTCATTTTTGTCATTTTTGTCATTTTTGTCATTTTTGTCATTTTTGTCATTTTTGTCATTTTGTCATTTTTGTCATTTTTGTCATTTTTGTCATTTTTGTCATTTTTGTCATTTTTGTCATTTTTGTCATTTTTGTCATTTTTGTCATTTTTGTCATTTTTGTCATTTTTGTCATTTTGTCATTTTTGTCATTTTGTCATTTTTGTCATTTTTGTCATTTTTGTCATTTTTGTCATTTTTGTCATTTTTGTCATTTTGTCATTTGTCATTTTTGTCATTTTTGTCATTTTGTCATTTTTGTCATTTTTGTCATTTTTGTCATTTTTGTCATTTTTGTCATTTTTGTCATTTTTGTCATTTTTTGTCATTTTTGTCATTTTGTCATTTTGTCATTTTGTCATTTTTGTCATTTTTGTCATTTTTGTCATTTTGTCATTTTTGTCATTTTTGTCATTTTTGTCATTTTTGTCATTTTTGTCATTTTTGTCATTTTTGTCATTTTTGTCATTTTTGTCATTTTTGTCATTTTTGTCATTTTTGTCATTTTTGTCATTTTTGTCATTTTTGTCATTTTTGTCATTTTTGTCATTTTTGTCATTTTTGTCATTTTTGTCATTTTTGTCATTTTTGTCATTTTTGTCATTTTTGTCATTTTTGTCATTTTTGTCATTTTTGTCATTTTGTCATTTTTGTCATTTTTGTCATTTTTGTCATTTTTGTCATTTTTGTCATTTTTGTCATTTTTGTCATTTTTGTCATTTTTGTCATTTTTGTCATTTTTGTCATTTTTGTCATTTTTGTCATTTTTGTCATTTTGTCATTTTTGTCATTTTTGTCATTTTTGTCATTTTTGTCATTTTTGTCATTTTGTCATTTTTGTCATTTTTGTCATTTTTGTCATTTTTGTCATTTTTGTCATTTTTGTCATTTTTGTCATTTTGTCATTTTGTCATTTTTGTCATTTTTGTCATTTTTGTCATTTTTGTCATTTTTGTCATTTTGTCATTTTTGTCATTTTTGTCATTTTGTCATTTTTGTCATTTTTGTCATTTTTGTCATTTTTGTCATTTTTGTCATTTTTGTCATTTTTGTCATTTTTGTCATTTTTGTCATTTTTGTCATTTTGTCATTTTTGTCATTTTTGTCATTTTTGTCATTTTTGTCATTTTTGTCATTTTTGTCATTTTTGTCATTTTTGTCATTTTTGTCATTTTTGTCATTTTTGTCATTTTTGTCATTTTGTCATTTTTGTCATTTTTGTCATTTTTGTCATTTTTGTCATTTTGTCATTTTGTCATTTTTGTCATTTTTGTCATTTGTCATTTTGTCATTTTTGTCATTTTTGTCATTTTTGTCATTTTTGTCATTTTTGTCATTTTGTCATTTTTGTCATTTTTGTCATTTTTGTCATTTTTGTCATTTTTGTCATTTTTGTCATTTTTGTCATTTTGTCATTTTTGTCATTTTTGTCATTTTTGTCATTTTTTGTCATTTTTGTCATTTTTGTCATTTTTGTCATTTTTGTCATTTTTGTCATTTTTGTCATTTTTGTCATTTTTGTCATTTTTGTCATTTTTGTCATTTTTGTCATTTTTGTCATTTTGTCATTTTTGTCATTTTTGTCATTTTTGTCATTTTTGTCATTTTTGTCATTTTTGTCATTTTTGTCATTTTTGTCATTTTTGTCATTTTTTGTCATTTTTGTCATTTTTGTCATTTTTGTCATTTTTGTCATTTTTGTCATTTTTGTCATTTTTGTCATTTTTGTCATTTTTGTCATTTTTGTCATTTTTGTCATTTTTGTCATTTTTGTCATTTTTGTCATTTTTGTCATTTTTGTCATTTTGTCATTTTTGTCATTTTTGTCATTTTTGTCATTTTTGTCATTTTTGTCATTTTTGTCATTTTTGTCATTTTTGTCATTTTTGTCATTTTTGTCATTTTGTCTTTGTCATTTTGTCATTTTTGTCATTTTTGTCATTTTTGTCATTTTTGTCATTTTTGTCATTTTTGTCATTTTTGTCATTTTTGTCATTTTTGTCATTTTTGTCATTTTTGTCATTTTTGTCATTTTTTGTCATTTTTGTCATTTTTGTCATTTTTGTCATTTTTGTCATTTTGTCATTTTTGTCATTTTTGTCATTTTTGTCATTTTTGTCATTTTTGTCATTTTTGTCATTTTTGTCATTTTTGTCATTTTTGTCATTTTGTCATTTTTGTCATTTTGTCATTTTTGTCATTTTTGTCATTTTTGTCATTTTTGTCATTTTGTCATTTTTGTCATTTTTGTCATTTTGTCATTTTTGTCATTTTTGTCATTTTTGTCATTTTTGTCATTTTTGTCATTTTTGTCATTTTGTCATTTTTGTCATTTTTGTCATTTTTGTCATTTTTGTCATTTTTGTCATTTTTGTCATTTTGTCATTTTTGTCATTTTTGTCATTTTTGTCATTTGTCATTGTCATTTTTGTCATTTTTGTCATTTTTGTCATTTTTGTCATTTTGTCATTTTTGTCATTTTTGTCATTTTGTCATTTTGTCATTTTGTCATTTTTGTCATTTTTGTCATTTTTGTCATTTTTGTCATTTTTGTCATTTTTGTCATTTTTGTCATTTTGTCATTTTTGTCATTTTTGTCATTTTTGTCATTTTTGTCATTTTTGTCATTTTGTCATTTTTGTCATTTTTGTCATTTTTGTCATTTTTGTCATTTTTGTCATTTTTGTCATTTTGTCATTTTTGTCATTTTTGTCATTTTTGTCATTTTTGTCATTTTGTCATTTTTGTCATTTTTGTCATTTTTGTCATTTTTGTCATTTTTGTCATTTTTGTCATTTTTGTCATTTTTGTCATTTTTGTCATTTTTGTCATTTTTGTCATTTTGTCATTTGTCATTTTTGTCATTTTTGTCATTTTTGTCATTTTTGTCATTTTTGTCATTTTTGTCATTTTGTCATTTTTGTCATTTTGTCATTTTTTGTCATTTTTGTCATTTTGTCATTTTTGTCATTTTTGTCATTTTTGTCATTTTGTCATTTTTGTCATTTTGTCATTTTTGTCATTTTTGTCATTTTTGTCATTTTTGTCATTTTTGTCATTTTTGTCATTTTTGTCATTTTTGTCATTTTTGTCATTTTTGTCATTTTTGTCATTTTTGTCATTTTTGTCATTTGTCATTTTTGTCATTTTTGTCATTTTTGTCATTTTTGTCATTTTGTCATTTTTGTCATTTTTGTCATTTTTGTCATTTTTGTCATTTTGTCATTTTTGTCATTTTTGTCATTTTTGTCATTTTTGTCATTTGTCATTTTTGTCATTTTTGTCATTTTTGTCATTTTTGTCATTTTTGTCATTTTTGTCATTTTTGTCATTTTGTCATTTTTGTCATTTTTGTCATTTTTGTCATTTTGTCATTTTGTCATTTTTGTCATTTTTGTCATTTTTGTCATTTTTGTCATTTTGTCATTTTTGTCATTTTTGTCATTTTTGTCATTTTTGTCATTTTTGTCATTTTTGTCATTTTTGTCATTTTGTCATTTTGTCATTTTTGTCATTTTTGTCATTTTGTCATTTTTGTCATTTTTGTCATTTTTGTCATTTTTGTCATTTTGTCATTTTTGTCATTTTGTCTTTTTGTCATTTTTGTCATTTTGTCATTTTTGTCATTTTCATTTTGTCATTTTTGTCATTTTTGTCATTTTGTCATTTGTCATTTTGTCATTTTTGTCATTTTTGTCATTTTTGTCATTTTTGTCATTTTTGTCATTTTTGTCATTTTTGTCATTTTTGTCATTTTTGTCATTTTTGTCATTTTTGTCATTTTTGTCATTTTGTCATTTTTGTCATTTTGTCATTTTTGTCATTTTTGTCATTTGTCATTTTTGTCATTTTTGTCATTTTGTCATTTTTGTCATTTTTGTCATTTTTGTCATTTTGTCATTTTTGTCATTTTTGTCATTTTTGTCATTTTTGTCATTTTTGTCATTTTTGTCATTTTGTCATTTTTGTCATTTTTGTCATTTTTGTCATTTTTGTCATTTTTGTCATTTTGTCATTTTGTCATTTTTGTCATTTTTGTCATTTTTGTCATTTTTGTCATTTTTGTCATTTTGTCATTTTTTGTCATTTTTGTCATTTTTGTCATTTTTGTCATTTTTGTCATTTTTGTCATTTGTCATTTTGTCATTTTGTCATTTTGTCATTTTTGTCATTTTTGTCATTTTTGTCATTTTGTCATTTTTGTCATTTTTGTCATTTTTGTCATTTTTGTCATTTTTGTCATTTTTGTCATTTTTGTCATTTTGTCATTTTTGTCATTTTTGTCATTTTTGTCATTTTTGTCATTTTGTCATTTTTGTCATTTTTGTCATTTTTGTCATTTTTGTCATTTTTGTCATTTTTGTCATTTTTGTCATTTTTGTCATTTTTGTCATTTTTGTCATTTTTGTCATTTTTGTCATTTTTGTCATTTTTGTCATTTTTGTCATTTTTGTCATTTTTGTCATTTTTGTCATTTTTGTCATTTTTGTCATTTTGTCATTTTTGTCATTTTTGTCATTTTTGTCATTTTTGTCATTTTGTCATTTTTGTCATTTTTGTCATTTTGTCATTTTTGTCATTTTTGTCATTTTTGTCATTTTTGTCATTTTGTCATTTTGTCATTTTTTGTCATTTTTGTCATTTTTGTCATTTTGTCATTTTTGTCATTTTGTCATTTTTGTCATTTTTGTCATTTTTGTCATTTTTGTCATTTTTGTCATTTTTGTCATTTTGTCATTTTTGTCATTTTTGTCATTTTTGTCATTTTTGTCATTTTTGTCATTTTTGTCATTTTTGTCATTTTTGTCATTTTTGTCATTTTTGTCATTTTTGTCATTTTTGTCATTTTTGTCATTTTTGTCATTTTTGTCATTTTTGTCATTTTTGTCATTTTGTCATTTTTGTCATTTTTGTCATTTTTGTCATTTTTGTCATTTTTGTCATTTTGTCATTTTTGTCATTTTTGTCATTTTTGTCATTTTTGTCATTTTTGTCATTTTTGTCATTTTTGTCATTTTGTCATTTTTGTCATTTTTGTCATTTTTGTCATTTTTGTCATTTTGTCATTTTTGTCATTTTTGTCATTTTTTGTCATTTTTGTCATTTTTGTCATTTTGTCATTTTTGTCATTTTTGTCATTTTTGTCATTTTTGTCATTTTTGTCATTTTTGTCATTTTGTCATTTTTGTCATTTTTTGTCATTTTTGTCATTTTTGTCATTTTGTCATTTTGTCATTTTTGTCATTTTTGTCATTTTTGTCATTTTTGTCATTTTTGTCATTTTTGTCATTTTTGTCATTTTTGTCATTTTTGTCATTTTTGTCATTTTTGTCATTTTTGTCATTTTTGTCATTTTTGTCATTTTTGTCATTTTTGTCATTTTTGTCATTTTTGTCATTTTTGTCATTTTTGTCATTTTTGTCATTTTTGTCATTTTTGTCATTTTTGTCATTTTTGTCATTTTTGTCATTTTTGTCATTTTTGTCATTTTGTCATTTTTGTCATTTTTGTCATTTTTGTCATTTTTGTCATTTTTGTCATTTTTGTCATTTTTGTCATTTTTGTCATTTTTGTCATTTTTGTCATTTTTGTCATTTTTGTCATTTTTGTCATTTTTGTCATTTTGTCATTTTTGTCATTTTTGTCATTTTTGTCATTTTTGTCATTTTTGTCATTTTTGTCATTTTGTCATTTTTGTCATTTTGTCATTTTTGTCATTTTTGTCATTTTTGTCATTTTTGTCATTTTTGTCATTTTTGTCATTTTTGTCATTTTTGTCATTTTTGTCATTTTTGTCATTTTTGTCATTTTTTGTCATTTTTCATTTTTGTCATTTTTGTCATTTTTGTCATTTTTGTCATTTTTGTCATTTTTGTCATTTTTGTCATTTTTGTCATTTTTGTCATTTTTGTCATTTTGTCATTTTTGTCATTTTTGTCATTTTTGTCATTTTGTCATTTTTGTCATTTTTGTCATTTTGTCATTTTTGTCATTTTTGTCATTTTTGTCATTTTTGTCATTTTTGTCATTTTTGTCATTTTTGTCATTTTTGTCATTTTTGTCATTTTTGTCATTTTTGTCATTTTTGTCATTTTTGTCATTTTTGTCATTTTTGTCATTTTGTCATTTTGTCATTTTTGTCATTTTTGTCATTTTTGTCATTTTTGTCATTTTTGTCATTTTTGTCATTTTTGTCATTTTTGTCATTTTTGTCATTTTTGTCATTTTTGTCATTTTTGTCATTTTTGTCATTTTTGTCATTTTTGTCATTTTTGTCATTTTGTCATTTTTTGTCATTTTTGTCATTTTTGTCATTTTTGTCATTTTTGTCATTTTTGTCATTTTTGTCATTTTTGTCATTTTTTGTCATTTTGTCATTTTTGTCATTTTTGTCATTTTGTCATTTTTGTCATTTTTGTCATTTTTGTCATTTTTGTCATTTTTGTCATTTTTGTCATTTTTTTTGTCATTTTTGTCATTTTTGTCATTTTTGTCATTTTTGTCATTTTGTCATTTTTGTCATTTTTGTCATTTTTGTCATTTTTGTCATTTTGTCATTTTTGTCATTTTTGTCATTTTTGTCATTTTTGTCATTTTTGTCATTTTTGTCATTTTTGTCATTTGTCTTTTTGTCATTTTTGTCATTTTTGTCATTTTGTCATTTTTGTCATTTTTGTCATTTTTGTCATTTTTGTCATTTTTGTCATTTTTGTCATTTTTGTCATTTTTGTCATTTTTGTCATTTTTGTCATTTTTGTCATTTTGTCATTTTGTCATTTTTGTCATTTTTGTCATTTTTGTCATTTTTGTCATTTTTGTCATTTTTGTCATTTTGTCATTTTTGTCATTTTTGTCATTTTTGTCATTTTTGTCATTTTGTCATTTTTGTCATTTTGTCATTTTTGTCATTTTTGTCATTTTTGTCATTTTGTCATTTTTGTCATTTTTGTCATTTTGTCATTTTTGTCATTTTTGTCATTTTTGTCATTTTTGTCATTTTTGTCATTTGTCATTTTTGTCATTTTTGTCATTTTTGTCATTTTTGTCATTTTTGTCATTTTTGTCATTTTTGTCATTTTGTCATTTTTGTCATTTTTGTCATTTTTGTCATTTTTGTCATTTTTGTCATTTTTGTCATTTTTGTCATTTTTGTCATTTTGTCATTTGTCATTTTTGTCATTTTTGTCATTTTTGTCATTTTTGTCATTTTTGTCATTTTGTCATTTTTGTCATTTTTGTCATTTTTGTCATTTTTGTCATTTTTGTCATTTTTGTCATTTTTGTCATTTTTGTCATTTTTGTCATTTTTGTCATTTTTGTCATTTTTGTCATTTTTGTCATTTTTGTCATTTTTGTCATTTTTGTCATTTTGTCATTTTGTCATTTTTGTCATTTTTGTCATTTTTGTCATTTTTGTCATTTTTGTCATTTTTGTCATTTTTGTCATTTTTGTCATTTTTGTCATTTTTGTCATTTTTGTCATTTTTGTCATTTTTGTCATTTTTGTCATTTTGTCATTTTTGTCATTTTTGTCATTTTGTCATTTTTGTCATTTTTGTCATTTTTGTCATTTTTGTCATTTTTGTCATTTTTGTCATTTTGTCATTTTTGTCATTTTTGTCATTTTTGTCATTTTGTCATTTTTGTCATTTTTGTCATTTTTGTCATTTTTGTCATTTTTGTCATTTTTGTCATTTTTTGTCATTTTTGTCATTTTTGTCATTTTTGTCATTTTTGTCATTTTTGTCATTTTTGTCATTTTTGTCATTTTTGTCATTTTTGTCATTTTTGTCATTTTGTCATTTTTGTCATTTTTGTCATTTTTGTCATTTTTGTCATTTTTGTCATTTTTGTCATTTTTGTCATTTTGTCATTTTTGTCATTTTTGTCATTTTTGTCATTTTTGTCATTTTTGTCATTTTGTCATTTTTGTCATTTTTGTCATTTTTGTCATTTTTGTCATTTTTGTCATTTTTGTCATTTTTGTCATTTTTGTCATTTTTGTCATTTTTGTCATTTTTGTCATTTTTGTCATTTTTGTCATTTTGTCTTTTGTCATTTTTGTCATTTTTGTCATTTTTGTCATTTTTGTCATTTTTGTCATTTTGTCATTTTGTCATTTTGTCATTTGTCATTTTTGTCATTTTTGTCATTTTTGTCATTTTTGTCATTTTGTCATTTTTGTCATTTTTGTCATTTTGTCATTTTTGTCATTTTTGTCATTTTTGTCATTTTTGTCATTTTTGTCATTTTTGTCATTTTTGTCATTTTTGTCATTTTTGTCATTTTGTCATTTTTGTCATTTTTGTCATTTTTGTCATTTTTGTCATTTTTGTCATTTTTGTCATTTTTGTCATTTTTGTCATTTGTTTTTGTCATTTTTGTCATTTTTGTCATTTTTGTCTGTCATTTTTGTCATTTTGTCATTTTGTCATTTTTGTCATTTTTGTCATTTTTGTCATTTTTGTCATTTTTGTCATTTTGTCATTTTTGTCATTTTTGTCATTTTTGTCATTTTTGTCATTTTTGTCATTTTTGTCATTTTTGTCATTTTTGTCATTTTTGTCATTTTGTCATTTTTGTCATTTTTGTCATTTTTGTCATTTTTGTCATTTTTGTCATTTTTGTCATTTTTGTCATTTTTGTCATTTTGTCATTTTGTCATTTTTGTCATTTTTGTCATTTTGTCATTTTGTCATTTTTGTCATTTTTGTCATTTTTGTCATTTTTGTCATTTTTGTCATTTTTGTCATTTTTGTCATTTTGTCATTTTTGTCATTTTTGTCATTTTTGTCATTTTTGTCATTTTGTCATTTTTGTCATTTTTGTCATTTTGTCATTTTTGTCATTTTTGTCATTTTTGTCATTTTTGTCATTTTTGTCATTTTTGTCATTTTTTTGTCATTTTTGTCATTTTTGTCATTTTTGTCATTTTTGTCATTTTTGTCATTTTGTCATTTTTGTCATTTTTGTCATTTTTGTCATTTTTGTCAATTTTTGTCATTTTTGTCATTTTTGTCATTTTGTCATTTTTGTCATTTTTGTCATTTTTGTCATTTTTGTCATTTTTGTCATTTTGTCATTTTTGTCATTTTTGTCATTTTTGTCATTTTTGTCATTTTTGTCATTTTGTCATTTTGTCATTTTGTCATTTTTGTCATTTTTGTCATTTTTGTCATTTTTGTCATTTTTGTCATTTTTGTCATTTTTGTCATTTTGTTGTCATTTTTGTCATTTTGTCATTTTTGTCATTGTTTTTGTCATTTTTGTCATTTTTGTCATTTTTGTCATTTTTGTCATTTTTGTCATTTTTGTCATTT